>NC_071506.1:131137794-131460294 GCF_027887155.1 Malaclemys terrapin pileata | reverse complement strand
AGGCGAGCGGCAAGTCGGTGGCTGACCTGTTCTACTGATCTGGTCTGGCTCCCATCCTCTCTCCAAGGGTTGCAGCTGTCTGGAGGTGCTGCCTTCCATGCCTTCTTCATTCACACCTCATTCATTCAACAGGGCAATTGATTACAAAGTGGGGGGAAGATCTTATTTTACTTCTAGCAAAAAGACATTTTTCTTTTACCTTGATTATACTACCTTAGGGGCCAGCTATAACATATTACCAAGGTTCAATACTGCTGTTTCAGCAGGGTGACGCTGGGGAAGGAGGGTTTTTTTCCACAGGGAAGGCAGCGCTGGGGGCGGGGGTTGTTTTGGGGGGGCTGGGTGGCATTGGGGGGGTGTTTCGGCAGCACGGGGGGGGTTGTTTCTGTGGGGCAGGCGGCGCTGGGAGGGGGTGTTGTGTTTCAGGGGTGGCTGGGTGGTGCTGGGGGGAGGGTCGGCGGGGCCGGGGGGGTTTGGCCCTCAGCTGTTTTCTTTGGAGTAATATGGCCCTCGCCACTTTACGAGTTGTGCAGGCCTGCTCTAATGTATTTATCCCTCACAACACTCCTGGCTGGCAAGGCAGTGCTTTTATCCATCTTTCACAGGAGAGAACTGCGGGGCATGCAGACTTAGGCCCAGACTTGTAAAGGTATTTAGGGGCTGCTGTGCTCAGCATTGCCCTGCCTAACTGATTTAGGAGCCTAAATCCCATCAACAATTGATGGCTCTGGGTGTAGATGACTTGCCCAAGGTCACATGGAGCCAGTGGCAGAGTAGGGAAGTGAACCCAGATCTACTGAGCCCCCATGCAGTGCCCTAGCCACATGACCATCTGTTCTTTCCATGCTATGCGGCTATTTTTATCTGTGTTACAACACTGTTGATCCCCAAACTGATTACAACAGAGCCTCAGACTGGGTAATTGAAGCATAAGCAGAGCCTACTGTTGTATCCTATTGTGCTGTGTATTGCACTGCCACTTTGCCAACAGGCCGTTCTCTGTGACCTTCATTTCTTGCTGGCCAAGTGTTCTCAACATCCTCATCGCAGCAGCTGTGCTGGTTTTAGGGCCTTGAGAATTAAGCTTTGCATCACTGAGGTTATTTCCAGGTCTTTGCATTATCTGCAAATCACCATCTTCCCCCTCCCCCAATTACCTCTCTAACAATCCTATCTTTAATTAAGCTGTCTGGACTTGCTCCTCCATCAGTTCCTTTAGTTGATAACTTTGCGTGCACACTGGGACTGACACTTTCACCTGAACTTCCGTAGTTCATGTGAGAAAAAACGCCTTTCCCCTGGCTGGCCCTTCTGTTTCCCTGCAGCGAGGGCAAGGTGAGGGCTTGCAGCATTGTGGTACCAATCTAATCACCCATGGCCTCAGCTTCTGGTTAGAGAAGGAACGGGGATGTGATATTGGGTGTGTTTCTCAAAACTCCAGTTCCTGGAGTCTGTGAATCTGGGAGAATCTCAGCTTCCATTTTGAAGAGCAGAGTATGTTTCTAGTCCTTATGGTTGCAGGGAGAAACTTGAAAATGTGACCTCACGGGTTTAAAAGCCAAAAGATAAATAAAAAGAATCCAGAATGTGTTTTTTTTTTTTTTTTTTTTAGGGCAGCCCTGCAAGCCTGATGTTGCTGTTCCTACCTGCACATGATGTTTACTCTGGGCCAAATCAATCCCTGGCATAGCCGGATTGACTTCAGTAGTTACACGAGGGGTGAGTCATGCCCTTTGACAAAAGCTTTTTTTCCCCCCCTCTCCTTTCAGTTCCTGAGCCATGGTGCTAGCACAAAACATGTTCCCTGAGCAGCTGCAGTTCCAAACACCCCATATTGGTCCAACTGAGAGCTCGTCAAGAGACTTATGTTCAAGAATAAATAGCTCAGCGTAGGAGCCTTAGGCAGTGAAGGGGTCTTGAAAGGAAAAAGGGCTGAACCAAAGGGAAAACTCAACAGAGTTTGTTTATAATCCTGTAACAAAGGGGCGGGGGGTAGGAGAATCTTTGTGCAGAATAGACTGGAGGAAGCAAAGAGCTGGAAATAATGCATTTTCCCTACCCCTTTATCCTTAAATAAAAAGCTTCAGAACAAAGCCTCTGTACAGAACAGAATTAGCCCTTTTGCAGTTAAACAGAAAGCAACCAGCAAGTGCTGGCCTCATGCCAATGGCCCTCTGGCGCTGTGCTTTGAAAGCATCCAAACGCAGTGTATGAGTGGCCACCTAACCAAAGCATCAGTTCACCCTTGGGGGGCCTTTCCTAGCTATCTGTGGTACTTATATGGGCCCTATTATGGTAAACTGAAGTCCCAGTCTAGTGGTCTAACCCCAAATCTTTCCTTTCCTTTTCCACAATGCCTAATGGCTTGAGAGTTGGATACCTTCTAAACATGGGGTGAGGGTGAAGGAGAAGTCCCGTGGCAAACTTTATACCAAGGGTATTTTAAAAAGCAAATAGGCTGTTGATAAAGGGGAGAGGAGGGCTGGGATTGTTGCCAACTCTCTCAATTTTTATTGTCTTGCAATAGTTGGTTTTTTTTCCTTAAAGTCCCAGCTCCTGGAGTCATGTGACTGTGAGAATTGCAGCTTTCACTTAAAAAAGAAAAGCAAGGGGCAGATCCTTGGTGTAAATCCTATGACAATTTATACCAGCTGAGGATTTTCTCCCAAGTATCTACTCTTCCTGGCTTTGGAGAAAAGCTTGAAAATGTAACCCCTCAAGGCTCTTTAAAAAACAAACAAAACCAAAAAAACCACACCCCAAAATACTAGTTTTAAAATCTCATGATTTGGGGGCATAACACACGATGTTTGAATGCTTGGGATTGGTGGTGCTTGGGTTTGTTCTCTCTTCTAAAGTGCATAGGAGTTATGTGAGTACAGCACAGATTTTCCCCGCCCCTTGGGTAGCCTGTCCTGTAGCTTGTCCTGGATTCACAACTGTTGGCCTTGGTCCTTTGTTTCTTTAGCTCTCATACTTGGATGCCAAGTGAATGCATGCACCAACTGAGTGTAGAGATCTTCTCTGTCACACTAATAACCAATTATCACGGACAGGAATAGGCTTAACATTTTAACTCCTTTTCAGGATTCAATTAAGTACGCAGGTACCTGTGCCTGGGCCTCACTTCTGAACAGTCTGAATTCTCTCTCCTAAACCCTTCAAATCCAAAATAAAGCAATAACTAACTGCAGCTCAACTTCTGTGCTGGCAAGAAGAAACTGAAATTCCTTTTGTACCCAAGGGCAATCCAGCTGCTTGCCGTTCCCTGTATTTATGGAACTTTATATCATTTTCTCATAGCTGTCAGTTTCAAGGGATTTTTAAGTTTTATTAGTGATTGGCTCTTAGGGTATGTCTACACTGCAATAAAACACCTGCGGCTGGCCCATGTCAGCTGACTGGGGCTTGGGCTGCAGACTATAAAACTGTAGTGTAGATGTGCAGGCTTGAGCCTGGGCTCTGGGACCCCGTGAGTGGCTCCCTGTTTGAACTTGCCTACTCCAGGAAGGCAGTTATGGGTCAGTGCACAGAGCTAGGAATCAGGACACCTGGATTCTATTTCTCTCACACAGTCAGTAGATGAAGGGTGGGGTAGGGGTTAGGTGGCTAGCCTTGGACTTGGATTAAATTCCTTGCTCTCATATCCAGTTGTGTGACCTTACACATGTCACTTAGGGAACCACGGCTCAGAGAGGCTATCTGTAAAATGAGGATAATAGTGCTTCCCTGTCTCCCAGGGGTACAGCATGTGAGGCTCAGATACCATGCTAACAGGGGAACATAGAAGCTCCTTTGGCCAGTCAGTTGGCTGCTCTGGGGCTCAGTTTCCCCATCTCTAAAACAAGGATGAAAATAATACCCACTTTTCAAAGTGTTTGGAAATCTGCAATCATGATATAGGTACCAAGCATTTAATTCTTTCTAGGGGTGGATCTCAGCACTGCAGCCTCTGTTATTGGTAGCAACTAGAGGCCCCACTGAGATTGTGGCCCCATTATGCTAGATGCTGTGTGTCCACAGAGTAAGACAGTCCCTGCCCTGAGGAGTTTGCAATTTAGTAGTCAAGACGGATGAAGGCAATACTGTATTATGACCCCTGCGTTACAAAGTGGGGCACAGAGAGGAAGCAACTTGGCTGATGTCACACAATGTCTGTTGCTGAGCTGGGACTTGTGCCAAGATCACCTGTGTACTAGACAAGTGCATTAACTACAAGCCCATCCCTCTTCTGGAAGCTACAAGCTGCTACGGGCTGATCAGACCTTTTGGAAACATATTTGACTACAGTGCTATAAAATCCTTGAGGTTACCAGGAGCATACCAGGCCAGGGTGGACTGGATAGATGCTAATTTAGTGATACTTATGACTAACTAACTCCTCAGCTCCTATAAGCCAGGATACCTTGTGGGTCTCAAGTTAACCCTGCAAAAATAGGAGAAGAACTTTAATTGAAAAAGAGAACAGCTGCTAGCAGAAGAGAGGATTTTTTTTATGGTTCGATTAAGATAATGCTAGAAATGGCGCCTTGGCTGTTATAACAGATTCTTATTTAAATCTCTCCCTCCTTTAAATAAAGGGAATATGGCTCTCCTTTGCAATGTTTTTCAATGAGCGTAGGAATTTTTTGTGTATTGTAATTGATTTATTTTGTAATGCAATATTGTCTAACATTCACAGACTCGTTTGACTAAATTATTCATCAGCATTTTTTTTAAATAATGCAGCAATGTTCTCTTGCAAATTCCACTTTCATTTCTTGCTTCTTGGGCTAGGGATTGAAAATAATATGCACAGGGGAAGGGGAGTAAATCTGTCTTGTCTTGCTCCAAGTTAACTGCAGTGTTGTAGCTGTCATGGTCCCACACAGAAGAAGAGGAGAGCTCTGTATAGCTTGAAAGCTTGTCTCTTTCGTTAACAGCAATTGTTCCACTAAAAGGTATTCCCTCACCCACCGTGTCTTGCTCCAAGGTAGTTCAGAATGACTTACTGGCTGTGGGATTTAAGACTAGTTAATTTAGGCAATTACTAGAAGCCATATTTAGGGTCTGATCCAATACCCATTGAAGTCAATGGTACCACTCCCACTATCCTTGCTGTGTAGTGGAGTATTGGGGGGGAGGGGCTTATTTCCCAACAAACTCGGGGCAAATCCTGGCCCCTTTGAGGTTAGTGGCGAATCTTCCACTGACATCAGTGGAGCAGGATTTGGCCCCATGGAGCTTGTGTTCTCTTGCTTATGCCATTGTGACTCCACTGGCTTCAGCAGACTTACTCCTTTGGCAGCAGGAGAATCTGGCACCAGGAGTCCTTTGTCTGAAGGGAAATGTAAAACCACGGCCCTGCTAGTGCTGACCCCTGGAAGAGCTGAGACTACATGAGGTAGACAAGAGAGGGGAAACTAAAATCCGGCCAATGACCTCCGATCCCTGCCTATCGTTAATACTGGCTGGGATTTTCAAAAGTGCCTATGGGAGTTATGTGCCTGACTCTTTGAAAGTCAATGGGATTTTAGAGTGGGAGGTCAAAAGCACCTAAGTGACCATTGGGGATTAGGAACATTTGAAAATCCTCCCCACTGGGTGTCTAACTCTCTAGGGATCAATTCTCTCCTGTTAGTTCTTAGACCTAGCTACGGATTAGGGTTCTGAAACACTGCAGCTGAAGCTTCAGCTACTTCTTGTAAAACTCCAGCAAAAATGATTGGATTCTATTCATTCCCTCTGGGGCACCTGGCATTGGCTACTGTCAGAAGACAGGATACTGGGCTAGATGGACCTTTGTTCTGACCCAGTATGGCCATTCTTATTCTAGGCAGGTACTTTTCCTGTCCTTATCACATCATACATGAGCATCTCCCAGTTGTGCATTAAGCAATCTGTCATGTGTTTCATTCCATCTCCTCCTTTCACAGGGGGAGAACCGTGTGTGCAGTTGAGTGTTTTGTTTTTGTGGACTTTTTTTTTTTTTTTTTTTAGTGTGAGAAGGCCAAGTCAGAACTATGCCATGCATTTGGAGCCGAAGGTGGTGAGTGAGATCTGTGATGATTCTTAGTTCCTGAGGGAGTTTATTCCATGGTATTGGAGCAGCACTAGACAAAGCTGTCTCCTGCACAATTCTCCCTGTTCTGTGGAGCCCCTTTAATAAACAGTGGGAGGAGAGCTTGAGAAGAGGCACAGAGATGGATTTTTCAAGGCAGAGTTATGAGAAATCCTTTCTTTCTGGCTCTTTTGAACTTGCATAGTGTTAGAAATCCCAGTGGCAAATGAAAGGAAGGGAACAAGGTGTTTTGCCTTTGAATCAAGGAACTACGTCTGTTTTTTCAATTTTATTTGAAGTAAATAGAGAGCAAGATTTGATTCTGAATTTGTTTAGTTTAAGGGAGGGTGAAAATCTTGCTCAGATTGAAAGATGGGACATTGTATTTTCTGCTTTCCAGTTAGGGACTGCGTGTGACTTGAGCCTCTAGTGTTAAAGGGAAGAATGGACAGGGCCCAATGTACTTAGAAAATGGGCAAAACGCACTATTTTTTCATTAGATGTGTTCTCTCTCGCTCTCTCTGCATGCGCTACAAAGAAAGCGTGCAGAGCTCTCACTTCATTTGCATTCCTGTGTAGCAGTTACTGTTTTCAAGTCCCAGGATGTGATGCTGATGAAAGACAGTTAATTCAATTTCTACAGAGAAATTGATTAATGGACTGGATTAAAATAAATCCCTGGTGTCCTGGGTCCCTGCAAAGCATACCAATTCCATTTTATCTCTCAGGTCCCTCCTTCTCGCCTGACACTTTGACAATGTGTTTGGGAGAAAGAAAAGAAAAGGTATCGAAAGGAAGTTTTTAAAGAAGAAGAGGAGGAGAGATGACCACTGGCAAATGAATGATAAAATACATCTCTGTATTTAGTTAGCTTGATTTAATATTTTTAAAAGAATTCCCTGTTGCCTATATACTAATCTTGGATTTGTTCTAGCTACTTCCACTGGCTTTTCAGAAAGGGGATTTAATATGCATTTGCAAGAGACAGAGCTCAGGGACTTGGGAGCAGAGGACAGAGACTCTTTGCTGCCACTCTGGGTACGTCTACGCTGCATGGCTAGCAACAGCAACATACACGTGGCAGTATGGACTTCAGCATGGGCTACACAAGCATGCCACAGACTCTGCATCACTACTCCTGTTGCTAAAGGTAGTGCCGCCATAGCCACACTGCTAATTTGAGATGTGCTAATGCAGGCAAAGCTAGCCTGAGCACATCTACGCAAGTTGCAGTCACACCTTGGATTGCAGTCTAGAGATACTCGACGTGTGCGGTTTAAATCCAGCCCAGGTTGGGGAATAGTGACAGTCCTTCCCTTTGGGAGGTCCGTATAATTGATGGTTTCAATCCAATACCTTGAACAGCTGTCCACATCAAACAAGCCCCCCAACCCCTCATAACAATTATCTATCTTTGTGGGGAGTTTCTGCAGGGATGCTAAGAAATGAATGGGCCAGTGAGAATGACTCGCTTGGTGGTAGTATGTTGGCAGAGCAACACGTGGGAAAAACTTGCCCTACTGCTGCTCATGCTGACCCTATTTCAGCTAAGCCACATGCTTAGGTCTTAACACAACTAAACAGGACAACCCGCCTGTGTGGATGCAGCTATACCAGTATGAAGGTTCTTAGATGGGAATAAATTTAGACCACTATAGGGAGGGGAATAAGTGATACAAGTATAATGCACCTTTATATTGGTATAGCTGCATCCATTTTAGTGTTTGTACTGGTATAACTACTGCAGTTTAAAAAACCATGCCTCTAAATAGAATAGCAAAGGGTGCACTAGGGTAGGAATGCTGGTCCAGTGGCTGAGATGCTAGCCTGGAATATGGGATACCTGACTTTAACTCTCTTCTGTCACTGACTTTTCTGTGTGCCCTTAGTCAAGCCATTTAGTCTCTCTGTGCCTCAGTTCCCCATCTGTACAATAAGGATAATAGCACCCCCCTGCCTCGCAGAGGTCTTGTGAGGACACATTCGTAGGCATAGTTTGATGTCTATATTAGGGGGGCAGGGCAGCTCCAGTCAGGCCAATGGGCTGTGTGTGTGGTGGTGGGGGGGGGCAAATTCCATGCCTGCCTGATGCTTGCAGTTTGGGGGGCAATGCCCCTCCTTGCCCCCCCCCCCCCCAGCTACACCAATGGATAGATATGATGGTAGATATAATAGGGCCATAAGTACCTAGCTAAATGTGTATCAGTAGATCTGGGGGAAGGTGGAGGGCTGGACTAGCGGGGCGGGGGGGAGGACTGCAGGACCATAGCAAGGTGCACCAGTAGAGCTCGCTGGGTCTTCTGCCAACTGGGATTGTAGTACATTGGCAGAGCTGAGCAGGGAGCCTGGCATCAGAATGGCAAGTAAGGTTTGATGGCCGAGACTGAGGTGCCTGACATCACCTCTCTCGACCCTACTTTGACAAGCCTTAAAATTCACCCGTGACTTCCAAGTACAGGAACCTAAGAGGTGAGCCAGGATGGGAGCACTGACAAGCTGACCTGGCTGAGTTTCTCCGGACCTAATTGGGATCTGTCCCTTTACCCACCACAGCATCATGGTGGTCAGGTCAGCTGTCCCCAAAATTTGAAAAGTCATCAAGAAAAGCCCTCAACCAGTGTCTTAAAGATGTAAAAGTACTAGGGACTCCACCTCTTCCAGAGACCAAAAGGGTTAAATCATTCAGGATGATGGGGTAGGGTGAATTGCTTTCAATTAAATGCTGCTTATACCCTTTTCAGCTACATAAGCCAAAGTGCTACAGGTTCTTTTTAACCTGTCTCTTGGATGGATCCGCTCTCTTTGCTCCCCTTAGCTTTTGGGCCATGCAACTCTGGAGGAAAGGCCTCTGTTCCCGATCTTTTCCTGGCTTCCTGCATGAGCACATCCTTGTGGGCTTGCTCTGATCTGCTCACAGCGCCGCTTTGCATACAGAAAATCACTGGGCATGAGCAATTTGTCAGCTGAAAGGGGCTTGAAATAGAACATATGTGGTACATCTTGCATTCAAATTCAGCAGGCTTCTTACATAGTCCATTGTGCCTTCCCTAGCAAACACCGCAGAGCTGTTTGTGCGTGGCCTAGATTTTCAATCACCACTTTGATTCCTTAGCAGAAGTATTGTGTGTTGCTGTGTTTCATCTACAGCAGGGTACCAGGTACCCAGGTGTGCTGCTGCTTTCTTCTAATGCACGGCTCTTCGAGGCAGCTATTACACACTCGAACAGATGGCAAGGGCTTTTACTGCTAAACCAGCACTGCAATTTCAGCCTTTTAGGGTGCTCTCCACACCATAGAATTGTAGCCAATGAGGAAGATGCTAAGGATCTGGTTTCAGTAATATTCTTCTGTTGAGGCTGCAGGGCATCATTCTTTGAGTCTGTGTTGAAGAAAAAAAAAATCACCATTTATGGGTGACTATTTGATAATAAACTCTTGCTTTCCGAGTGCTAGTATAATAGTGGCTGCTCACATGATCGCTGTTGAAGGTATCTGTGCCTCATCAGGATATTGGAGTGACCAAAGTAGAGATGTATACCTCTGAGAATCCATCCCAGGTGTCCCAGTGAGCCTAGGTCATGCTGGGACAGGACTTTGGGGTCTTGCTCAAGGGCTGGGTGGAAATCCATGCAGTGCAGGTGTAAGCCACACGCCTCTTGGGTGTGGGGTTCTGTCCACTTGTAACACCAACAGACCCCAGTCGTTAGTGGGTAGGATTGAACCTGGGACCTCTGGAGCTAAATGCGTGAACCCCTACTGCATGAGCTAAAAGCCATATGGCTGTTAGCTAAGGCTGTAGAGCAGACTCATTAATCTCTCTTTAAGTGGTCTCTGTGCCACTAGATGGGACAGAACACCACACCCAGGAGGTGTGTGGGTTACATAGGCATGATCAATAAGGAGTTACATATCTTGAGTCTCATTATCTTGGGAGTTTGATAAGGCTGGATGGAAACAAAGTATTCTTTTTGGGGGGAGGGTGGGGGTGGGAACTGAGGTTTTGAACTGAGGTCTTTGTTCTACATTAGAACATACACAGACACACACTCCAGATCTCCCACATCCCAGATGAGTGCTCTAATCACCAGGCTATTTGCTGGTCTTTGGTTTTGACCAGAAATTGTACTCTGGGCCTGAGAAACCTTCACAACAAACCAGCATTTCTGGGTTGGGGCAGGGGAATGGGGTGGGGGGGGGTGGAAGTAAACAGAACTTCTGACCAGCTCTACAGTTTGCACAAGAACCTTGTTTGTCCTATCACTTCAGTGGGTGTTACGCTGGAGTAAGAGCCAACCGCAGGGAGCTCAGGATTTGGCCTGGTGAGATGAACTCAGTGGGAGTTTTGTTGAATAACGAGAGAAGGAACTGCAGGGTTTCTGGTTATTATAACTTGATTGAAATGGGATTCTGAAGCTTCTGCCGGGCTAAAATCTAGACCTCCTCTCTGCAATCCTTAATTGGGCAAATTGCCAAAGAATTGCATGTGTAAGACTGCGTAAGATTGGCATAAAACTTTAAATAAGGACCTGAAGTACCACAGTGAGTGGAATGGGGTAAGAACCTAGGTTAGGGTTAGCCCACTAAGGCTTTTTCCTGTGTAAGGACTCCAAATGACATGAAATATAAATGAATCCCATGACAGCGGCTTATTGAGTTTTGGATGGCGGTCACGCATGCAATGCTGCCCTGAGAGTCCCAGGGCCTGCAGCTCCACTTTGTGCAGTCATTCATATCCGTGCCAAGTGAGTATGAAGTGTCTCCATTCTGGCCTGGTAGCATGTTACATCTGCTTTGTATTTCCACTGCACTGGCAAATGACTGCGTACTGTGCAGGAAAGTCAGGCCCACCGAGTACTGCTGGGTACCTAGTGTGGTGATCTGTGATCACTCAGCGTTTACAGTGCTTGCAAGAGCTCGGCTTTATCTGTGTCCGGCTCTAGCTAGCGGAGTATAGCAAGTTGGGGATTGGTCCTGCTTTGAGCAGGGGGTTGGACTAGATGACCTCCTGAGGTCCCTTCCAACCCTGATATTCTATGATTCTAAGATCTTTCTGGTGCACTGTCTGGATTTTGTCAGCCCTTTAAAGGTACAGTCCCCAATCCAGCATTCAGGATGCATCTACACTGGAATCTGCGGTGTGATTGCAACTTGGGTAGACGCACCCATGCTAAAAATAATCATGTGAGTGCAGTGGCACAAGCTGCATTGCAGGTTGTACAGACCTGCTGGGGACTCTAGGTACGTACTTGCATTGCTTGCCTGTGCCACAGTGTCTTCACTGCTATCTTTATCTGTGCTATGCTAGCACGGGTGTGTCTACCTAACAATCCCCCCAGGTTGTTGTGTAGACAATGTCTTCAGCCTGGTCTTGCTATTTGCACCCCAAAGGATGAAGCTGCTTATTTCGGCGACATGACACTGTACGGATGCACAGTGAGCTGCCCTGTCTCCGCAGCTCTCTCCCGGCAGTGTTCGACTGCTCTCTGCATTCAGTCCACCTCGCTCTAGTGAAGTTCTCACCAGTGATGTGCTTTTATTGGCAAATTTGAGGAAGCCACTTGTCAATTTTTTTTTTCTCTCCAGCTGCATGTTTCACCCTCATTAAATGCACTTGGGGGACAAAGTGGTGCCAGAGTCCCTGTTTAGGGTCAAACGTTCCACACCAAGGCTGAAGCTGACAGCTCTGAAAAATATATACCCCCTCTTCTTCCCCCCCCCCCCGTCCCCCAGCATGGTTATTCCTTCTGGGGAAAGGTAATGTCCATCAAGGGAGTTAAAGCCAAAGACCTCTTGTTGGAATCTGACTCCGGAACGGAGTGGGATGAAGTGCCTGTGGATGTGGCTGACCTGCTGCAGATGACCGAGCCCTCCGCCAGGACATTACACTGGCCCTAGCCCCAGCTGGTGTACATTGGCAGAGCCATTGAGTTACACTGACTTGTACCAGTGGACCAGACTGTCCGATAATAGCGGTAGGACTGAAAGGCAGTTGGACCTGGACAGCTCAGTTGTCCCTGGATTCCATAGCAGTGCAACTGTGGCTCAGGGGGAGTTGCAAGTGAGAGCTCACGGGGGTGGGGAGAGGAGGAGTTGATTATAAAACTATATTTAAAAATGGGCGAATCTAGTGCAGAGATGCACTGATGGCTGGTCATGACAGTGAGCAGCACTGCTTTGCTAGGGTCCCAGTCTGTCTCCTTTCTGTGTCCAAGGCTAGTGATACGCTGCAGCCTTTGCAGGAGGTGGAAGAGGGAAACCAGTTCGCTTCTGCTTCAATTCGCTCGCTGTTGTTGCCTGAAATTGCCATAATGTTTGCCCTGCAGGCAGAAATACTTAAGGGGTATTTTCACAGCTGTAACCCCCTTCCCCCTTAGCTACTCCCCTGCACCTCCGCATGCACTGGGATATCTGGTTTTAAAGGCTCTTCTCCTAATTGGGAGTGCATGAATTGCCACCTAAAGACCTGAACAACTAGAATATAACTTATGATAAAACCAACATAGAAATCAAACTCCAGGGTGTGAAAGCTGGGGCAGCAGAGCGACTGTATAATCCAAGAGAGGGGAAGGGGAGGAGTAAATTGTGTGAACCACTAAAGTGAAGGGAGCCCCACAGACTGTAGAAGATTGTGTAAATTAAAACAGCTGAGTCTGTTTTATAGGTATTTGAAAAAGACTGTGACTAGTAAAAAAAAAATAATAATAATAATACATGCATGTGGAAAGGAAGGAACAGGAGGGCTCGGGGGAGCCATTTTCTTCTAGTTGGGCTTGTTTGGACCCTACCAACTGGAAGTAGTGGGAGGATGGAGATGTGAGGTCACATTTTCCTTTCATCTAAATCTGCATCTAAACCAGTCTGGGAGCCAGGAGTTCTGGTTTTGCTTCCGGCTCTGCCAGTGTTTTGCTGAGTTGCCTTGAGCCAACTCTCTGTTCCTCCATTTTGCCATCTGTACAATGGGAATGGGATAATGATACTGCGCTTGATTCATTCTCATTTGTGCCAAGGCCATTTTATACCATTCTGACCATGTAATGGAGCCTCTGTGAGTGTGAAAGTGCAAAGGGGTCTTAAAGGAGGCATACAGTCAGAGTGGCCTTGATGTAAATGAGAAGTAGGCCCACTGGGTCTGACCTGCATCATTCAGGGGCTGCAAAGCTGATTCAATGATGCTTGTGAAGTGCTTTGAGATCCCTGGATGGTAGGGTCAATATTTGTGCCAAGAATTTAGTCACCAGACCTTGTTACCAACACACCACTCTAGGGTAGTGCTTTAGGAAATGAACTTGTGGCCTTAGCTTCATTCCTCTAGGTCCTTGGCATTTGACCAGATGGGTTCATAAATCTGTGGCCTTAAGACCAGAAGGGACCATTCTGACCATCTAATGTGACCTCCTGTGTAACACAGGCTATAGAATATCATCCAGTAACTCCTCCGAGAACAGAATTATTCTTCCCTGATATGTAAGTGCACATCATGGAGTGCAAAATCTTCTGGTTGAACCAAACAATCTATTTTAGAAAGACATCCAGTCTTGACCTAAACTGCGGGTGTTGGAGTGGCTGGCTTCCCAATGAGCGAGTGTGTGTCTGTTTCTGATGCTATTGCAGACCAGGAAGCTCAGATGAGAGGAGCATATCCATCAGTTGTTTCTAGCTAAATGGTTCCATTGGTGCCTTGGTCACCAATCCCTGTTCCATTTCTCCCTCTCACATTCTAAAGAGAGCTTCCTCCTTTCCCCTATTTTTAAATGCTCAGCATTATTTTAACATGGGAAACAGGCGACTGGCAGCCCCCAGGCACGAGGGAAAATGACGTCCGCTGTCCTGCTGCTAAGGAATAATTCTGAAACAAGTGGGAGTTGGCTTTCAAAAGCAGAAAGCTCCCAACAATAGCTCTTGTTTCCTGGAAGCTAATTGAATTTAAAGGCACTGTGGAAAGGGGGGAGGAAAATGAGAGGAACAGAAGCAATTTTCCCTTAGAGTGAGAGGTAGCAAGCTGAAACAAAGGAACCCACTACAGAAGGCTTGCTTTTGTGAGCTATACCCAGGTGATCCTAGCAAGTGGCCTTTACCCTAGATTTCCGAGGAAGGCAACCCCCCTATTCACACACACCTCCCCCAAAAAAACCAACACAAGGGCCCTTACCTTCTCACTTGGGGGAAATTCCTTCCTGATCCTGAATCTTTCTATTACAGTAGCACCCAGAGGCCTCGTGCTAGGTGGCACTGTGCTAGGTAACATCCACACACCTAGCAAGAGACAGTCCCTGGCCCAGAGAGTTTGCTATCGAAATAGAGAAGACCACCAAAGGTTGGTAAAATATTGTCATCCCCATTTTACAGTTAGGAAACTGAGTCCCACATTAAATATTTGCCCAAGGTCTCACGCCGTTTGTGCAGAGCTGGGAAACAAATCCAGACTATTCCACTCCTTTACCTTAATCCTGAAGCCAATGCTATAGCTAGCCATCAAAGGCTGTGATTCGTGTGCTCATGTACACATACTTGTGCTAGCACGAGTGGAAATCGTTTAACTACAGCAGCATGGCAGAGCCATGCAGAGCAAAACACTCCCTGTTTTCAGTTGGGTACTATCGCAGCTACACTGCTATCTTAGGCTCATGCTAGGTCTCATGCTGGTATGTGTACACAGATGGGAATCGCACCCCTCACTCACACTGCAGGCATAGGTCATAATATGTCTTTATGCCATGCCTGGATCATTGCTCCCAATGCTGGACTGCTAACAATCTGACTGTTTTTCAGCCACTTTGTCCCTTTCAAACCATTTAGCATCCTTTTGTCCTTGGATTCCCAAACGAAGGTACCATCCGACAGGGCCATGTGTCTGACAGGCTGTCAGAGCCAGCCAGGCCTTCATTTTAATCTGAGGGTTGTCTTCATTTTTATTTTGTTTATGTTTGACTGGAAATTAGATTGAGGTGATTTCAGCTAAAGTGGCTCTTATTGAAGCTTTCAGGAAACGTAAATGTCATCAGTCCTGTCAAAAAGAGATGCGGGAGAAAATAACAGGGCTAAACACTACCAGAGACTTGCACAGGGGCTGCACAAACTTGGTAATAGCTTTGCTTTTATGGGTGTTTTACATGGGTTTGTGTATGTATGAAGCCTGGGTTCTCTTCAGCTCTGCCAGAGACTTGGTGTGTGAACCTTGGTCAAGTGACTTAGGCTTTTAAAAGATATCAGACACTCATTGCCTCCCATGGTTCTCACTGAAAGTGGCTGCATGAGCATCTGATGCTTCATCTCTCTGCCGCAGTTGTCCCTCTGTAAACTGTGGATGATACTGTGTTTTTCTCACCCTTTGTCTCGTAGACTTTTCAGGACTGGGCCTCTTACCCTGGGTTTGTACAGCACCTAGCACAATGGGGCTGTTCTCCTTGGAGGGCACGTAGGTGTTACTGTAATACAAATAACAACATAGTGACAGATAACTGGCCAGATCCGTAGAGCTACAGAGATGTACACTAGTGGGTGATCTGTACCAAAGATGAGACCGCAGATGTGAAATTCAAGGGTAGATTCCCCCCCCCCACACACACACACTTTTCTTCATCGCACCTGTGACCCAACAACTTCTCAAATTTCCTTCCAGGTGACTTTGGTCTTGGAGGTCAAAAGCAACCAAGCCTGGTCAGCTGCTTTGCTTTGTCTGTTTCCAATGGATGGAATTGAAAAGTGGAGACATGACATTCAGAGAACACAATTATTATTTTTTTTAAACATCATGAGGATGTTTGTCCACCCAGCTGCACCTGAGCAGCTTAAATTTCTACATGGATTCATGGATGGATTCGTTTTAAAGGAATTGTAAAGTGCACAGAATTATTGTACAATCCAGTCTAATAAGCATGTAATTAACTACCCTGGAGTTAAATGTAATTGCTCTCTAAACACACCACCATTTTTGCACATCCCTGTAGGTCACCTGGAAACTAGATTTGAAGCTGTCAACTGGTTTAAAGAGTCATGTAAGTTGAGGTTTCTAACTTTCCCATAAGGCTCCAATTTAGGAGACAGAAATAGCACAAGAATTGCCCTCTGATTTACCCTGAACAACAGACTAAAGTTGCAATGTAATTACAAAGTTAGCCTTTCAAACAAATGCAATGCCAAATCTGCATTGGCATGGAATGTTTGGTTTACTTTTTTTTCTTTCTCTACCTTTCTGAAATAAATGGGACTTAGATGCCTAGTAGGATTCTCAAAAGTACCTATCTGAATCTCTAAGTGCCTGAATTAGGGTTACCATTCGTCTGGATTTACCCGGACATGTCCTCCTTTTGTGTGCTAAAAATAGCGTCCGGGGGGAATTTGTAAAGCACTCACAATGTCCGGGATTAGCAGAGGGAGCGGCTGGGAGGGCTGCAGGGAAGTCCCGGGCTGGACTCAGGAGCAGCTGTAGAGGAGCCGGATCCGCCCTGCATTCTGAGCCGGCAGCTCCCTTGCAGCCCAGTCCAGCAGCACTGTGCAGGGCCAGACCGGGTTTTGTTGTGCAGGGCCAGACCGGGTTTTGTTGTGCTGGGGAGCTCAGCCACGTGTCCGGCTCGGCTGCACAGAGCCCAACACTCTGTTCTGAGCAGCAGGGTAAGGGGGACCGGGGGCAGGAAGGTTCTGGAGGGGGCAGTCAAGAAACGGGGGGGGGGCTTTTTGGGGGGAGTGGAGAAAGTTTTGGGCAGTCAGGGTACAGGTAGGGGGTAGGGTCCTGGGGGGCAGTTGGGGGGGGTCTTAAGAGGGGGCAGTTAGGGGACAAGGAACAGGGAGTCTTAGGTAGGGGGTGGGGTTCTGGAGGGCAGTTAGGAGCAGGGGTCCCAGGAGGGGGCAGTCAGGGGACAAGGAGCAGGGGGGGGTGTTTGGGAGTTCTGGGGGGGCTGTCAGGTGGCAGGGGTGGGGAGATGGATCGGAGCAGTCAGGGGACAGGGAGCAGAGGGGTTTAGATGGGTTGGGAGTTCTGGGGAGGGGGTGGGGAGTGGTTGGATGGGGCGTGGGAGTCCCAGGGGTCTGTCTGGGGGTGGGGGTGTGGATAAGGGTTGGGGCAGTCAGGGGACAAGAGGCAGGGAGGCTTAGATAGGGAGTGGAGTCCTGGGGGGCAGTTAGGGGCAGGGGTCCCAGGAGGGGGCAGTCAGGGGACAAGGAGCAGGGGGGGAGTGTTTGGGAGTTCTGGGGGGGGCTGTCAGGTGGCAGGGGTGGGGAGATGGATCGGAGCAGTCAGGGGACAGGGAGCAGAGGGGTTTAGATGGGTTGGGAGTTCGGGGGGGGGCTGTCAGGGGGTGGGGAGTGGTTGGATGGGGCGTGGGAGTCCCAGGGGTCTGTCTGGGGGTGGGGGTGTGGATAAGGGTTGGGGCAGTCAGGGGACAAGAGGCAGGGAGGCTTAGATAGGGAGTGGAGTCCTGGGGGGCAGTTAGGGGCAGGGGTCCCAG
This sequence comes from Malaclemys terrapin pileata, assembly GCF_027887155.1. Taxonomy (NCBI): domain Eukaryota; kingdom Metazoa; phylum Chordata; order Testudines; family Emydidae; genus Malaclemys; species Malaclemys terrapin. The sequence goes on along the minus strand of NC_071506.1, from coordinate 131,442,810 downwards.
GAGGGGGCAGTCAGGGGACAAGGAACGGGGGGAGGGTTGGGGGTTCTGGGGGGGCGGGAAGTGGGAGGGGCAGGGGCGGGGCTAGGGCGGGGCTCCTCCCGTCCTCTTTTTTTCTTGCTGAAATATGGTAACCCTAGCCTGAATACCTCTGAAAATCTCTCCCTGTGTGCCCAAGTCACTTCTGAGAATGGGATTTAGGCTCTTAATGCACTCTTGGGATTTTTATCCCATGACTTCTTGCTTATATTGGCAAATACTCATCACAATCTTGGAACAAAAATAAGGCTGTCAGTTTGAATCCAGTATAGGTCTGTGGCAGTGGTTTGAGCATTAGCCTGCTAAACCCCAAGTTGTGAGTTCAATCCTTGAAGGGGCCACTTAGGGATCTAGGGCAAAAATCAGTACTTGGTCCTGCTAGTGAAGGCAGGGGCTGGACTCAATGACCTTTCAGGGTCCCTTCCAAGGGGGGAGGGATAGCTCAGTGGTTTGAGCATTGGCCTGCTAAACCCAGGGTTGTGAGTTCAGTCCTTGAGGGGGCCATTTAGGGAACTGGGATAAAAATCTGTCTGGGGATTGGTCCTGCTTTGAGCAGGGGGTTGGACTAGATGACCTCCTGAGGTCCCTTCCAACCCTGATATTCTATGACTCTATGACCACATGGTACCTGTATGGTGGCCTATGTGAAAAGAGCATGGTAGAGTCTGTGCTTTAGGGGGCAGGTAACCATATCTCAAACCCATCCATTATGATTGGTGCTGTTGAGGAGTCGGCCACGTTCACGAAGTTCTTCCCTACCCCCTAGGTGTGGTCTCCCTGGAGCAGGGTTTAGCTCCCAAATTGCAGAAGCTTGCTGTACCGTTGCTGTAGTTAGACTTGCTCTCTTCAGAGGATTAGTCTCCAGAGCATGCAGTGCGGCCCCTTGCACCAGCATGACCTGCACAAAGGAGAGACAAAGTTTCCTTACAACTCAAAGTGGCAAACAAGTCAGATTGCCAGTCAGTGCTGAGAGGAAACCCCTGGTGGAGACACTTTACCCCTGCCTATGCTTTCTCCTCTATGCTGTACACGTGACTTCTTAGCCATCTTTATTGCAGGTTAGCAGCATTTCACAGATGGTATCAGATGGGCACAGGCTGATGTTTCCTTTGCCCCCATACACTCTGGCTGTCCGTGGACTTTGCGGAGCTCTTGCATTCAATCACTGCATGTACATCCTGAAGGTATCATGGGATTTCATTTTTGCCTGACCTGCTAGCAGCCAGAATCGATGTCCAAGCAGTTCTCCTTCCTGCTGCGGCAGCAAGCCAAGGATTGGGAAGCTCGGGAGTTCCCCTCTGAATTCTGTCCCATTAGCTAAGTCTCCAGCCTACTTCTGGAACTGCCTTGTAGTGGTGTTTTACTGTGTCAGCAATGCTGCAATTTGCTGGCAGAGAGACACATCCAGCAAGTAACGCTCATATCTTTATTATAAGAGGGGTTGATTCCTGTAATGTCTATGTTCAGAAATACATGATGCAGCTGTATAACAAACTCATCCCTTTTTAATGTCAATGGGGATTTCCACCAGGAATGAATGGGGCTCATATTAAAGCTTGGAAAGTATCGGTAATGGGCAGCTTTCTTTGTCTTGGCTACAGCTCTATTGCTCAGACTTGGTGGGGATTCTGTTCTGTTAATGTAGCATGCCCTTTAATGAGGATGAACTGGAGCTGCTTAGATATAATGGGGCATCGCCTCTAAATACCTTACTGGGACTTCAGAACAACCCCAGAAAAGACTGGCCTGGAGAGTCTATTCCAGGTTTTACACAGAGCCCAGTGCTTGCTGGGACAGGACTTTGGGAGTTTAGGGTGAAATTCTCCCACAATTGAAAGAATCCTCAGGTTTGCATGGGAATGCCAGTGCATTCAATGGACACATGATTAATCAAGCTCATATAATATAAGCCACTACTGAGTCTTGGTGTGTCAGTTTCAAGGAGCTTCCTGGAACCCAGCACATAGCACCTGTTATCTGCAATAGAGGGGTGATGAAGGGGTATGTGTGGAGGGGGTTAAAGAGGCAGGCACTTCAAACACTTTATCGCAGGGGTCAGCAACCTTTCAGACGTGGTGTGCCGAGTCTTCATTTATTCACTCTAATTTAAGGTTTCGCGTGCCAGTAATACGTTTTAACCTTTTTAGAAGGTCTCTTTCTATAAGTCTATAATATATAACTAAACTATTGTTTTATGTAAAGTAAATAAGGTTTTTAAAATGTTTAAGAAGCTTAATTTAAAATTAAATTAAAATGCAGAGCTCCCTGGCCTGGTGGCCAGGGCCCAGGCAGTGTGAGTGCCACTGAAAATCAGCTTGCGTGCCGCCTTCGGCACGCGTGCCATAGGTTGCCTACCCCTGCTTTATCCATCATGGTAGGTTAATTCAATCCAAGGAGCAAGGTGGCAAGGGAGACTTAATTGATAAAAGGAACAGTACTCACTGCCCCTGGAAAAAGAAGAAAGTCCTGGGGCCTCCATAGGAGTGTGGCCAGGCTGGAATATGAATTCACTGGGCGGGGCACCATTGCCAAGCAGGGAGGTTTTACCCCTTGTCTATACTTAAAAGGGTTTGCCAGTGTAGCTGTACCAGAACACCACCCTCCCCTCCTTCCAGTGGAGAGGTGATTTACACCAGCAAATCAGGTCTATACCAGTTCCCGGAATAAGCTCTGCCAGTAAAAGGTCTTTGCTGGCATAGCTGTCAGTTAGGCACGTGTTCTTTGTTCTCTCCTCACGCTCCTAACAGACACCGCTAAGCTGCTAAACTTTTTAGTGTGGACCAGGGCTTATTTAGTGTATTTGCTTCAGAGATTCTTGTGTGGATTTTCTAATGTGCGCACCTGCGGTCGTGTCAATGGGAGAGCGTTCAGATGTGTGAGCTTTGCACATCTGAGTGCGAATGGGTGAGGGCAAGTGTGAGAGCCCCAGTGCAGACCAGTCTGATGTTGTGAGTATTGCACGTGTGTGCAGACACACTTCCCAGTGATCTCTCTGCTTCTTTCGACACTTTGTTTTTGCTGCAGCTGGGATTGATCTGTTATTTCCTCGGCAATCGCGTGAGCAGTTATGTCGAAGCTTAGGGAGGATTACTACAAACTGAGGAGAAATATTGATGTGGTCTCAGATGCAGCAGCCAGCTAATTTGTGGCTAAAAGCACTGATGCGGTGGATACCAGGGCTGCTCCTGGCTGTTTGAAGGGAGGCGGGGGTGGCTTTTGGAAGAATAGGCAGCCCTGATCTTTCACTGCTAATGGAGCAGGTCAGAGAGCGCAGAGTCTGAGCTTCCTTCTAACACGTGGGATGCTGTCCTTTAAATCCCGACAGCCACAGACTCCTGAGTATTTAGAATGAAGGATAGAAGCTGGAGAGCCTGACAAATAAGGTCCAGTTACAGCAGTAGTCCTCCCTTCTCTCATGGTCTCATCTGGAGCTCATTGAAGTCAATGGAAGACTTTTCTCTGTGTGTGTGTGTGTGTGTGTGTTTATAAATGGGCTTTGGATCAGGCCCTGAATGGATAAATATCTGCACCCAATGGTGGTGGGTGGAGACTGAGGGTTGGTGGCTGTAGGGTGGGATGAGCTTGGGCCATCTCTCCTTACTGGGAACACTAGCCAGATTCCTAGATATGTCCCCTTCCACTTCTTGACAAGACCTCTGGAACCACCTAAAGAGACTCTCTCCCCTGAGAGAATCCATGCAGGATTTCACACTGTCACTACTTTGTTGGGCTCTACAGAGGCACAACAAAGAGATGGTCCCCGAGTGGAACCGCTTACAATCTAAGCAAAAGTGTTTGTGTATTAGGGATGGGACTGTTATCTTCTTCCGGCCCCAAACAAACCTTTCTGTGATAGTGGCTAATGTGAGAGGCAGGTATTATTATTATTCAGGTTCTTATACTGCCCTCATTATCATAGCCCTGGCAGGGATGATTTAGCTGGTGTTGGTCCTGCTTTGAGCAGGGGGTTGGACTAGATGACCTCCTGAGATCCCTTCCAACCCTAATCTTCTATGATTCTATGATAGTATTTGAGCATCTTCCAGCATTGCATTAAGCGGTGTGACAAACATCTAGCTCAGTTTCCTTTGCTCATCTGGATCATACACAGGCATAGCAGAGGTTGAAGCTCAACTACAGTGTGTGTGTGTGTGTGTGTGTGTGTGTGTGTGTGTGTGTGTGTGTGTGTGTGTGTGTTGTGTTGTGTTGTTTTTTGGGACAACCTGGGGGTGGAGGAGGCTGAACTGGGTTTCAGTCCTAATGTGCAGTGGACCTGGTGTGCTGCTACTATAAATCACAGCCACAGAAACGCCTGGGCTCGTTACACTAGTGGCTTAGACACGCTGCAGCTATACCACTGGTGAACTATGGGTACTGATTTTGCTAGAGCTGATGCACTCTAGGAGAAGAGACCAGAGCCTTTATGTGCCCCTAGTCTCAAGCCAGAGGCCTTGTCTTTTACATGTGAAGCCATCTGTACATCCATGGCACTCTGGCTATGATAACAACAATAATAATAATAATGGGCTTTGGGTACATCCCCCCCGGAAAGCAGGCACTTGTACAATCATGGGTAATTCATGTGGAGTGCAGTCCCTGATGTCAATAGATACAATTTCACATTTGCCGAGAAGTATTTATTACAGGGAAGAGTTGAGGTATATGAGGAGCTTATGAGCACTTCAGCTGCATTCTGCCTCCTCTTTTGCCACTCACTCCTTTCCCAGAATGAAATTACATCTATTTGATTAGTCCAATTTTTGTACACAACTCTTTGCACAATTAGTGAATAATGTTTTGAGAGTACAAGCTAATTGCCTGCTCCATCCTTGCCCTGTAAAGCTTTTTGCTTTCATTTGTTTCACTAATTTGTATTAGAACCCCAGGGGAAAAAACAGTCCTGTGAAGACTGAACACATGCTGCTATCTTCCTTAGGGCAGGAAACTTCATCTTTGGTCACTTTCTTATCTCCTCAAATGTGGTTGGGTCCATGGCATCAAACCTGTAACTGTTGAGGTCTGGTCAACTTACAGGCAGTGGGATGGATTCAGAAAGTCAGCGGTGAATTAGCCTGATGGCCTGATCCTGCAAGGTGTTGGATTCCTCCAGGGATGTAACAACTCTCATCTCCTATTAAATTCACTGGGGTTCTGATTTTCCACTACCTTGCCCTTCATCATCATTCATGTATGTGTAAAATAGATGTAAAATTATTATTTGTATTGGTGTATCCTCTAAATGCCCTAACTGGCATCAGGAACCTATGGTGCCAGGGATTATACAAACTGGTTAGAGACAGTTCCTGCTCCAAATACCAAAGAGAAATAAAAGTGGAAACAAAGTCACAAAGCAGGTTAAGATTAGGACCCTGCTCTCCAAAGATCAAGGTTTCATGCTCTATCTCTGGATCCAGCGTGTCTCAGGAAAGCATGACAACGGCACATTACACCCCCTCTGAACTCCTTTTGCATTGGTGTAAATGTTCACCGGAGGTTCAGGCCAGATAATGGAGAACTAGATCCTGGAACAGTAGTACATACAAATAGATGTCTCTCTCTATTTCTGCTTTGTGACCTGAGTGACACATTGCTGTCAGAGAATGCCAATGATTCTGCCCCGTCTATTGGAATTTATACACTGCCTTGCACTGCCGGAAGTCCAAGCACAGCAACATTGCTTTAGTGCCTGAGAACCAGACAGCGAAAGGGGCTAGAAACACGGCAATGAAGTTGGGCAGGCAGAGTTTTGTTGTTGCAGTCCAATGACATGCAAAAAAGCAGGCAGGCCGCACACGGGGCGAGAAGTAAATTGGTTTGATTAGCCAGAGGTGAGTTGGCTCAGGGATGTTTAAACAAAAATGATCCAGGCGGAGATGTCCAAAGGGCAATTAGGCACCCAACTTCCATTGAAAGTAAAGGGAACTGGGCACCCAACTGGCACTGACTTTCAGTGGCAGTTCGACACTTAACTCCCCTTTGTGTCCTTGAAATTCTCCCCACCACACCCCCGTGGCTTTTTATCTTGAGAATGTCCCTGTAAAAGTCACTCTGCACAGAGCAGCCTGACTAAATCGTATCCCTGGCAGTGCCATTTGTCTGAGACGTCACTGGGACTAGGGCACAGCTAGTGTGTCAGATGACATTTCAGCTCACGCTGTCCATGACAGCGGGTTCCCTGGCCCTTGTGCTGCTGGCATTTGCAGTGTTAGCCTGACCTTCAGGGACCCAGTTTTCACACGGGCCTGGCAAAAGCAATTTGTCCCCCGGCCTAACTCCCTTCTGTAGCCAGTGGTTCGGCCTCAAAATAAGAGTTTTTCAGAACAGCACGCCTTTTGCACAGCAAAAGCCACAAGCCACACTGCCCTGTCCCAGCATCTCCTCTGGTTATATTTACAGCAAAGCTATTTGCTTATTAAACATAGCACAAGTCAATGTTATTCCAGCAAGGGGTTCAAAGCAATCGATACTGTCCGTTGTCCCTGTAATAGATTCCTGCAACGCTGGGGTCCTGATCAATGGGAGGTGACATATATCATGCTAATTAAACTATCTTTAAAATATATTCTCCAACCGTCCAGGCCAGCCGTGGTGCGTGACCGCCCCCTCGGTAATCTTGCTGCTTGACTACAGCCTCCCCAAGGGCTCTCCTTGCAGAGTTTAGGATAATTGGTTTCATGGCACCTTTCCTTGGTGGATGTCAGAGCTGCGCATAGCCCTTGAAAACAGCCTTGGCAAGATTAGCAACAGCAGCGGGAACAGCTGCCCCATGCTGAACATGCTGCACTTAGTGCTTTCTGGGTGGCTTTCGCTGTTCTCTCTCATTGAGTTTCCCCTGCTACCCATAAAGGGCAGATGTTTGTATAGGACTGAGGGTCCTGGGTTCTCTGCCTGACTCTTGTTGTCCACCTCAGCTGAGTCACACATTCTGATTTTTGTTTGCACCAGTGTAAACCTGGATCTTCTCCCCTGAAGCCAGCAGAGTTGTTCTGGGCTTACAAGGCAACCTGCCTCTTAATTCCTTCTAATAGAATCCAGGAGGCCAGGCAGCCAGTCACAATAGTAACTACAACCCCCTGCCCACTGGAGCAGCTGCAGGAATAGGTTTAGGTTGCATTTGGCAGGTCATGGAGCAAAGCAGTCTATTCCTTCCCATTCACTCAGTACATCTTTGCATCCTCTATGGATGAACCTCAGCTGATACTCCTTTGTTGGGTCTTTGCCTCTCTGCACCTCAAGCTCTGGGAATAACAAGGCTAATGAGGAGATCAGGCAGCACTAAAGGGAAGATGGGGATCAGAAACGCAATGACTGTGCACTACTATTTCCTCACATATCCTTGGGGAGAAGACAGCCCTTTGGTTCCTGCTAAGGCTGCAATCAGAGATGTGTCCCTGGCTTCCCTTTGGAAGTAGTAACATTGCTGGGTCCCCAGCTCCTGAATATTCATGTGGCCACCGCTATGCTATGCCCCATACTGTGCGATTATCATTTTAAAGGCTCACAAATGCTTATCAGAGTGTAGCATGATTTAAAGCAGCATCGAGCTGGGTGCCTGCAGGACGTTGGCTGATCGTGAGGGTGGGGGGGCGCATCTCTGCGCAGGGAAGAGAGTTGGTGGGCAGGCTTTCCACCCACTCATAAATGCTCTTTCCTGGAATGTGATATCAGCGGGGAGTGGAGGGGAGTGGGAACCTTGGGTTGCTCCTCTGGATAACGGGAGGTAATCTTGCTCATGTCGCCAACCGGTGCACTGCCAGCGTTCACTACTTCACATGTGCAAAGTGTTCTGAAATCCTCAGACAAAGGTTTGGGACAAAAGCAAGGCTAGCCAGGTTGCCCACTTAGAACTTTATGGCAGGGGTAGATCTCAGGTTTGCCTCCTTCAAACCCAAATACCCCTCCCAACTGAGCTAAACTATACTATAACAGGGTTCAAAAGGGAGCTAGATAGATTCATGGAAGATAGGTCCATCAATGGCTATTAGCCAGGCTGGGCAGGAATGGTGTCCCTAGCCTCTGTTTGCCAGAAGCTGGGATTGGGTGACAGGGGATGGACAGGGGATTGATGATAACCTGTCTGTTCATTCCCTTTGGGGCACCTGCCATTGGCCACTGTCAGAGGACAGGATACTGGGCTTGATGGAGCTTTGGTCTGACCCACTATGGCCATTCTTATGTTCTTAAAGGAGAATCTCTGCTAGTACTGCTGTATAGGGCTTGTGACCCACAGTTGGGCAGTTCTGATTCTATCCACGAGAAGGCGGCTGTCATGCATCCACGCTAGTCCGTCCATTGTGGCATTCTCATGTTATGATCAATATGTCACGCTGTCCTGTACAATGGGGAGTGGCAGATAAGCCCCCTTTGGGTGCAACACATGTAAATTTTATTAAAGAATACGGTGACAACACATAGGCAAGAGTGCCTGTAAATGACAAAACTGTCAGAGACACTGAATATACTGGGGGCTGTCATAAAAGAAATGTATCTCCATCAAATATCTAAGTGCACGATACATTCCGAATGCAGAAAACACTAGGCTTAAGGCAGGAATTAGTGCAGTGGGGTCCTGGTTGCTGATTGAGATACCTAGCGACTACTGCAATATAAATAACAACGGAGCAGGGTTTATTTAATTGTTGTATAGCTCCCATGTGTACACTACAGATCCATTATCCAAGTACGCAAAAATAGCTTTGACCATTTATACTTGTAAGTTCTTTGTGACAGAGACTGTCTTTGTGTTAGGTGCTATACAAACACAGAACAAAATGGGATACTGGTCCATGACTAAAGCTCCTAGTTATGGTAATCCGAATAACAATTCTCACACAGGTGCTGCATCCCACCTTGAGCCTGGTTGGTTGTTTTTTGTTTTTGTTTTGTTTTGTTTTTTTGTTTGGAAGTGCTGAGCACCTACCACGAAAGCCTGTAAAGAAACAAAGTAATTTTAAAAACAATACTGACACTTCAAAATTGTTTACATTTCACAGAGTTTGAAATGGTCTGTTTTTAGAATTGGTTGGGGAACCTTTTTTCTCCATGAAAAACTTAGATGGGGGGAAAAAAAACATTTTCATTTTTGCATGCATTTCCCAAAAAATGGTGAGTGGCTTTCATTGAAAGGCCAAAAGCCTGAAAATAAAAACTTTTGTCTTACAGTTGCCAAAAAATGAAATTATTTTGGGTTTTTTTTTTCTTAGGAACTGAAATCTGTACATTTTCAGTTGATCAGAAAAAAAAATGGGCAAAATTTTCAATTAAAACCGCTTCAGCTGAAATTTTGCAGTAGTAAAAACAAAACAAAAAAACGGAACATTTTTCAGCTTTGCTAACTCAATTTTTTTCCCCAATTTTCAGTGAAAATGAACATTTCCCATGGAAATAATCACTTTCACAAATGAGCCTTTTTCCACTTTAAAAAAATATTTTTAATGGAAAATTTTCAACCAGCCTTACCCCTTTATTCATGTTTTTGAATGAAATTGTCCACTATTTTTACCAACATTTTTACTGGGTGTTTTAGAAATCTTTCATTGACCAAAAATCTGGTTTTTGTTAAGAAACAAATTTTTCAGTAAATGAAAACGTGTCTAACGTGGCAACGAGACACACTTATTTTAACAGAAATGTTTGTGTGTGTGTATATACATACATTTTTTTCACAAACTAGATTTTTATTTATATAATTTGTGAAAAAAGGCCATTTTTCTATTTCTTATGCAAAAAAAGTCACAATTTCAAATGAGGTCAATCGGATTGGCAGCTACTTCTAAAAACCAGGTCCTACTCAATACTGCCTGATCTCAGGGTACATCTACACTACAGGGGGGAGTCGATTTAAGATACGCAAATTCAGCTACGTGAATAACGTAGCTGAATTCGACGTATCGCAGCCGACTTACCCCGCTGTGAGGACGGCGGCAAAATCGACTTCTGCGGCTTTCTGTCGACGGCGCTTACTCCCACCTCCGCTGGTGGAGTAAGAGTGTCGATTCGGGGATCGATTGTCGCGTCCCAACGGGATGCGATAAATCGATCCCCGAGAGGTCGATTTCTACCTGCCGATTCAGGCGGGTAGTGTAGACCTAGCTTCAGATCCCAAGACCTGTGCCTCTGGGGCCCTACGCCTGCCCAGTAATTAGCATAGCCACATCTATGGGAGGGATTTCTGCTATAAATACATTGCCTGACAATTTTGATTCCCTTCCCAGGCCTTTCCTGTAAATCAGCCCCAACCTCCTGGGTTATCTCCAGTTAGGGTGACCACATGTCCCGATTTTATAGGGACAGTCCTGATTTTTGGGTCTCTTTCTTATATAGGCTCCTATTGCCCCCCACCCCCTGTCCAGATTTTTCACACTTGCTGTCTGGTCACCCTATCTCCAGTCATAGAATCATAGAATATCAGGGTCGGAAGGGACCTCAGGAGGTCATCTAGTCCAACCCCCTGCTCAAAGCAGGACCAATCCCCAACTAAATCATCCCAGCCAGGGCTTTGTCAAGCCTGACCTTAAAAACCTCTAAGGAAGGAGATTCCACCACCTCCCCAGGTAACCCATTCCAGTGCGCCACCACCCTCCTAGTGAAAAAGTTTTTCCTAATATCCAACCTAAACCTCCCCCACTGCAACTTGAGACCATTACTCCTTGTTCTGTCATCTGCCACCTCTGAGAACAGTCTAGATCCATCCTCTTTGGAACCCCCTTTCAGGTAGTTGAAAGCAGCTATCAAATCCCCCCTCATTCTTCTCTTCTGCAGACATAGCTTGAGGGGGGTAGTTTCTGCCAAAAGCTTTGCATGTTACAACCATCCTTTGGATGTGCGATTGGAGCAGACTCCCTCCCCTGTCGTCTGACTTGGGATCTTGCTGATGATTAAGCTCAATGTCTCATAAACTGTTTCACCAAATTGCTGCATTAATAAGGGGCCCTGTGTTCTGGGAGGATCATTAAATATAGATATATTTTTATTTCTCCTGCAAACTAGCCTGTGTCCCTGCTCAGTGATTATGCAATCATGTAAGGCGCCGAACAATGGGGAAGGGAAGGGAAACATTCTGGTCTGCGAGCCTCCTCGGATGAGTGGAGCACGCCAGCCTGAAACAAGGGAATGGGGGCTTCATATGCAAGAGCTTAAATATTTGAAGGCTGTTGCTTGTGTGCAACAGGAATGATGAGAGGGTAAAGAGGAAGGAAAAGGGCTGTCTTTCTCCCTTTGGCATTTCTAACATGGGCATTTAATGGGTGCAGTAGGTGCCCGCTGTTCCGCTGACCTCCGCTAATTCCTTATGCCACAACTATATGGTGCCATCAGTCAAGTGAGCTTGAGGCAAGGCACTGCGTTGAGTGGCTTGAGTCAACGGGGTGGGAGTCAGGACTCCTGGGTTCTATTTCCAGGTCATCTAAGCAACTGATGGGCATGCTTTTGAGCAAGCCAGATTTCATGGGTGCTGCAGAGCACCTGCTGCTTGACTAAATAACATTGGAAATGGGGGCACTCAAGCCCGCTGTCCCCGAGCTTGCTGAGTACCCAACATGGAATAGATAAGCACCACAGAGACAGAGCAGCGCCATTCTCAAGATGCTTATGCTCATTTGCATAATTGTGTGCAACTCATTTCATCCCTCTGGCCTCAGTTTCCTCGTGTTTCCTTATAAAACACAGGCAAGACCTTGCCCTTCTCGGTCTTGTTTCATCCATTATAAACATCAGTCGCTACTATTCACAGCACCCCTTGATCCCCAAGCGAGATCCTCGCTGTTTTAGAGGAGGCAACTTGAGGAAGAGAAAGGTGAAATGTGTTGTCACCCAGTGAGTGTGTTCCAGGGCCAGCAGTAGAACCCATGAGACCTGACTCTGAAGTCACCCTGCCTGTGCCTCAGAATTAGGATGACCAGATGTCCCAATTTTATAGGGACAGTTCCGATATTTGGGGCTTTTTTTTATGTGGGCTCCTATTACTCCCTCGCTCCCGATTTTTCACACTTGCTATCTGGTCGCCCTATTCAGAGTGGGGTGGGGCTTGAGGGCTGAGAACCTTCCTTAGCTAAAGTTTGCAGAGCTCTTTGCACTTCAAAGCACCCTCAGGTCCCAGCATGTCAGAGCAGCATTGTTAGGTGTCTATAATCCGATTCCTCTGATAGCAAAACTGCCCTGTGCAATTGTTATCACTATTGATTTGCTATTAACAATCATTTAGGTAGAGCTGGAGGTTTACATGGTTCTCTATGTGCTTGGGATCCAATCCAAAGACAACGGGGGTCATTCCATTGACTTTGGTGAGCTATGGGTCAACGGAGGAGACACATTCCCCTGCTCCAAAATACGTGTTAATAAACACAGGACAGCAGGTCAGAGGAGGATTTGCGGATTATTCTGCTGAGGAGTGGTGTTTAGGAAAGCCCTGTAGGATTGCAATGGCGTGTATAGGAAAGCTATGTCAAACTAGGGCTAGTGAACTACCTAATCCTGTATCCAGCCCCCCACCGTATACCTGTCGGTGGAGATTGTCATGGGCGCTATAGGACACCGGCAGCTAGATCAGTGCCTGTCACTCAACAGCAGCTCTTCTGACCTCAGGAACACAGAGACCACACTTGTCCAATCTGACTGGCTTTGCCATTGCGCTGTCACAAGTGGAGCACAAAAGATGAAGCCATCAGGGATAGAGGGCTGCATGCAGGCCAAGCGTCCCCAGTGCTTCCTCTCTGCCGCTGGTCTCAGCCCTTCCAGGAGCAGGTCCTGACCACAGATACCATAATAATGGGCTTGTAAAGACCAACAGACCCCCATCCCGCTCTTCATGGGCTCTGGAGTCACACTGCTTGTTTCAGCAGGGGTCTATTCCGGGTGACCCTATATAGGCATCTGGAACAAGCTGTCTTTGCCAACCTTGTTCAGGCATGGGGTGAAATGACTCTTCTAGGCAGCTCCCCAGGTGGGGTACATCATCTCTCAGAGATATGGATGGGGAGGATGAAATGGAGCTGGAGCGTGGGATTTATGCCTGGCCCTCCCAGGCTTTTCAAGAGCCAATGGGGAAGTGACACATTTACCGAGAGAAGATAAATTCCCTTCTGCAGATTTATTAGAAGAACTTGAAGGGGCGTAAAACTGGATCATAGATTTTTTTTTTCTGTTAAAGTCTTTAAATTTTTATGTCACGCCATAATGGTAAATGAAGTCCGCCCTGCAGTTTAAATAGTCCTTGATTAAATAATCCCCCACTGCCCTCGGCTGCCTGCTGAGAGCGGATAAGAATGTCCTTCCTGCAGTATGTGCAGTTGGATGGTAGGAGCACAGCTGAACACACAGCCCTGGGGGCAGTGGCTCCAGGGGGCCTGCCTGCAGACCTGGATTTGAATCCTGGCCTTAGGTCACCAGTGGAATGAGCGGGTTGAGTCTCATTTGGGTGGATCCTGGTGGGGGTTCCAGTCACATAAAAAAAATAATTGTGGAAGTTTCCACACAATTAGCAGCCTGGGACCTGGACTGAGACAGCAGGTGGGGGATAAAGGTGTGCTGGCAAGGCTGTAGGGTGGGTCCCCGGAACGAAAGACTAGGACGGGGCGTGCCCCGGGTAGGTGTAAAGGTACAGCAGCAGAGCTATGTGTGGGGAGCCCAGGTCTGGGAGCACAGGGTGCTGAAGGCCATTGACTGAGCTGTGTGGGATCCCAGGACTGCAGCAGTGGGAAGTGCTGCAGGTCAGGAATGAGGTGCATTGGCTCAGCTGGATGTGGACCCAGCACTGACACAATGGATGGGTTTCAGATTCTGATTGAGGTGCACAATGTAGTGCCTGGGAATGATGGGGAATGCCCGTGTAGTATTACACGGGAGGAAAACTTTGCTTCATTTCCCAGGACTGAAGGAGGTGAGCAGTGGGGGTTGAAAGGAACACCATGTGCCCGTGTGTATTTCCCGGACTGTTACTGCAAGCTGTCTTGCATTGATTGCTCAGTCTCTCTCCAAGACTGAATAGCCTCACACTGACATCAGTTTCACACCACACCACTTACATCAGTTGAATGGAATTACTCCTGATTTACAATGGTGTGTGTGAAAGTAGAATCCATCTCTAGAGGGGATATCTGAAAGCTTTGTGTTTTGAAGGACTTGTGTTTCCCAATCCCACAGGAGCTCTTGAAAATTTCCCCCTGTATGGGGAAATTGTGCATGCATTTTCTTCCAGCAGAAACCCAGCAATCCAACCATTTTCCAGTGCATGAACGCACGCATGCACCCATACATACATACACACACACACACTTACTCTCTCCCCACTTCTCATCAAAGATTTAGCAGGGGAGAGACAATGATGTTTGCAGCAATGTCTTTGAGATTTCATCATCTTCGTGGAATATACTACAATACATTTACTAGTACATTAGGAAGCATTATAAATATTTAAAGCTAAACTACCACTGCCAAAATAAACGAGCAGAGTACATTTTGGGAGGCATTAGCCTGGCTCTTTATTTGTTCACTTCCTCATTCGCAAAAACGCTCAGCAGTCCCGTCAGTGAGAATCAATGAGGCTCCACCGTACGGCTCCTTTTATGGCTGCTCTTGGCACAGGGGCTGTGCCAGACAGTGACAGTCTCGCCCTCTGGGCTTGATGCAAAGCCAGGGGAAAGACTCCCATTGGTTTCAATGGGCCATATAGTAGGCTGCGGTGTGTGCTCTCAGTGCTTTCTATGGATTGCCCCTCCTGTGCTCCTTTCTGTGGTTCCGTGCATGGGAGGGGACTCAGTCACTCAGGATCTTTTCAGTGCAGGAGTTGCCACCCCACCAGAATAGGCAGCAGCGCCCACCTCCTCAAACCTCATGGGTCCCCAAGGATCTGCATGCTACCTGGCAGATCAGTGGGAGGTATGCAGAACCCCTAGCTCCTAAGACCCTGCCCTATGGCCCTGGTCATTCTCCAGCAGCATGGCTTGATTGAATCCTCTTTCCCAGGGGTGCTAGTGGCTGATGCTGCCTCAGGGAGCTGGGTGCTGGGAGGACTCAGCGGAACAAGTAATAAAGCTCTTTTGCTGAGTCGAAAGGAGAAGCGCCTGACCAGCCATCCCTCCAGACAGCTCACTCCTCTCCCTCATTGATGTGCTGACCTGCAGACAGCCTGCCATGGCACCTGGAGAGAGGGATGCTGGTGCCGTAGATCCCCCTTTGTATGCAGGAGGGGGGAGCTCTGTTTGCAGAGAGTCTGTCTGTGTAGATCTAGAGGGTGTGCCACACCACACCCTACAAAGTGAATAACTCTAAGGAGGCAATGTGATCTAGTGGGCATAGCAGAGGGAGCCAGCAGCCCTGGATTCTACTCCTGGATCTGAGTGGGGTCTAGCGCCTAGAGAAGTGGGGGCTGAGAGCCAGGTCTCCTGGGCTCTGTACCTAGCTCTGGACAGCAGTGTTGTCTAAAGGTTAGAACCAGGAACTGGCAGTCAGGACCCCTCCTAGATTCTATTCCCACCTCTGGTAGGCAGTGTGGTCTAGGGGGTTAAAGCAGGGGGATTAGGAGTAAGGGGACTTGTGGGTCATATTTTTCCCAGCTCTTCCATTGACCTGTTCTGTGGCCCTGGGAAGGCATTTGACTTCCCCTTGGTTCCATTTCCCCTTTGAAAAATGGCAATAATAATACCCACCCTTAGAAAGTGCTAAGCAATATTAAATAAAATCCAATGTTATAGGTATTAAAGGTAATACTTTTTCCAGTGTGATCATGTTTAAATGACTCCAGTTACCCCTGGCTGATGGACTGTAGAAATTTTGCTGTCACATACAGACAACAAGAACTTCCATCATATACTTACGGGCATTTGAGAGGACTAAAATGCTTTTTGTTTCTTAAAAAATGATTTTCTGTTTTGAGGTGGAGCCAAATATCTATATGGGGAAAATCTATAGATCTTGATAGGAGATTGTCCAGGCATAATAAACTTCATGCACGACTCAGCTATATATCAGAAGGAAAATAAATATATTGATAGGTCTCCTTAGAAGAGCATCTATAAATTACAGTTGCTTGATCTTCCTAATAAGGTTATGGGTGATGTAATCGGCACATTAAAAGCTTGGCTCCAGAGATTGTGACTTTCACAAGCCTCTAGGAATTGACAATAGAATCCAAGAGGAAATGTCTAGTCATTAAGACAAGGGATGGGGGAGTCAGAACTCCTGAGTTCTATTCTGAACTCTGAGTGTGCCTTTGGTCTAATGGTAGGAGCAGGGGAAAGAGGGTATATTCATAACAAAGTCACCAGCTTTATGACTTAGACGCACACAGGATACCAACATCACGCAGCTGATACTTTCATTTGTCTTGTATACGTTCCGTGCAATGTCAGAAACCTCCTTACGCTTTTCCTTGGAAAGTCTGATTAAAGTGGAACTCACACCAAACAGCCATCCAACAATGGATGGTACAAGGCATGCAAGCAGGATGCAGAGAAGTCTTTGGTTGAGATTTTCAGTTTTAAAATGAATGGGAGCCGTGTGACTAAGTCCCCTAATTGGCTTTGAATATTTCAGCCTGTCTCTTTTGGAGATTAGTAGGTCAAAAAAGCCACTTGGAACCTTCTCTAGAGTCCTAGACAGGCCCATAACATGCATCCCTGCCGGAAGCCTGGCAAATGGATCTCCAGAGCAGCAGGAACCCCTCCACAGAACATAGGCTGAGACCATCTCTGAAAATCACCAGCTGGTTGCAATATAGCAGCTGCCCTTCTTTGCTTCCACAGGGCTATTTGTGTCCCTGTGAGCTAAAAGGCAATTCCTCACCCACAGAACCCTGCATGGTGCTGGGCCTCCATCTAGGCACTTGGTCCCAGATCCTCAAAGGTATGTAGAGGTCTAATTTCCCTTGTGAATTAGGTGCCTAAATGCCTTTCAGGATCTCAGTATCAGATACTATGATGATGGAGAGAGGGCTGGAGGGCTCTAGAGTGGGAGTCAGGAGACCTAGGTTCCATTCTTGGCTCTGCCACTGACCTACTATGTGTCCTTGGGCAAGTCTCTTCCCCTCTCCGTGCCTCAGTTTCCCCTCCCACTCTTTGTCTGCCTTGCCTACTTAGATGTTAGGCTCCTTTGGGCAGGGACTGTCTCTTACTCTGTATATGTACAGCACCTAGCACAGTGGGGCCCTGATCTTGGTTGGGGGTCTCAAGGTGCTTCTGGAAGATAAATAATATAACCGGAGCAATCAATGGGCTGATTTATTGTGGGGGACATGGAGTTGGACTAATGGAGCCTCTCCAGCACCCCGAGCCAAAGGAGAGAATACGGGAATGGGATAGAATTTTTCCCTCTTCCCTTTAAGAAAGAGCTTGTATAATGGATCTTTATTCTTCTTAGCTGGCTTTCTTGTGCTGTTTGGCGCAACACCTCAACTCTGTGAATCTCTTCCTGGTTATCAGGACAGCCTGATGAGTCCATTCACGATACACAGTGGAGCGTGATTAATATCAACCGATTCAATGGAAAATCCTGCTTAATGGAAACTTTATGTTCTATGCACCAAGAGCCCTATCCAGATTCCATTGAAGCCAATGGAGTGATTCCCATTAGTTTCAATGGTCTTTGGATCAGGCACCAAGCCATTTAGGACCGATATGTTACCGTTGTGCCTGTTTAACATCAAGTGATTTCCTGCTCCAAATAACACTTAATGTCAATTATTGCATGCAGCGCAGGCACTTTTTCAATTAACTGCCCTATATAATTTTATGTTTCCAGTCTAGTTGCATGTAGTTTGTGTATAAACCTTGTGAAATGATGGCCTAGGCAGACAGGAGCCATGAATTCACTTTTAAGAGGACATGGCTAAGAGCCACAAAATCTGGTTCTTGTTTCCCGCCATCTCGCTCTTTAGTGCTTGGGACCTGGGATTCTGGGTGAGGCCATGGTGCCAGCTCAGACTGGATCCTGAGTTTCTCCACCCAGGGACGGATCCGGCTCCTCCCTATGTCCACGCAGATGATAGGTGGGGAACCTCCATGACTAAGAATCCCTGCTTCCGTGAGGAAGAAAAGGCTCAACTTCATCCATGACTCTAGAGCTTAGGGAGGGCTCTCTGTGACTTATGGAGTCTGTGATGGGGGACCGTTTGGAAACTAGGCATGGATGGGATCGGGATGGGACTTGTGTAGGATGGCAGTGGCAATGCACATTGTCCCTTCTCTAGCCTTGCAGGAATTAGTGGGGGGGGAGGGGGGGAACTTACACAGACCCTGGAAGCAACGTCTCCCTCTGGTATTGCCTAATTGAGTTGAAACCTCCGGCACAGGCTGCTCTTGGGGACAGGGTATCAGACGAGATGGACCAGTTCAGGTATGGCGCTTACTCTTTGGCCTGGTTATTTAACTAGATGCCGGATGGACGGACGGATAGACAGACTTACTAGGATCTGCGGGGTGGGGTGGAAGAATGTCCTGGAACCATGAAGCATTGTTAACCATTTAATTGAATCCATGGCATCTCAATGATCAGTTCAAAGCCAACTACTCTGAGTCAGTCTATTTAATTGGTTGCCAGAGTTGCCCTTAATTTGGATAAAGAACAGCACTGACTCTCTCTATATTTGCTCTAATAAAAAGTTCACATTTTTCTTAAAAAATCCCCTGCAAAGGAGGAAATAAGTTCCATGCTCTGCCTGTCGAATTGATGAATGTGCTGTGGTCCGAGCCAGACCACTTAGTCTCTCCTTGTGCTTAAACTAATCCCTGTGTCCATCAATCATCAGGGGGAAAAGCCTGGACCCTCATTTATTATTGCGCCGATAAATATGCAAAGACAACTTTTCCTTAAGGCTGGGGGGTGGGGAGGAAAACCTTTTTCTTTTCCCTGGGTCTGTTTGTTTTAATCACTTTCTCCTTCCTATTTTAGCTCTTCCTCGTTACTCTGGTAACAAACCAGGCCAGGGGATATTACAAAGTGCCTGCCATTGTGAAAGAGAACAGGAGTAGGAGGAGGAAAGGATGGGCTTCTCCAGGTGGTAGGCTAGGTACCAGTCAGTCAGCTAACCAGCCACTGAGTGGTACTGTTGCTTTGCACCTTTGGAGATGAATTTGTATCTCTCTGCCAGAAGAACCCACAGCTGCTAAATCAAATGGAGCCTTTGGGGACCTGATCCAGAGCAACTGGAGTCAGTGGAGTGACTCCCATTGATTTCAATGGGCTTTGGCTCAGAGCCTTGGAATGAATCATTCCGGGGTGATAGCGGGACATTGCAGCACATACCCGGCTACAGAAGGATGTAAGCTCTTTGGAGCAAGAATTGTCTCTTTGCTCTGTGTTTGTACAGCACCTAGCACAATAGGATCCTAGCCCGTGACTGGGGCTCTGGCCACAATACAAATAAATAATACTAAAGTTCCTTCTCTTTTGCACTCTCTGCTCCGCTATGGAAGGAAATGAAGGCTGTGCGTCAGGGAGTGCTTTAATTCCGTAATTTGTATTCCTCAGAACGTATATAAACATATTGCCTGAGGTCCCCTCCCTCCCCCACCGTAGGCACTAATTCCATAACTGCCCCCGGAAATGACCAAAGTGCCTCTGGTAATTAACAGTTAGGATTTGTTTTATGTAAATCACCATTAGAGGAGTTTGTTCAGATTCAGCGAGGCAATTATTATATGCTAAGTAAATAACTGATTACTCAGAAACACATGTACAGTACAGGGGTGTGTGTCTGTGACCTACTGTAGTTAAGGCTCAGTAAATATGCTCTTAATAATCAACTGGTATTTATTTAATGTACAATAACTCTGATGCTAAGCTTCAGTGAAAGGCATAGTTAATTAAAACTGTGTTTTGAAATCAGTCCTCTGGGGGAAATCTTTTACATTAGCTGACTTTCTCCGCTTTTCCTCGTCTGTCCCTGCTGTTAATTTCATGTGTTACATTTTTCTTCCATCCGTTGGGGTTATCATTTCCATACTGATCCCCATAATAATGCAGCTTGGCAGAGGATGCTTTTGTTCTAGCAGGCACAGGAGGTGAGGTTTGCCATTGACTTCAAGGGGGCCAGGGTTTCATCCAGGATGTTTTTATAAGTAATTTAATTGAGAGGAGTGTTTTATTCGTATTGCAGTAGGGCCTAGAGGCTCTACAGCCAAGATGGGGGCCCTATTGAAGTTGGCACTGATAAAACACAGAGTGAAAGAATCCATGCCCCAAAGAGCTTACAGTCAGACAGGGCAGACAGTGGCTTGGATGGAAAATGACATGTTCTCGGTCACACAGCAGAACATGGAATAGACACCAGGACTCTTAGGTTAGGGGCCTAGGCCCAGATTTTTAAAGGTATATAGATGTTACTGCAGTCAGTGTTGCTACACCTAACCAATTTAGGAGCCTATGTCGCATTTTCAAAAGGGATTTTGATTCCTAAGCACCTAAATCCCTTTTAAAAATGAGTCGGAGGCTCCTAAATCTATTAGGTGTTGCAATGCTGAGTGCAGCAATGCCTAAATACCTTTAAAAACCTGGGCCCTAGCCACTAGCCTACACTGCCTCCCAATTACAGTGCTCGCCCAATTAATTGCTCTTTCTTCTAGGTATAGCACAGAGATATGTAAATACAATATTTGCGTCTGGGTGCGATTTGTGCTGCTGCTAAATATAGCATTTGTATGAGAAAATTAGGTCCTGTGTATGTGCCTGTATCAGTGCAAGGAATTTTCTCTAGTGGTTAGTGCTGAGGCCTGGGCACCAGGATTCTTGGTTTCTGGTTCCGATACTGCCACTGGCTTACTGTGTGATCTTGGGCAAATCACTGATATTATTATTATTCCTCTCAGCCTCACTTTCCCTCTCTGTGACATGGGGATAATAAATACCTGCCTACAGGGGATCCTGAAGTCTAGCTAATGTATGTAAAGCATGGAATGCCTGATAGAAATTCAGAATATGCACAAGAAAGTCCAATTCGCCCCCTGTGCAGGGGGACAGCTCAAAGGGTATACGTCATTTCAATCCCATTTAAACCCTAGGTTTAATTTGGATTTAGGTGGTGTGTGGACTTCACCCTGCCCCTCTGCACAGGGATGAATTCCAGCAATCAGTGCGTGTAAAGAGAAGTGCAGAATATGAAACTGGACATAGGAGAACAGCCCCCTCCACCCGACCGGTGTGTGGGTTTCTTGAAAGCTGGGCAAAAGGGTTTCTTGCAACATAGTGTCCCAGAGCTGGTCTGGTTCCAGTGACTCACTCTTCAGTGGTCTTTGTCTCAATTGCTGTATAAACATGTACTATGGTATTGGTCCCAAATAGCATACAGTGGTGATGCTAAAATGTCCAAGGCTGTTACTGTAGCATGATGTAGCATTTCACTGCTATGATTATTATTATTAAGAATGGGGCAGGTCATTCAAGGTGGGTCCTTCCATATTCTACCTGTGGATGGAGTCTCTGATAATGCCTGTGGATGGAGTCTCTGATAATGCCTGTGGCAGGTACTTATTACAGATTGTCACGGAGAAAGTTCCTCTCCTTGCTGTCTACCGGCACTGGGTGGGATCCGAACCGCCTGGCGGAAAAATAGATAAACATATGGGGGAAATCTATCTATCCGTGATCACCATGTATTCACTTTGTTGAACCTAGGCGCTAATGCTGGATGCTCTGGAAAATGAAAGCATAACCCTGCCCAGCCTCCAAGAGTAAAAAGAATCCAAAGCCTATTAAAGTGCAGGAGAAGCAAAGAGCTGACAGATTTATGGGACTTGGACAAGGCCCCAGTTTCCCAGGAGCCTCGGTCGTCCCTTCCCCAGAACAAAGGCGAGGTGATTAAAAGTTAATATCAGATCACGGCTGGAAGCAGTAAGCCAGCTGTAATTACTCGGATGTGGGGATATTAAGGGCCAGTGTAATTATAATTCCGAGGTAATCGAGAGAATGCGCTTGGCCAGGTTTTGTGCTAATGTTGTGTTTTACATATCACATCGTGGCATTAATCAGAATGCTCCCTCACTGCTTAGTCTCCATCTCCCTTCCTACACCACTCAGAGGGCATTTATTTTCTCTCGAAGAAATGAAGAGCAGAATTGTTAGTGTGTCTGCAGCCTTTACCAAGGTAGTGGGGGCTACACTAAGACATCTGCTGCCTCTACTGGGGTGCAGGGGACAAGTTAAGATGTATGTGGCCTCTACTGAAAGAGAGGGGATAGGCCAAGATGTTTTATGCCTGTACCTGGGATAGAGGGACCACACTAAGAAACAACTGACTCTAGGGCATCTTCAGCCTCTGTCGAGGAAGCCAGAATTGGAGAAGAGTGCTACCTGTCTCAGGGGAGATTGTGACAGAGGGGACAGCCCCAGACTTCACAGCAACAGCCAAGATAAGCTGTTTAAACTGCACTTGGCAAAGACTCACTGCAATTCGGGAAAAAATAGCAAATAAAAAACTCCTGATTGATATATATATATATATATAAAACTAATGGAAGAAGAGTGCTACTAAGTGAGACGCATTTGTGGCTAGTCTCTCTGTGTAAATAAGCTTCTTATGGGATGACTTGAGCGGCGCGGTGACTGGGGTTGGATTAAGCTTCCTGGGGTCTATGCCTCCGCAATGACATTGATCATTGCTGCTTTTCTTGGCCAGGGATCCCACTCACAAGGAGAGAGAGACCCCACCATTGCCAATTGTCTTCTGGTGTTTTCTCTCAAAGTTCCTGGTCCGGGAGCCATGTGATCACATGAGAACATCAGCTCTAATGTTTTTGTTTTCTTTAAAAAAAGAAAGTGTTAGTCCCCGTTTGGTAAGGCAACTCCCATCTTTTCATGTGCTGTGTATGTATACCTCTCTACTGTATTTTCCCCTCCGTGCATCTGATGAAGTGGATTTTAGCCCACAAAGGCTTATGCTCAGATAAATGTGTTAGTCTCTAAGGTGCCACAAGGACTCCTCATTGTTTTTGCTGATACAGACTAACTCGGCTACCCCTCTGAAACCTGTTTAGTCTTTGTGGCTGCGGAGAAAAGCTGGAAAATGTGAGCCATAAAGGATCAGATAAAAGAAGGCAAATTTAAAGAAAAAATCCCAAATTTATTATGTTTTCAAAATCTCATGCTTTAACATAGTCTCATGATATTTGTGGATGAACTCATGATTCTGGATTGCTGGTCATTAGCAATGCAGATAGCCTGCATTACTTTGTAGGGAGTAAAGCAGAGTGAATTTCCCTCCTTGTACAAGCTGACAAGAGAACAATCCAAGGTAAGCAGGTGGGGAAGGTTGGTCAGGAGACCACCTAGAACAACAGAGGGTCCTGTGGCACCTTTAAGACTAACAGAAGTATTGGAGCATAAGCTTTCGTGGGTGAATGCCCACTTCCTCAGATGCAAGTAATGGGAATTTCCAGAGGCAGGTATAAATCAGTCTGGAGATAACGAGGTTAGTTCAATCAGGGAGGGTGAGGTGCTCTGCTAGCAGTTGAGGTGTGAACACCAAGGGAGGAGAAACTGCTTCTGTAGTTGGCTAGCCATTCACAGTCTTTGTTTAATCCTGATCTGATGGTGTCAAATTTGCAAATGAACTGGAGCTCAGCAGTTTCTCTTTGGAGTCTGGCCCTGAAGTTTTTTTGCTGTAAGATGGCTACCTTTATATCTGCTATTGTGTGGCCTGGGAGATTGAAGTGTTCTCCTACAGGTTTTTGTATATTGCCATTCCTGATATCTGACTTGTGTCCATTTATCCTCTTGTGTAGTGACTGTCCAGTCTGGCCAATGTACATAGCAGAGGGGCATTGCTGGCACATGATGGCATATATAACATTGGTGGATGTGCAGGTGAATGAGCCGGTGATGTTGTAGCTGATCTGGTTAGGTCCTGGTGTTGCTGGTATAGATATGTGGGCAGAGTTGGCATCGAGGTTTGTTGCATGGGTTGATTCCTGAGTTAGAGTTGTTATGGTGCGGTGCGTGGTTGCTGGTGAGAATATGACTCCAAAGAGAAACTGCTGAGCTCCAGTTCATTTGCAAATTTGACACCATCAGATCAGGATTAAACAAAGACTGTGAATGGCTAGCCAACTACAGAAGCAGTTTCTCCTCCCTTGGTGTTCACACCTCAACTGCTAGCAGAGCACCTCACCCTCCCTGATTGAACTAACCTCGTTATCTCCAGACTGATTTATACCTGCCTCTGGAAATTTCCATTACTTGCATCTGAGGAAGTGGGCATTCACCCACGAAAGCTTATGCTCCAATACTTCTGCTAGTCTTAAAGGTGCCACAGGACCCTCTGTTGCTTTTTACAGATTCAGACTAACACGGCTACCCCTCTGTTACTTGACACCTAGAACAGTGGTTCTCAAACTTTTGTACTGGTGACCCCTTTCACATAGCAAGCCTCTGAGTGCGACACGCCCCCCCCCCCTTATACATTAAAAACAGAGGTGGAGGCTGACCGCTCATGACCCGCCCCCATGTAATAACCTCACGACCCCTGAGGGGTCCCAACCCCCAGTTTGAAAACCTCTGACCTAGAAAAATCCAGATGCTGTAGAAGTGACTCAAGGGGTAAGCCTCCTTCCCGTGGCTCTGAGTCAGCATAGAACCCAATGACCTTATGTGGCATCAGGGTGTGCTGTACTAAGGAGATGCTGCTCCTCAGAGGAGACATAAAGCCAAAGTGGTTAGGAAGATCTTGCAGCAGTGCAGCTAATTCTGGCTAAATCCTACCCCCTCCCCCCATTATAATTCTCCCTCTGTGATTTCAAAGAGAGATTTGTACTGTCCCCCGTAGCAGAGAAAAGTTATGATTCAGCTCTTGTGAAGGCAAAGGGATTCTTGACTCAGGTTGCTGGACACAGGCTAACCCTGTAGCTTGCTCTAGCTCTGTAGCTGGCTAAGAAACACAGATTGTGCTGGACAATTTCAGTGCAGAGCTTCTGTCCACATCTTGACATAGATGATGCAATGGTGGAATGGACTGCTGAATACACTGCAGGATTCTAACTGGGCTTCTCTCCTGAACTACAATGCAGTGTTTTTGTGTACTGTTGAACAGCTGCCACGTTCCACCCCAGAGGTGGCTGAAAAGCTCTCTCTAGGGACAGCTTGTATATTGCTTTGGGATGCTTTGTGAACTGTGTGGCGATACGATTTCTTTCCCCTTTGGTGGGAGGAAATGCGGAGGACGTTTGCCCTGCCGTTGCCCAGGCGGTACCTGCTCTGTGGATATACAGAGAATTTCAATCTCCACAGCTCTCTGGCCGAGCAGCACTTCACCCATTTTAAAAATAACCCCAATAACTGGATTATGTGAGAGCTGGACCTGAGAGGAAGGGGAGAAATTGCTAAATCAGGCATGTGCCATGTCATTGGCCCCCTTTGTTACTCAAGTGACTTAGAAATGACACCTATTAAATGTCAAAATGTCACGAACCCACCAGCTCACTGAGATAGCAGTGACACTTGGCCACGCCAACACCATGAACCCTGGGTAGATATGAGGGGGTCAAACATCTCCCAAGCCCTCTGATTGTTCAGTGGGTGCACCGTGGATGCAGTCTGGGATTTACCATTCAGCAAGTGCTGCGGGGAATTGGGCAGAAAAGGAACTCATCTATGCCTTTAAGGAAAAGGGAGGCAAATCAGGACTGGATTTCTCACCCTTGGAATGTATGGACTCCGCCAGCACCAAAGCATTCCAGCTCACCTACTCCACCCTGAAGCTGTCCATCAGTTCCCCACTGCCCCCGTTACTTGCCACAGGTTCCCTGCGGCTTTCACCCTCCTCACCGTAGTGTGAATTCTAAGGCTTGGATGGGGAAGGAGGAAGGAGGCCTGAGAATGAAATCTGCTGCCTCCATCCTTCCAGCTCGACTCGTTTCAGGGACCCTGTATGAGATGGGATTAGAGGCACCACACGCTTCACAGCCAAAGCAGCTAGCCTGAGTCTGAAGATAAGGAAGGAGGGGAAGAGGAAATCTCTCTTGGCTGCCAGAAACGCACAAGACAGGCCAAATCATTGCCCAGAAACCCTTAGTAGCGCTTTGCTGTTTTTTTCCTAATGATTTGTTTTGCATGTGTTTGTTCCTTTCCGTGTCACGGCTGTAAGAGCAATAGATCCTGCAGGGCAGGGAGAGGGAGAGATGATTATAAGTCATTTTAAGAGTAATTAGGTTTGATCCAGGAGCCTTCTGGAATCCTAGGTCTGTTCAGTTTGCTCCCAGGGTATTTTGTTTCTATTTTCAGATGTTGTGCGGCCCTGTTAGCAAAACTCTGATGGGTGTATCTGTGTCTGGGGTGGAGCTGCCAGGGTTGAAGAGCAGCAGGTGCTGTAGGCTAGGACTGAGGGACACTGGCAGAGCTGAGTGTGGGGCAGGGTGCGAATGGAATAGCAGGGCTGCTGCAGACCAAGACTGAGGTGCATTGCCGGAGTGGCATGAGGCCCAGGACTGGAATGGCAGGGGTTGGTGTAAGTCTGGACTGATGTGCACCAGTAGAGCTGTGAAGAGGCAAAGCAGGAATTGTGATACCTTGGAGTGTGAGTACACACAGCACTTGCAAACACAACATACCATCTCCACCCCACCCCCCAACCTGGCTGTTTTCCACCACGTGCATAGCCGAAGGATCGGCGTGCGTGGTCATGAGGCCTGTTACGTCAATATTAACAGAAGCGCCCCATCCCCTGCTCTGTCTAACAGTTTTTGAGGGGCATTGCCATGGGCTCTGGGAGAAAATGCAGAGGTCTGATTCAATCCACTGAACCTCCACTGAAGCCAGTCATGCTACTCCAGGTTTACACTGGCATAAATGAGAGCTCAGCTTGGCCCAAGGTATTTTATTTCAGCCCCCTGGCTTCATTTCTAAAAATGTGTTCCAACATCATACAGCCTACCAGTCTGCCTGATTGGACTGGCATTTTCTATCCCCCTCCACCCCTTTCCTCTCTGAGGAAATTGGTGCCTAGGGAGAGCTGGTCCTTGCACCAGTGATCTAAGATGGACACTTGATTGGAACCCACTATATATATTAACGGGGGCTAAGCAGAATATGTTTATGCTTCTTGGTCATGTTGCTTCCATCCCTTCTAGATGAGTCTCCTTCACTCATCTCTGTGACAAACTCCTGTGGAAGATAAACAGCAGAGTCATAACTAGGCTTTGTAGTAAAGTTTAGCTTAGCACAGTTAAACACAGCCTGGTTGGAAGGTGCTGCATCGACCACCCTGGTGAAGGAAGCCTCTATTTATCCCCAGCAGCAGGGCCAACTTCCCTCCCCACTATCCTGTTGCCCCTTTTGGCCTGAGCGGCTAACCAATCTTTAGAGCCTGGAGGGTTGTTTCCATTAGAAGAAGAAATTGATGATAGAGCCAGGCATTTCTAGGGTGCTGTCCGGGTTATGTACAGAGAATGTATACAACGTCCTCTGTCCCTGAACACAGCAGGAGGTTCGGGAATCCAAGCTTGCTTCCAACCAGCACTCTGTCCCAAAGAAGCTCTATGTCTTGGCTTCCTCCAAGGTCACGCTATCAGTGCTTCTCTGGCTTTTTCTAGTCCTGCCTGCTTCTGGCAGACAGAAATGCACAGCCCTTGCATTTGCAATCAGCCCCCTGAGAAACACCTCTGCTCACATAGCCCTTGCAAAAACAACAAGGAGTCTGGTGGCACCTTAAAGACTAACAGTTATTTGGGCATAAGCTTTCGTGGGTAAAAAACCTGATGCATCTGAAGAAGTGAGGTTTTTTACCCATGAAAGCTTATGCCCAAATAACTCTGTTAGTTTTTAAGGTGCCACCGGAATCCTTGTTGTTTTTGTGGATACAGACTAACATGGCTACCCCCTGATATAGCCCTTGTATGTGACCTAGTCCTTTGGGCAGTGTTTTCTATTGTTTCCATGTATCTTACTCCATAAAGGAGCTTGATTTCTTACGTTTAACCTGAATGATTTATGTTATATTCATCAAAATGAAAAAGTTAAAATAAAATGTTTCCACTATCTCAAAATGTTTGGATAATTTCCCATAAAAAAAACATTGTCAGAAAATTTTCAAGTTGTTCTAATATTTATATATCATCCTCCATACAAAAGTGCTTCCCACACTACATATGCAGCAATACTAAAATGAAGGCTGGCAACTAGCCCACTGTGCTGCAGTGGCAGATGTCATTATGATATATGGAATAAGTCTTTCTTAAGAAGGAGACTTTTAGTAAAGAAAACAAGTGCAGTTTCAGGTAAACAGGCTTCCTCCGAGCATGAGTTCCACCTTGGTTT
The DNA here is from genome assembly GCF_027887155.1 of Malaclemys terrapin pileata. Classification (NCBI taxonomy): domain Eukaryota; kingdom Metazoa; phylum Chordata; order Testudines; family Emydidae; genus Malaclemys; species Malaclemys terrapin. The sequence goes on along the minus strand of NC_071506.1, from coordinate 131,414,541 downwards.
CTCTTGTTTACCAGGGACTATTTTAGAACTCCATACCATGTGGAGACATCTAGTGGTTGAATAATATTCTGAAACTACATATATTATGACAGGGTAGAAGGATGTTTTGGTTGGCAAAACTTGGGCTGAACCACCTGCTCTTTTGAAAAGTGCCACAGGATATGAAGGGGATGGCATTCTTAGCTCTGACCTGAAAGGCAATAAACAGCAAAGTGTTGAACGTACCTACCGCAGGGCTGAACCTGCTGAGAAGTGAACTTTTTCCCCCCAAGGAGACTAGGTACTGCATTTCAAAATCATGTCTTAGATCACTAAGCCATCCCCTCAGGCAGCTAACTCAGATATGTTCGGTGCAGTCTCTTCTTCTTGTGCTGAGCAGAATTCTTCATGAAAGCCTGCAACATCTTGTATGCTGGTTGGGTTTTGTTTTGTTTTTCCTTTTTATTTCTCCATCTCCTCTTGTTTATATCAGGCGTCGTCTGTTGCATCTGAGTGTTTCTCCCCCAGGTGTTTCAATTATGTATGAATGCCGTGTATTTGATAGGTGCTTCAGGTTTCCATTTGCCATCTGAGCTTTGTACATAAACACAGTCACCTCGGTCTAAACTCGAGATGCGCTTGAACAGAGCTGTCGTAGCGCCGCTTGTTGCTTCTGCCTTTTGGTGGCTGCGCTTCCAGAAGCCAGTTGTGTTTTATGGCTTGTTAAAGTTAACCCCGGTGCTTTCCTGATCTGTTTCTACCTGGACCTCTTCTGTTAAGTCGACCTTTGGAGCTTCTGACGGACGCAGAAGATAGAGCTAATGGCTCCTCCTCTGCTTGAGCGTTAGCTTGTGCTTCTGCTAGAGGTTTTCAGGCATTGTAGGTAGTTGGCGCCTAGTGTCACATCAGCACAGCTCCCTAATGCTGAACTAGGAACATCAAATTAAATGTCTCTATGTGTCACAACCTGTCAAGTATCAGAGTAGCTCTTTCTTAGCTGACAGCTAGAGAGGAAAAAAAAAATCTCAAAAAATATTACCATGTCACCTGCATGCTGTTCCACCCTCTTGTATTATAGAGGCTGTCGCCAGATGCTAAGGCCTGGACTACACTCAAAGTTAGGTTGACCCAGTTGCATCACTCAAGGGTCTGAAAAATCCACACCCCTGAGTGTCCTAGTCAAACTGGCCTAACTCCTGGCATAGACGGTGCTAGGTTGACAGAATAATTCTTCCGTTCACCTATCTACTGTATCTCAGGGAGGTGGATTAACTACACCAACAGGAGAACACAGCCGTCGCTCTAGGGAGGTAAGTGTGGTGATCTGTGGGTTTCCCATCTATAGTTGTCTGTAGGGCTCTGTTGAAGCAAACTGTAGTGTCCAGGAAGTTGATGCTGGTGCGGAGTGTTCTAGAGAGAGTGGGATGGATGGGTTGAAGTTGTGGTGGAAATGTTGTGAGGGAGTTTAGGTCGTCTGTCCAGAGGATGAAAATATCATCAATGTATCTCAGGTATATCATTGGTTTTGTGGGTGAAATTCTCACTTGGGCAGAAGGCCCCCACATGGACTGCACCTCACTTAAGTCTATTCCGTTCAGGTTCTCATACCGAGCCCATGACTGTGGTACCGCAGTGCCTTCCAATAGTGCTTTAAGTAGTGATCAATGACCCATGATACAGCTGAAAGTGATTTCCCCTCCTCCCCCAAACACAAGGTCCTGGCCAACCAGACCTGGGGGGGAAATTCCTTCCCGGCCCCAAATCTGGTGATCAGTTTGAACCTGAGCATGAGAGTCAGGCATCTAGAAAGAATTCTCTGTACCACGTCAGAGCACCAGTCTACCCCATCCAGGGTCTCTCTTTGTTTCATGATTTATGCTGTCTGATTGGACTCCTAAGTCGCATGTTATTGCTTCATGCTCCTCGATTGCATGACAGAAATTTTTAGAACAGGAAAACAGAAAATAGCAACTGGAGAAGGATGAGCAGTGAATCATGTGTGCTCCAGGGTGAATTTTCAAACCAGTGATCCTTTGTCTTTGAATTTGTGAATACTTCAGCATTTGTGACTCTGTTCCACAATCAGCTGGCATGCATCTGAGTCCTCAATCATGAATAAGGGAGCCCCAACACCAGCAGCGGAGCTTAAGTTGGCCTCTTTATTTGCAAACATATTTGTGGGGCTGTCTATTCATTACAAGTCCAGCCCTATTCTCTAATTAGGTACTTGCATGTCCCCTCTTACTGATGTATCTGAGCACCTCATAATCTTTAAAGTATTTATCCTCACAGCAGTCCTGTGAGGTAGGGCAGTGCTACTATCCCCACTGTACAGATGGGAAAACGAGGCACAGACTCAATTACTTGCCCAAGGTCACACAGGGAGCAAGGAATTGAACACAGGTGCCCTGAGTCCCCCAAGCTAGCACCCTAACAGTGAGCCATTCCTTCCTACTAGCAGCACAGATATTTGTAAATAGATTATATTTACCTTACTAGTGTCCCTTTAATTCTAACCCTCTCCGTCTTAATGTTTTCACCCTGCACGCTACCAGCATTGACACCCCCAATGGGAGCGGCTGAGTTGGTCTTAACTGGCATCTGCCACATTTGACTAGGACTTCCAACAGCTGATTAGTTGATGTTTCATCCTTAATTAGGAAAAGCACTCAAATAGTCACCCAGAGAGTCCTGTCCCAATGCTGCCACTCTGGCTGCTTGCTAATGGAGAGCTCACCCAGGCTGAGAGAGAGAGAGACTGGGAGACTTGTTCTGAAATTCTATTTGTTTGCTCTGTCTTGTCCAGCCGTCTGTGTCGACACCACGTGTGTGGGGCAACTCTCCATTGTTCCCCCAGCTAATCAGACTTATGGCCACGACTGCATGCTTCCAAGTGCTGGGGCGGTGGTCTACAACTGAGTAGCAAAGCTGGGGATTTTGAGGTCTGTTTAGTGCCTGCCACCCTATGAGACAATGCTGTATTGATCAAAGAAGTGGTACTGAGTCGGAGGACGAATGGCCTTATGGTTAAGATGTGGGTCTGGGACTTCAGAGATCTCGTGTCAGTTCCTGCCTCTGCATAAGGTTACCTGAGTTGTGTAACCTTAAACAAATCACTTCTCTTAGTGTCTCAGTTCGGGATAATAACCCTTTCCTACCTCCCAGGTTGTTGTGAGGGCCAATTTACCCACAGAGAGGAGCAAGGAAGCCCATTCCCATTCCTATGTGCCTGAGAACGAGAAGCAAAAAGAGAGGGGCAAGGAAGAAAAACATAGAAATCCTCTTTTAAGAAACAACAACCACCCAACCGTCCAGAAATCCAGTACATGGGAAGTTTGGCCCAAGCCCCAGGAAGAAGCTGCAATTTAGCATACTCAATTAGGAAATTATTCCTTAGGGTATTTGTTTGCCTCCTGGGCTAAAAACACCTTAGGAAAATGTCTGAATCTTTTTTTCTTCTCCTTCCCTGCATTTAAGGGAGGGGAAAAACGGAGCAAAACTATTCAGGCTTTCTTTCATTCGTTTGTTCGTTCTATTTTTTTATCTATCCCTTCACACCAAACACTTTCAAAGTTAATTTCAAAAAGCTGGGAACATTGATAGTTTTAATTAATCCGATGCCTAGGGAAATACGATTTGTGTAGCCAAAGACACTTTTGCCTTCTTCTGGATAGCTATCTTGCGCCGGTTAATTTTGATGTTTCCAACTTGGCAGTGATTATAGCTGTGACTCTTGTAGCTTTATTTTATTTGATCATAAAGGTAACATATGTCAAGTATTTTTTGTTTCTTCTCGCTGCACTGACCAGCTGGGGTCTCGCTTTGATATAACTACAACTGATTTTCCATAATAAACCTCTTCTCTCCGAGGATTTGTAAAACGTGAGTCCTGGCTGAAACTTGAGAAGTGAGGTCAGTTTCAAACGAACACAGAGCAATTGGTAGCCAGGGTTAGAGCAGTGGAATGTACAGGGAGTCAAAAGTCTTGAGTTCTATCCCCAGAGAACCTACCGATCTATTGTATGACCTTGGGCAAATCACTTTGATTCTGTTTCTCCTCCAATCATTTCTCTATTAAGCTCATTGTGGTAGGCTTTTTCTCTTACTATATGCCTGTTGTACATTGCTTAGCACAATGGAGTCCTGACCTCACCCGAGGTTTCTAGATGCTACTATAACATCAATTAATGAATCAAAGGTCTTGATTCTCCACTCCTTTATCCTCTGGTAACTCCGCTGACTTCAATAGTTTATTCCTGATGTATACCAGTGTAATGATCTGATCCAGAAGTCATTGAAGACTGTATGAACCACCCGTTGATTTTAATGGGCTTTGGATCAGGCTCTAAGGGAGAAGAGAACCAGGCAAGGTTCTGGGGTTCTGTTCCTGACCAGAGACAAATTCACAGAACAATCTGGGGAAGTCAGTCAGGGCCCCGTGCAGTCAATGGAGGCCCTTTCACAGCACTTTGGATCAGACCCTCAGTTTGCTGATCTGTAAATAATAACTTGTCTGTATACAGCAACTTTCATTCAAGAATCCCAAAGCCATTTATAACGATTAAACAGCTGAGCCTCGTGACACCCCACCCACGCCCCTCTGGGGCAGGCTGATGGTGGGAAGGATCAAATAATATTTGTTCTATCCTTGATTTGAATTTTGAGACTAATTTAAAATAAACAATTTGATTTTTAGTTCAAATTATTTGTCCAGCTCTAGAGCTGGGCTCATAATTTAACAAGTATAGTCCGGCGCATGTACTGGAGAAATTTGGTGATATTTTCAGACTATTTGATTTGATTTAAAATTAATTAAAAAAAAACAACTAGGGGACCACTGTGATCATCTAATGTGACCCCCTGCATCAGACAGTCCAGAGGATTCCAGCCGGTGATCTCTGCGTCAGGCCCATCATTTCTAGTTGAGCTACAGAACATATTTTTGAAGGACTCCTCGGCCAATTGAGTCCATGACTGCCCTAGACTAGTGGAAATTATTTTTGTATCCAGGCTGAGATCCAAAATATTCTCAAGTTCAACTCCAGCAGGCAAAGGCCTAAAGGCTGGAACCCTCTGCTCCGCCCAAGATTGCTGTAGCAGTAGCAGTAGTGTCGGCACAGCATTGCAAACCCTATCTATTATTACAGTACTGAAGTGGCTTGGAAAGGGCCTGTCTGCCTTGTGACTTTGCCGTGAACCTTGGCCCTCCTTATCCACACTTGATCTCCCATACGGAACCTCATTAGCATGTTGATTGAATGGTTGCTAATGTGCCATATGCGAGTGCAAATGAAACAAAACAAATCACATGCACACTTCTGTCGGGCACAGACCTAGTTCTCTGTTTGGGAAGTAGACCCTTGGGAGAAGTATTTGAGAGAGCCCTGGTTAGAGGTTAGCCCCTGGTTTCGTGGTTAGCCCACAAAAGCTTATGGCCAAATAAATTTGTTAGTCTCTAAGGTGCTACAAGGACTCCTTGTTGTTTTTGCTGGAGACACAAACCATCAAGATAGTTGATTTGTATTGCTGTAATAACCTGCGTCCGCCCGCCCCCAGCCTCCTAGCTATCTCCTTGCACGAGACCCTTTGCCTTTCTGCAATGTCCTGTGTCCTTCCTTTCACTCCCCATCAGGAAGGTGAGTGGTTCAGGCCCCATCTCTCCCCATAATCTAGCGTAAACGCTGCGCTTTGTAGCCAGTTAGCTAAGGCTGGCATTTGGAAATGACATTTAAAGGTCACTGCCAATCTTCTCGCTTGGAGAATATGGAAAGAAGGCGGCAGTGGAGGATTTGGGGACCCGTGTAGTCATCTAATGAGCATTTGTGTGAGGCTATTAGCTGTACATGGCTGGGGGTGAGGAGGGGGAGTGAGGCGAAGATGAGGTGCAGCATTCAGAATGAGAATGAGATAATAGGGAAGAGTTGAGGGAGATCCTTGCAACCCACTGCCTGAGCCACAGAGAATATTAGCAGTTACAGCTTTAGCTAGGAAGACGCATCTCTTCCTCAAGCTGTAGCAGCTCATACTTTTACCTCTGCTGTTCAGTCTCTGGTGTGTTGGCCAAGATAGCAGCCATTACAAGAGCAGGGTTTGCTGAAAACAAGGCCCATCAAACACTGATTCTTGACGGTGAGCTTCCTGAGCCCAAGCAAATCAAGGGATGTCTGTGTAAAGTGTGAGATTTCCCCCTGCCAGCGCAGAGAGCCAACTCGAGGTTTATGCACCACGCTCAAGGCCTCAAAATACGACTAGGTCTTGTGCTGGCCTCTCAGCGCAGCGGGGAAGTTCAGAAACGCAGCTGCAGGTGGGAACCAGTTAGTTCAGGGGAATAACTTTGGCATGGCCACAGATGTTGAGCCAGTACTCTAGCCAATGTGCCTGCTTGGATCAGAAGAAAGGCCATGTGGTAAAAGCCGTGGACTTGGACACGGGATGGGGACACCTGCACTTAATCCCCAGCTCTGCCCCAGAGTCCCTGTCAGACCCTGGACAAGTCACTTAGGGCCAGATTTCTAAAGGTTGGTTTTTGAAATGGGTGGGAATTAAGCTCCCATATACCTTTTTTAAAAATTTGTCTCTAAGTGTCTCTGGGCCTCAATTCCCCATCTGTAAAAGAAGGATAATAAACCTCCCTTAGTCTATCTTGTTGCTTTAGATTGTAATCCCTTTGGGGGTAGGGACAGTCTTTCAATGTGTACGAGCAACACGCAATACCATGGGGCCCTGAACTTGGTTGGGGCCTCACATTGCGACTGTCGTGTATTCTCACTATTTGTGTTACAATCTCTCTCAGCTCCTCTGTGGCACTTCAGCAGCAAAGCTGAAAGCTGGCTTTTATAAATCTGAAACCTCTCACTCTGGATCCCAGTGTGGGAGGTAAGGTGCTTCGGGCTTTGTCAAGCATCTTCTGTATGGGCCATAGATAACCCAGAGCATTAGCCCGTGCAGCACCGTTTACACCTATGATCCAAATTAAACACATCTCCCCCCAACAGAAAATGAGTTTTGTATTCCCTTTGCATTTAGGCTGTGCGCACAGTTGGGACAGGCATTGATTAATGGATCCGGCAGTGTGGTGCTGTCTGTGATTCTAGCGCCCACCCATTGGAGTTTTATGGTCCGAGGCAGCAGAGATGGCAGGATTTCATCCTCTCTCTCTCATGCATGCTCTCGCTCTTTGCAATCACCTCTCGTGTGTATGTGCCGGACTGTCATGCCCTAGGGAAATGGGATGTGTCAGCCCATGTCAGGGTGAAGCAACATCTGGGAAATTTTTCTGAAGCTCTACAGAGTGATGCAGCTTCTGCTCATGCACAGATCTCAGTGTGCTTGAGCCCTCGCTCAGGAGTGCAGAACAACCAAATCATAGACAGGCCTGTTTGCTTTTCCTCCTTGCTATGGGAATGCCAGTAGCATAGTCATTTCTAACTGGCCTGCAAATGGGGCTCCCTCCCAGAAGGCAGGAATCATTGTAATCTTTGTAATCATAAAAAGAACAGGAGTACTTGTTAGAGACTAACAAATTTATTTGAGCATAAGCTTTCATGGGCTACAGCTCACTTCATCGGATGCATGTGGTGGAAAATACAATAGGAAGATATATATATCCACAGAGAACATGAATCAATGGGTGTTACCATACACACTATAAGGAGAGTGATCAGTTAAGGTGAGCTTTTATCAGCAGGAGAGAAAAAAAACTGTTTGTAGTGGTAATGAAAATGGCCCATTTCCAGCAATTGACAAGGAGATATGAGGAACTGTGGGGGGGAGGGGGGCCAGGGGGAGGGGGGGCAGAAATACGCATGGGGAAATAGTTTTACTTTGTGTAATGACCCATCCACTCCTCGTCTTTGTTCAAGCCTAATTTAATGGTGTCCAATTTGCAAATTAATTCCAATTCAGCAGTCTCTCATTGGAGTCTGTTTTTGAAGTATTTTTGTTGTAATATTGCGACTTTTAGGTCTATAATCGAGTGGCCAGGGAGATTGAAGTGTTCTCCAACTGGATTTTGAATGTTATAATTCTTGATGTCTGATTTGTGTCCGTTTATTCTTTTGCATAGAGACTGTCCGGTTTGGCCAATGTACATGGCAGAGGGGCATTGCTGGCACATATCACATTGGTAGATGTGCAGGTGAACGAGCCCCTGATGGCGTGGCTGATATGATTAGGTCCTATGATGGTGTCCCCTGAATAGATATGTGGACAGAGTTGGCAACGGGCTTTGTTGCAAGGATAGGTTCCTGGGTTAGTGCGTTTGTTGTGTGGTGTGTGATTGCTGGTGAGTATTTGCTTCAGGTTTGGGGGCTGTCTGTAAGCAAGGACTGGCCTGTCTCCCAAGAACTGTGAGAGTGATGGATCGTCCTTCAGGATAGGTTGTAGATCCTTGATGATGCGCTGGAGAGGTTTTAGTTGGGGGCTGAAGGTGATGGCTAGTGGCGTTCTGTTACTTTCTTTGTTGGGCCTGTCCTGCAGTAGGTGACTTCTGAGTACTCATCTGGCTCTGGCAATCTGTTTTTTCACTTCAGCAGGTGGGTATTGTAGTTGTAAGAATGCTTGATAGAGATCTTGTAGGTGTTTGTCTCTGTCTGAGGGGTTGAAGCAAATGCGATTGTATCGTAGAGCTTGGCTGTAGACAATGGATTGAGTGGTGTGGTCTGGATGGAAGCTGGAGGCATGTAGGTAAGTGTAGCGGTCAGTAGGTTTCCGGTATAGGGTGGTGTTTATGTGGCCATCGTTTATTAGTACCGTAGTGTCCAGGAAGTGGATCTCTTGTGTGGACTGGTCCAGGCTGAGGTTGATGGCGTGGTGGAAATTGTTGAAATCATGATGGAATTCGTCAAGGGCTTCTTTTCCATGGGTCCAGATGATGAAGATGTCATCAATGTAGCGCTAGTAGAGTAGGGGCATTAGGGGACGAGAGCTGAGGAAGCATTGTTCTAAGTCAGCCATAAAAATGTTGGCATACTGTGGGGCCATGCGGGAACCCATAGCAGTGCCACTGATTTGTAGGTACACATTGTCCCCAAATGTGAAATAGTTATGGGTGAGGACAAAGTTACAAAGTTCAGCCACCAGGTTGACATTATCGGGGATACTGTTCCTGACAGCTTGTAGCCCGTCTTTGTGTGGAATGTTGGTGTAGAGGGCTTCTACATTCATAGCGGCTAGGATGGTGTTTTCAGGAAGATCACTAATGGATTGTAGTTTCCTCAAGAAGTCAGTGGTGTCTCCAAGATAGCTAGGAGTGCTGGTAGCGTAGGGTCTGAGGAGGGAGTCTACATAGCCAGACAATCCTGCTGTCAGGGTGCCAATACCTGAGATGATGGGGCATCCAGGATTTCCAGGTTTATGGATCTTGGGTAGCAGACAGAATACCCCTGGTCGGGGTTCTAGGGGTGTGTCTGTGCAGATTTGCTCTTGTGCTTTTTCAGGCAGTTTCTTGAGTGGATGGTGTAGTTTCTTTAGGTAACCCTCAGTGGGATCAGAGGGCAATGGCTTGTAGAATGTGGTGTTGGAGAGCTGCCTAGTAGCCTCTTGTTCATATTCTGACCTATTCATGATGACAACAGCACCTCCTTTGTCAGCCTTTTTGATTATGATGTCAGAGTTGTTTCTGAGGCTCTGGATGGTACTGTGTTCTGCACGGCTGAGGTTATGGGGCAGGTGATGCTGTTTTTCCACAATTTCAGCCCATGCACGTCAGCAGAAGCACTCTATGTAGAAGTCCAGTCTGTTGTTTCGACCTTCAGGAGGAGTCCACCCAGAATCCTTCTTTTTGTAGTGTTGGTAGGAAGGTTTCTGTGGATTAGTGTGTTGTTCAGAGGTGTTTTGGAAATATTCCTTGAGTTGGAGACGTCGAAAATAGGATTCTAGGTCACCACAGAATTGTATCTTGTTCGTGGGGATGGAGGGGTAGAAGGAGAGGCCCCGAGATAGGACAGATTCTTCTGCTGGGCTAAGAGTATAGCTGGATAGATTAACAATATTGCTGGGTGGGTTAAAGGAATCACTGTTGTGGCCCCTTGTAGCATGTAGTAGTTTAGATAACTTAGTGTCCTTTTTCTTTTGTAGAGAAGCAAAATGTGTGTTGTAAATGGCTTGTCTAGTTTTTGTAAAGTCCAGCCACAAGGAAGTTTGTGTGGAAGGTTGTTTTTTATGAGAGTATCCAGTTTTGAGAGCTCATTCGTAATCCTTCCCTGTTTGCTGTATAGGATGTTGATCAGGTGGTTCCGCAGTTTATTTGAGAGTGTGTGGCACAACCTGTCAGCATAGACTGTGTGGTATGTAGATTGTAATGGATTTTTTACTTTCAGTCCTTTTGGTATAAAGTCCATCTGTTTGCATTTGGAAAGGAAGATGTCTGTCTGTATCTGTGCGAGTTTTTTAATGAAGTTGATGGATTTCCACTCCATATGGCTAAATTCAGTGCCTTGCATAATGACAGTAATCATAGTGTAACAAATCAGTGGTCACAGAGGTACTTCACTGACCTCTCTGTTCCTGGACTGCTAACACCTTCCTCACAATTATTCACAGGCTGATTTCATTGGGATTTCCTATCTCATTTCCCCACCTCCCTTATTCCTGCCCAAATCCTCTGTCCAGCCACAGCAAGCCAACCTGTGAGCAGAGCAGAGTAGTGGAATAAAGCCTGTGAAACCCTGGCCTGGCACTACAGACCCTGATTGGAGAACTGGGAACTTCATTCCATGAGTCCTTAAAAGCCCTGCCACTTGCCTGCTCCAGAGCCCGGAGTGGGTTAGAAGGAAATGCCCAGGCCTTTCGCTTTGGGTTGGCAAAAGCGCTGTAAGAGCCTCAACCTAGAGAAGAGAGAAGAACAAACCTCCCTTAGCAGCAACACAAACAGTCCCCCTGACAATCCAGCTCAAGCATGGGAAAGGAATTGTTCCTAGGCCCAACCTCTCCTTTTTCTCTCTCCCTCCTTCTTTTTGTTGTCTCATCTTCCTTTTCTCACATTTGTTCTTTTTTTCTTTTACCTCTACCCTCATATTTTCCTCTTCTCTTTCTCACATTTCCTTTTCCTCGGTCTCTTCTTTTCACAGTCGGAGAGCTCTAACTGGTTCATTCATTTCAATTGTATTGCCTATTCGTGAAAGGATAAATTCTCCTGCCCTTTGCTGGGCTGGAACTGACTAGCCAGGCTTGGCCCTGGGGGAAGGAGGTGGGGTTGGTATGTTCCACAGGGAGTAGGTGAAGCTGATAGCAAAGAAGCAGTGGGGTCACTATGCAGCCAGCACTGCAGCCCCCAGGCTGTTGTTGTGCTTCCCATTCTATGGAGCAGGGCAATAGCTGGTAGATCCACACGGTGGCAGGTCCACCCCTGCTCCACCTGCAGACCCCTCTGCTCTGGGACACGGTATGGCTGGAGGGGCACACCTTGTGTTGGCTCCTGCCCACCCAAGCTGCCTTGGTCCTGCTACAGACAAGGTCCTCCGCAGCCATGATAGGCCCCTGTCATAGGGCTTTTGTTAAAGACGCTGGCAGATTCTAGCCCCACACAACCAAATATACACGAGGGTCCAATATGGCCCTCTGGATTGCTTGTTATGAGTCTGTGGCTGCAGTTTAGCTCCAGATTCAACAGAGATTAGAGCCAGTTGAAAGTTTTCCACTGAAATGTTTTTTGTCCCCCCTCCATAGAAAATAGCTTTTTGGATACGATGGAAATGTTTATTAAAAATGTCCCTTTTGCTGAAAATGTTTGCGTTTTCATACCCCCGTCAACTGACCCCCACAAATACTTAACAGAAAATTGTTGATGAAGATGGGGCGGGGGGGGAATGATTTTCTTTTTCATTAAAATTGTTTACAGGGGAAAGAAAACATGCCTCTAATGGATTTCACCATCACCTGTCATGTAACAGAGAGCAGCATTTAACCCTTCCTCTCCCGGTCCACTAAACAGAATAATTGACCACTTGTTCCTTTCCACCCATTTCCAAAGCCTGCTTTGCAGGAAGTTTCTCCTTAAGCACCTCCCAGGCAGTTCTTGTGTTCAATTAATTTAATTGTTTTTCGTTAAATGTTGCACACAGGTGAAGGTCTGGTGTGGTCAGTCTAACTTCATGTCTGAATGCTCCCAGATGCCAGCGATCACTCAAGGTCAGCAAGAGGATTCGTAAGACTGATACGGTAGTTGCTCAGCCTGCCAGAGAATGAAGGAGATGCCAGTTCTGAGACTATGAGAATCAGGAAGAAGGTGAGACACCCATCGCTGAACACTTGCTTGAAGCTTGGGAGCAGAACTAAAATAGTAACCATGCAATAATATCCCTACAATAATACCACTAATCAAAGCTATGAAAGAAGAAATAGTGTAATTGATGGATGCTAATCATAAAATATCAGGGTTGGAAGGGACCTCAGGAGGTCATCTAGTCCAACCCCCTGCTCAAAGCAGGACCAACACCATCCCAACCAGGGCTTTGTCAAGCCTGACCTTAAAAACCTCTAAGGAAGGAGATTCCACCACCTCCTTAGGGAACCCATTCCAGTGCTTCACCACCCTCCTAGGGAGAAAGTTGTTCCTAATATCCGACCTAAACCTTCCCCACTGCAACTTGAGATCATTACTCCTTGTTCTGTCATCTGCTACAACTGAGAACAGTCTAGATCCATCCTCTTTGGAACCCCCTTTCAGGTAGTTGAAAGCAGCTATCAAATTCCCCCCATAGTCTCTTCTGTAGACTAAATAATCCCAGTTCCCTCAGCTTCTCCTCATAAGTCATGTGCTCCGGCCTCCTAATCATTTTTGTTGCCCTCCGCTGGACTCTTTCCAATTTTTGCATATCCTTCTTGTAGTGTGGGGCCCAAAACTGGACACAGTACTCCAGATGAGGCCTCACTAATGCCAAATAGAAAGGAATGATCACGTCCCTCGATCTGCTGGCAATACTCCTACTTATACAGCCCAAAATGCCGTTAGCCTTCTTTGCAACAAGAGCACACTGTTGACTCATGTTCAACTTCTCGTCCACTGTAACCCCTAGGTCCTTTTCTGCAGAACCGCTGCCTAGCCACTCGGTCCCTAGTCTGTAGCAGTGCATGGGATTCTTCTGTCCTAAGTACAGGACTCTGCACTTGTCGGGGGCAATCAGCTGACACGTAGGGAAGTTGGATAGCTTTAATTTGCATGTATTTATTATTAGTGATATAAGGCGCTGGGGTGGGCAGGTGGGTGTGTTCATGCACAGGTGCAACATTGCCACCTATTGGATAGAATTAGAACTGTTCAACTCTGTGACATAAGCTCTATATTTGAAGCACCTAATGGCGATTCTCCTTTAGCTCAAGTGCTTTTTGAAGCAAGAGAGTCTAAGTTGTATCCTTACGGTTGCTATGAAGTCCCTAGCAGTCATGGTATACAGCACAATGACAGCCGTGACATTATTATTATTATTATTATTATTTACTTGTATTGCTGCCTTCTGTGCAGCGCATTTTGTCTGGTCTAACCTACCTCACAGCATCCCTGTAAGTGGGGGTGTAAATACAGATTTCAAAGCATTGAAAATTACACTACATATTTCCAGCCAAATAATAATAATAAAACAATACAAATGAAATGCCAAAAAAGAGACTATTTCCATTCTCTAAACCAGGTTGCAGGGCAATTATTTTCATCTCCTACATAAAATGAATAAGTATTCTGCTTGAACGTTCAATAGAACTTGGTTTTGCATAGCATCTTTAAGGCAAAAGAGGTACAGAATGCTTAATTAGTTTCCTACAGCCTCTCCTGTTAGTATAATATGTGGATGGTATTGCATGTAGATAGCTAAACATCCACAAAAATGGGCTGGGCTCTTGTAGTGGGAGAGAGAGATGCATATCATAGAGTTTCAGAGAAGCTGAAGGTAACAAGGGAATGAGGCTTGATTGCTTAATTAATAAGGAAGGGTCAGAAGATCAGAAAGGAGAGAGAAGAGATTGGGCTGGAGACAGCATTAGAAGAGTAATCGATGCTAGGTCATTGATTCAGTATTAGTGACTCTGAAAGAAAAGTGTTCCCTTATTGAAAGGCATTAGGGTGAGCTGTATACCTACAAGGTAGGGGTGTGTGTGTGTGTGTGTGTGTGTGTACATACACATAATGGAAATAACATTATATGATTATGGACATGGATCAAGTCGGTTAAGTAGCTTCACACACATCTAATGACAATAGACTAGAAATGGGGAGGAGATGAAACATATGCAAATGAAAATAAAATATTGAGGTTACAATCTATACAATCAGTTGACATTACACCATAGGGGAGATGAATGTTAAAACAAAGGTGGTTTAAGTAGTGGTTGATTGGGAGATGAGCATCATAAGCATTTATATCGACAACTTGCTTTGGGTAAGTACTGGACTGTCAGAAGGTTATTTTACAGAGCAGTTTAGTTAAAAGCAGTTTGCCAGCAGCTAACTCTGAACTTGTCCAGTGCTTTTATGGAGGATCGATCCATCAATGGCTATTAGCCAGGATGGGCAGGGATGGTGTCCCTCGCCTCTGTTTGCCAGAAGCTGGGAATGGGCGACAGGGGATGGATCACTTGATGATTATCTGTTCTGTTCATTCCCTCTGGGGCACCTGGCATTGGCCACTGTTGGTAGCTAAGATACTGGGCTAGATGGACCTTTGGTCTGACCCAGTATGGCCATTCTTATGTTTTTATGGTCTGGAGTGATCATTTATAACACATGGGAATTAAATCAGTTGGGCCATTTTCACTGTAGACCACCTGGGATTTATTTTTTTATGATTAATATTATTTGTTTGGTTTACAGGCACACCCATAAGCCCCATCATGCTGGGTGCTGTCCATACAAGCAGTAATGGCTGGATGCACAAAATGAGTTGGTTTCAGAGTAACAGCCGTGTTAGTCTGTATCCGCAAAAAGAAGAACAGGAGTACTTGTGGCACCTTAGAGACTAACAAATTTATTAGAGCATAAGCTTTCGTGGACTACAGCCCACTTCTTCGGATGCATATAGAATGGAACATATAATGAGGAGATATATATACACACATACAGAGAGCATAAACAGGTGGGAGTTGTCTTACCAACTCTGAGAGGCCAATTAATTAAGAAAAAAAAAAACAAACAAAAAAAAAAACTTTTGAAGTGATAATCAAGCTAGCCGAGTACAGACAGTGTGATAAGAAGTGTGAGAGTACTTACAAGGGGAGATAGTCAACGTTTGTAATGGCTCAGCCATTCCCAGTCCTTATTCAAACCGGAGTTGATTGTGTCTAGTTTGCATATCAATTCTAGCTCTGCAGTCTCTCTTTGGAGTCTGTTTTTGAAGTTTTTCTGTTGTAATATAGCCACCCGCAGGTCTGTCACTGAATGACCAGACAGGTTAAAGTGTTCTCCCACTGGTTTCTGAGTATTTTGATTCCTGATGTCAGATTTGTGTCCATTAATTCTTTTGCGTAGAGACTGTCCGGTTTGGCCAATGTACATGGCAGAGGGGCATTGCTGGCACATGATGGCATAGATCACATTGGTAGATGTGCAGGTGAACGAGCCCCTGATGGTATGGCTGATGTAATTAGGTCCTATGATGATGTCACTTGAATAGATATGTGGACAGAGTTGGCATCGGGGTTTGTTACAAGGATAGGTTCCTGGGTTAGTGGTTTTGTTCAGTGATGTGTGGTTGCTGGTGAGTATTTGCTTTAGGTTGGGGGGTTGTCTGTAAGCGAGGACAGGTCTGTCTCCCAAGATCTGTGAGAGTAAAGGATCATCTTTCAGGATAGGTTGTAGATCTCTGATGATGCGCTGGAGAGGTTTTAGTTGGGGGCTGAAGGTGACAGCTAGTGGTGTTCTGTTATTTTCTTTGTTGGGCCTGTCTTGTAGGAGGTGACTTCTGGGTACTCGTCTGGCTCTGTCAATCTGTTTTTTCACTTCAGCAGGTGGGTATTGTAGTTTTAAGAATGCTTGATAGAGATCTTGTAGGTGCTTGTCTCTATCCGAGGGATTGGAGCAAATGCGGTTATATCTTAGAGCTTGGCTGTAGACAATGGATCGTGTGGTGTGTCCTGGATGGAAGCTGGAGGCATGTAGGTAAGTGTAGCGGTCAGTAGGTTTCCGGTATAGGGTGGTATTGATGTGACCATCGCTTATTAGCACAGTAGTGTCCAGGAAATGGACCGCTTGTGTGGATTGATCTAGGCTGAGGTTGATGGTGGGATGGAAATTATTGAAATCATGGTGAAATTCCTCAAGGGCTTCTTTTCCATGGGTCCAGATGATGAAGATGTCATCAATGTATCGCAAGTAGAGTAGGGGCGTTAGGGGACGAGAGCTAAGGAAGCGTTGTTCTAAGTCAGCCATAAAAATGTTGGCATATTGTGGGGCCATGCGGGTACCCATAGCAGTGCCGCTGACTTGAAGGTATATATTGTCCCCAAATGTGAAATAGTTGTGGGTGAGGACAAAATCACAAAGTTCAGCCACCAGGTTAGCTGTGACATTATCAGGGATACTGTTCCTGATAGCTTGTAGTCCATCTTTGTGTGGAATATTGGTGTAGAGGGCTTCTACGTCCATAGTGGCCAGGATGGTGTGTTCTGGAAGATCACCGATGGATTGTAGTTTCCTCAGGAAGTCAGTGGTGTCTCGAAGATAGCTGGGAGTGCTGGTAGCGTAGGGTCTTAGGACAGAGTCTACATAACCAGACAAGCCTGATGTTAGGGTGCCAATGCCTGAGATGATGGGGCGTCCAGGATATCCAGGTTTATGGATCTTGGGTAGCAAATAGAATACCCCTGGTCGGGGTTCTAGGCATGTGTCTGTACGGATTTGTTCCTGTGCTTTGTCAGGGAGTTTTTTTAGCAGATGGTGTAGTTACCATACCGGAAACCTACTGACCGCTACACTTACCTACATGCCTCCAGCTTCCATCCAGGACACACCACACGATCCATTGTCTACAGCCAAGCTCTAAGATATAACCGCATTTGCTCCAATCCCTCGGATAGAGACAAGCACCTACAAGATCTCTATCAAGCATTCTTAAAACTACAATACCCACCTGCTGAAGTGAAAAAACAGATTGACAGAGCCAGACGAGTACCCAGAAGTCACCTCCTACAAGACAGGCCCAACAAAGAAAATAACAGAACACCACTAGCTGTCACCTTCAGCCCCCAACTAAAACCTCTCCAGCGCATCATCAGAGATCTACAACCTATCCTGAAAGATGATCCTTTACTCTCACAGATCTTGGGAGACAGACCTGTCCTCGCTTACAGACAACCCCCCAACCTAAAGCAAATACTCACCAGCAACCACACATCACTGAACAAAACCACTAACCCAGGAACCTATCCTTGTAACAAACCCCGATGCCAACTCTGTCCACATATCTATTCAAGTGACATCATCATAGGACCTAATTACATCAGCCATACCATCAGGGGCTCGTTCACCTGCACATCTACCAATGTGATCTATGCCATCATGTGCCAGCAATGCCCCTCTGCCATGTACATTGGCCAAACCGGACAGTCTCTACGCAAAAGAATTAATGGACACAAATCTGACATCAGGAATCAAAATACTCAGAAACCAGTGGGAGAACACTTTAACCTGTCTGGTCATTCAGTGACAGACCTGCGGGTGGCTATATTACAACAGAAAAACTTCAAAAACAGACTCCAAAGAGAGACTGCAGAGCTAGAATTGATATGCAAACTAGACACAATCAACTCCGGTTTGAATAAGGACTGGGAATGGCTGAGCCATTACAAACGTTGACTATCTCCCCTTGTAAGTACTCTCACACTTCTTATCACACTGTCTGTACTCGGCTAGCTTGATTATCACTTCAAAAGTTTTTTTTTTTGTTTGTTTGTTTTTTTCTTAATTAATTGGCCTCTCAGAGTTGGTAAGACAACTCCCACCTGTTTATGCTCTCTGTATGTGTGTATATATATCTCCTCATTATATGTTCCATTCTATATGCATCCGAAGAAGTGGGCTGTAGTCCACGAAAGCTTATGCTCTAATAAATTTGTTAGTCTCTAAGGTGCCACAAGTACTCCTGTTCTTCTTTTTTTAAAATGAGTTGGGTGTCGAAGTCCATGATTTAAGTGCCATGGTTTGAGGACCACTGTGATGTACAAAACTGCCATCAAATGACTGTTCCTGTGTGGATAAATAATGAAACGGTCCTTGGGCCAGAACAGGAGAGCGTGACAGAATGACTCTGTAGTTCAGTGGTTAGGGCACCCCCTCTGGGAGGTGGGAGACCCCAAGTTCCCTTGCCCCCCCCTCCAATTATTTTAATTCCAGGAGAAGGCTCACAGCTGAGAGCCCCAAGCAGCAATAGGTGCCTCCTGTGGCTTTGACGTAGGTGCCATCTCAGTGAGAGGGGTGAGGAATAGGACACGCTCCTCTTGTTTGCATCTCCCATTGGCTAGCTTAGGTGGCAGCTCCTTGCCTAGCATGCCTAGCATGCTGGCTTTTGTGGGTCGCAGCCTAAGGTGCCTCTCTCTCCCCATTCCTTGTGCAGGGAGCCTAGGCTCAGACTTTGTGGATTGCAATGATTTTCTAAGTGCCTAAGAGTTAGCTGCGGTGACACTCAACATCACAGTGCCTCACTCCTTCTGTGCATCCCGCCCTACGAGACAGCTTCTGCCCCAACACCCTTAAAATTTAAATAGAAGAATTGGCCACCCCATTTTACCAACTGGGAACTGAAGCACAGAGAGATCCACGTGACTTGCCCAAGGTCACACCGTGAGCCTGTGGCAGAGAGCGGAATGGAATCCATGTCTTCAAAATGCCAGGCAAGTATCTGACCCGCCATCCCCTCCTGTGATATAGGATATACTGGTATATAGAGAGCTTCATCTTGCAGCTTGTTGAGTGTCAAAAGTCCCCTTGACTTGACTGGGAGTTTTGCCTGAGTAAGGACTGAGTGCTTTGGCTCAGGCTTAGTGATCCATAAACTACTAATAGAGACAAAAGGGTCTTGCAGCTCCCAGAGCAAATCATTTGTATTTAACAATGTGGACTGTGAATGGCCTTGATGTCGCAGAGGCATTAAAAGGACGGAAGTATTGCTGTATTTGGTGGTGGGGGTCGGGGGAATCTAGTAATGCTCTGGGAAACACAACAACTCGCAAGCGATGGGTGGGATACTCAGCATAGAATAATGGCCTGAAGATAAGGGAGGCGTTACCATAAAAGCTCTGTCTGACACCTCAGAGAAAGTTAAAATTTCCCTGTCTTGAAGGAAAAAAAGTGTATTTTATTCAGGAACTCAATGGAATTCACCTTGTAGGGCAGGACACTTTCTGTAGGGTGGACAGGTGGAAATGTATGATTCTCTATCCAATACCCATTCAAGTCAATGCAGATGCTTCCAGTGATTTAGTGCACATTGGTTCAAGCCCTGTGTGTCTGTCTCTCAAATTGAGAGCTCAGTCAGTCATCTTTTCACTCCCTTCCCAGCGCACGGTGAACATCTCACCAGAGTCCCCCGGTGAAAGACAGATCACACTGAAGGCTCCAAATTTACCAAGCTGAAGCACTTGCATTGCCCCCACTACCAGACCATTGGAACACCTCACTGTCTTTAGTGCATTTCTTTACAGTACCTCTAGGAGGCAATGCTATTTTCCTCCTTTTACAGGAGGAGGACTTGGGTATAGAGGGATTGAGTCACAGAACTTGTCTCTGGCAAAGCAGGGAATTAGATCTAGTTCTCCTAAGTCCCAGATGAGTGCCCCGGCCACTGGACTATTCATCCTTTTTGTTCCCTTTTCCCTGGCGACATGCTTTTCTCTTCTCCCCTCCACCCTGCAGCCCCTCCCTATTAGCTTGTTCAGCGTTTCCCATCAAGAGGCATCTTTCAACACCCCACTCCCCCCGCCTTCTTGCCTGCTATGCTCCCTCTTCCATAAACGCCAGCACTTAGATCACATGGAGATATGTGTCATGGAAACCTGAGATTGATTGATAGATGGATGTGTACATATGGGGGGGGGGGGATTCAAGAGAGAACACTCTCCCTGTCTTAAATCAAATTAAGAAATCTCTCGCATATGAATCTGAGTGATGCCAAACTCTTCATTCCATCCAAACCTCAATTATGCAGAGTGCACTTCCCTCCTCAGCATCATCAATAAAACATAGTTAGCAAAAGGACATTACTATTATGCTAATAAAATCACAGACCATAAACAAACAATGAAAGATGCCGCTGATAGTAAGGTGGGTGGGGGCTCATATCCATTGTAACATCTTACTATTGAATATAGAGACCGCTCCTGGGATGGTTTTATATAGTGGGCCAGATCCTTAGCTGGTGTAAATCAACATAGCTCCTTTGACATCCCTGGAACTATGGCAGTTTACACCAGTTAAATATCTATCTATCTAGAGTCACTCCCTGCACCTTGGTAAATCAGCACAGGTCTTTGGAAGTCAATATATAGGTGTGTGTGTATTTATAGTTAGACGTATTTATAGACACACATATCCATATGATATTTCCTCTCTAAAATATTAAAATAAACTGCATCTTTTTTTTTTCAGAATACAGACATTAATTCTGTTTCCAGGAGATTTGTCAAATCAGTGGCCTGTGTTTGCATAACAAGCTCTTTGGTTATGCGGCACAGAATATAAATTACCACGTTGTCAGGCTCCAGATCAGAATCACTGGGTTTTAAGCAGAATCTCTCACATTGATGAAGATGTGCTTTGTGTTGTGTGCATCTGCAATATCTGGCTGTGGGGAAATATGCCTGAAAACTGCTTTTCTACCAAATGAAACGGCATGGGGGAATGGCTCGGGGTGGGCAAATGGATTGTGGAAAAAATAAGAAGCCTCTAGAACCTTTAAGAGATCCCAAAATATTTGTTTACTTACATTCTCCTCTCCGCCCCCCTGCCAACCTCCAACTTCTGGTTTGCAGAGAGGGGTCAACATGCAGAAACCTTAGGGAAGGTTATTCCAGCAGTATTTCTGGCCCGCCTCATAGTGGACACAAGGGAAATCTCATGAGAGCCAGCACTTGGATACAGTGATGGGCACTATAGTGGCTAGCTAGGTTAATCACCATACAGATCTAAGGATAGATGGGGTTTGCAGCGGGATATGTAGGGGGATAAACAGACAAATGAGTGACTCCTGAAAACTTACATTTTCCCCCTGTCCCAGGGGTTAACCAGAACATTTCATTCCTGTAGAAACAGGCACTCCTCTCTATAATAGAATAGGTGAATATTTAAGACTCCAGAATGATAGATGCTTTTCTGCTAACCTCTTTTGTATTATAACTTCATCCTCCCAACCTACCCCATATATCTTCTCTGTCCTGTCTGACATATAGACCATAAGCTATCAATGGCACAACTGCCGTCTTTGTTACTTGGCTGTAAACAGTGTCCTATGATGGTGGGGGGGGGGGATAACTGCCTCAGACAGATACATGAGGGGCCTGGCTTTTCTTTGGCAACACTTATGTAGCTTGTCATGCCAGTAAAGCCTTTGTGAATGTAATTGGATTGGCTGGTACCTACCACCCATGGGGCACTGATCCTTGATCCTAGGCACTAGGGGGGTTTCCAGGTGGTGTGCTCGAGTGGACAGGGCCCAAGCAGGAAAGTCAGGACGCTTAGATTCAACTCCCAGCTCTGCCGTGAATCTGCTGTGTGATTTCAGGTAAGTCATTTCCCCTCTCTGTTTCGCCTCCCACCAGTTCTGTTGTCTATTTGGATAGTGAGCTCTTTGGAGCAGAGACCCTCTTTCATTTTATGAACAGTGCCTAGAATCATGGGACCCTGATCTCAGCTTAGGGGCTGCGCACGAATAATAATGACAGATGGATAACCTCCATCCCAGCACTGCAGACCCCAGAGGGTTGGATAGCTCAGAGTAACTTGGCATGGGAGCCTGTCTGCTCATTTAAGGCGCCTTGGCATCACAGCATAGAGCATTGTGGGTAATGGTATAGGCACCCTCTAAATACCTCTTTGCTCTGCTGTGATGCTGCAGAGTTTTGAAGGAATGAGAGAAACATGATGGCCATCTGCCCTCCTGTGCCTCATTGACTCAAACTCTCTGATCCTGCTGGTAGCTCAAACTCCCTTACAATCATAAAACCATAGGGTTAGAAGGGACCACAAGGATGCCAAGATACAGGTTTTGTTGTGTCTAAACCATCCAAGGCACATGGCTATCCAGCCTCCTTTTGAAAACCTCCAGTGAAGGAGCTTCCACAACCTCCCTAGGTAGAATATTTTCCCTGAGAGTTAATCTAAATCTGCTGTGCTGTAGTTTGAACCCATTGCCCCTTGTCCTGCCCTCTGTGGCAAGAGAACAACTTTTCTCCATCTTTTTTATGGCAGCCTTTCAAGTATCTGAAGACCAGTATCATGTCCCCCCCCCCTTAATCTCCTCTTTCCCAAACTAAACAGACCCAGTTCCTTCAGCCTTTGCTCAGATAGCTTGCATTCCATCCCTCTGATCATCTCTGTCGCTTGCCTCTGGATCGTTTCCAGTTTCTCTACATCCTTTCTATACATTAGTGACCAAAATTGGACCCATACTCCAGGTGAGGTCTAAGTGCCGAGTAGAGCGGTACTATCGCCTCCCGTGACTTGCATGCTATTCCTCTGTTAATGCACTCTAAAATAGTATTTGCATTGTTTTGTTTTGTTTTGAGCAACATTACATTGCTGACTCATGTTGAGGTTTGTGGTTCACCACAACTCCCAGATGTGCTGCAGCCAAGCCAGTTTCCCCCCATTCTGTATTTGTGCATTTGGTTTTTCTTCCCTAAGGGGTAGCACCTTACATTTGTTTTTGTTGAATTTCATTTTGTTGTCTATAGCCCAGTCCTCCAGCTTATCAAGATCCTGCTGAATTTTAGCTCTATCCTCCAAAGTATTGGCAACCCCACTAGCTTTCTGTCATCTGTATGAGAGAAGACCATGTCTTGATCTGTGCTGTGGCTTCTTCCCACAGCCTTCAGGAGGATGCTGAACAGGAGCAAAATCCCCCACATGACCCTGTGTAACCAGCATGAGCTGTGCCCAAAACCCTCCCCTACTCCAACTAGACCCCTCTGCCTTGCAGCTTCTGAGAGCCCAGGCTTGTTACAATCAGCATTGTGGGCAGTGTGTGAGTTCCCTCTTTTCAACTACCCAGAGACTGCAGTTGAATGCAGAGTTTGGTTTGGTCTCTGAATCAATTTTTCAGTGAGATGTGTTATCGCACGTGCACCAAAAAAAGTCCATTAAATGTATAAACCCCAGACTGTATCTGCTCCTCTTAAAGGCTAAACTTATCTGCCGAGGCAGTAAACAGCTTGGGGTTTATAAAGTGTAATCATGAATCGCAGTTCCCCTGTCGACGCAGGCAACAGGCATCTGTTCGTTTGTTTTAATGAGATAAAACCCTCTCCAGAAGTCAGGGATACGTTCTCCAATGCTCTTTGCCTTCCTCTAACTTTCTCATTCCTGTTTGCCCGCGCAGCTAGGGACGGTGGAGGCCACCTGCTCTGACTGCATTTTGATTTATTTGGTGACTGCCGAGGGAGCCCTGGCAAGCCAAGATGTATGACTCTCTTCCCCCTTCCCTGCTGCATGTGCATAGATATAATATACCAGAAGGTCTTTCCGAGGACGTGGCTCTTTCTCCCTTTTGCTCGTGGATGTCACTTTCCAAAGTTTCTGATGAAGAAAAATAAGAATTGAGGCCAGTGATTAAAGAAAAGTTTAGAGAGGGCCACGCAGGGACTTGCATATAAAATCAAGAGAAAACTAGGCCCTTAGTCTTGTGGTTACAGCCAGCACCTGAGAGTCAGGACTCTTGGGTTCCCATCCTGGCTTTTCAGTTGTCCTGCTGTGTGATTTCGATTGATCCGCCATGCCTCAGTTTCCCTCTCCATTAAACAGGGATAATGATGCTTGCACAGGTTGTGATGCTTCTCCTCTGTTTGATTTCCTCTAGGAGTGAAAGATGCAAGAGAAGAGAAGTACAAAGTATTATCACTCCTGCTTTTGCAAGTGAGTATTCTCCTACTCTTTGATCACTTTCCTTTTACCTGGAAATGAATATGCAACAGCTTCTTTACAAAGTTAGGGAACAGCAGCTGCTGAATTCATTCCTAATGCACCACCTTGCAGAGAACCCAAGAATCAAATGATTCTTTTGGCAGTTCTCTTTGCTTAGTTCTAGAGGGCTGGGGCCTGATAGAGGTGTAAGTGAGATCACAAAGTTTTTTGACTTCCACAGAGTTGCTCCTGATTTACACTAGTGTGCAGACTTTGTCAACTGCTTGGGGGTGAGGACTGTCCTTTGTTTCCTATTTGTACATCCCCTCGCACAATGGAGCTTGGTTGTACATGGCAATAACAGCCACCATATTGTCTTGTGGTCAGTCAGAAACTGTTGAGGCTAACCGCTGACATCAGGCTGCGGTGCCTTCCCTTCTCCCCTCCCTCTTCTTGATAACATCTTTTCTCATTGCTGGCATTCTGGCCTTGCAGTTCTGATTCTTTACTGGGAACTGTTGAATTGGTGGTTGGAATGAAAGAAATTGTCAATCGTTATATCACATGGTGACCTCCTGGAGGGGTTCTTATGCAGGGATCAGACACAAGGCCTCTGGGTCTTGTACCATGGACCTCTACAGCTTGAACTCAAGGACCAGCCTCAGCAGTGGGCTCATAAACATCTTTATTCGGTACAGCCACTAGAGGGGGACAAAGACATAATTGGCCCGCATGTTACAGTAGGAAGAGAGAATTTGCCTAATCAGCAATAAAACCATGTGGACAACCAATTTTCGACAGCAGCAATGATTGGTAGAGCATCTCTTTGGTTATTTTTCCTTGGCCAGACTACATTTCCCATGACGCAATGCAGTATCTCATCTGAGCATTTGGTGTCATATATGGTGGGAGTCCAATCAAATCATAGACTTTAAGGTCAGAAGAGACCATTATGATCATCTAGTCTGACCTCCTGCACAACGCAGGTCACAGAATCTCACCCACCCACTCCTGTAACAAACCTGTGTCTGAGCCATTGACGCATAGCTCAATAAAATGCACATATTTTTAATTGATGTATTTTTTAAACTAAGATTACCCCTTCTCCAAAAATCAGTTACACCTTTTAAATCATCCCCCACCCGAACATCACAATATACAAAAATAAAATGACAAGGGTTGAAAATACATTATTTGCATTGTGGGAGTTGCATCATAGGAGATGGAGACTGGTCCATGGAGGAGAATAGGAGTATCAGAAATCCAAACTACAATCCCCATGAGGCAATGCAACACTTCAGGGAAATGCCATTTAATGTTGAACTGATGTGGAAACAAACCCTTTAGATTTGGGAATATTGAAATATTTCATTTTGATTGAAAAACAAACATTTTGTCACTTCTAAATAGAATTTTTTTTAACTTCTTGTTCTGCATAAAATTTTGATATTTCAATTTTTGGAGATGAAAGCTAATGTTGAAATAATCAGAATTTTCCATCAGATGGAAATTTAAATTTTCCTTAGCTCAAGTCTGACCTGCTTAACACAGGCCAGGGAATTCCATCTGGTCATTTCCGCATTAAGCCTGTAACTTTTGGCTGCGTTACAGCATTTCTTTTAGAAAGGTGCACGCAACGTTGACGTAAAGACTTCGAGAGGTGGAGAATCCAACACCCCCCTGGGTAAGTTGTTCCAATGATTAATTACCATCACCATATTCCTATCCTGCATTTGTCTAGCATCAGCCTCCACTGAGGCTGCCAACAAAATGGTCATTTGTGAGGATTTTAGGATGCTGCATCTGTTTAGTAGGAATTGAGCTGAGACCCACCAGCTCATTTCATGCAGGGTTATGGAGTAGCAGCAGATGGGAATGAATTTTGGTCAGAGAACAGAACGTGGAAGGAAATTTAAATTAAAAAGCTAAGTGGGAATGGGCCCAACCGCTTTACGTATCAAGCCAGTCTTCCTTTATGTTGCGCGGGGGCACCTGGGAACCAGCTATGGTTTAATTGTATTGCTTTAATTTTACCAATGAGATGCCTTGAGGCAGATGCACATGAAAGAAGATTATGATTCGGGAGAGTTGCTCTTCTTGTTTACCTATTGAAAGAGCGTTTCCTTGGTACCTTTGCCTTCAGGGTAAAGTGCAAGAGATGAGGAAAATGAGTCTGTGCTAGCACAGAGGCAGGAATTTGTGTATCCTCATGAGCTGTAATGCATTGGTTCTTAGTACTCCCCTGCCAGCAAGATTATTACTCTCCCCATTTGACAGGTGGGAAAACCGAGGCACAGAACAATGACACGACTTGCCCAAGGTTACAGAGGGAGTTTTTGACTGGACCAGGAACTGAACCAGATCTCCAGGGATGTGGTGTTCTTCCCACTAGTGCAAGGTAACCTTGTATTAAGAACTCAAGAATTAATTTATTTAAGTTTGCATCCCTCTAACATAGGGTTACCATATCTAATAAATAAAAAAAGAGGACCCTCCACGGGCCCTGGCCCCGCCCATTTCCCCACCCAGCCCCGCCCCAACTCCGCCCCTCCCCACCCTAACTCCTCCCTCCCACTCCCAGCCACACGGAAAGGGCTGCCCAAGTGCTACCGGCTTCATGGTTTGCCGGGCAGCCCCCAGACCCTGCGCCCCTGGCTGGCGCTTCCCCAGCGCAGCTGGAGCCCGGGAGGGGAAGCGCCCAGCCAGGGGCGCAGGGTCTGGAGGCTGCCTGGCAAACCGTGAAGCCGGTAGCGCTTGGGCTTCGGGCAGCCCCCTTGCCTCTGTACCCTGTGCCCCCAGCCGGGCACTTCCCCTCCCGGGCTCCGGCGGCGCAGGGTCTGGAGTCATGGGGGCTGCCTGAAGCCGGTAGCGCTTGGGCAGCCCGGCTCTTAAACAGAGCCGAAGAGTCAGGGGAGGAGCAGAGCTGCCATTTTCCCGGACATGTTCGGCTTTTTGGCAATTCCCCCCGGACGGGGGTTTGAGTGCCAAAAAGCCGGACATGTCCGGGAAAAAGAGGACATATGGTAACCCTACTCTAACAGCACACCAACCACAGCCGGCTCCTGTCTGCAGCAGGCAGCTCTCTGATCTCCTGAACTTCTGGAGACTTGTCATGCTATTTCATGAGGGGCCATTTGAACTCTTCAGCCACACCCCACGGCCTCCGATAACAGCTGCTGCTCCATTCAGAAGGTAGGCCTGAAATCCATAGACCATTCCTTTAAAGAATCCAAGGCCATGAAACTGTTAGCGAGAGAGACAGACACACACACACACACGCGCATTGGGGCTGATGCTTCCTCAAAGGAAATTTCGAAGTCCATAAATATATCCACTGAAATGGAGGACAAAACATAATGTATAAAAGATGGAACAGAAGATATATGACGCTATTGCGTAGCAATCCTGTCTGCAGGAATTTATAGCTGTGCTCTGTTCCCTGTTAAAAGAGGTTCTGCTAGCTGATGGAGGAGTTCAGTGCATCATGTATCTGTTGCAAACCATCAATATTATGGCTTACCTATTTAAACTGGAAATGAGACCAAATGTTTTGACCGTTAGGTTGGCGGCCTAGAAGTTGAGGGAGTGGAGAACTAAAAGGTAAATTGAACATGGGTCTTTATTTGTTCCAGTGTGCCAAAAGTAGGCTGTCTTCTTCCCTCTCCTCATTCTGCCGAGATAGGTGGCTGAGAAAATGGATCAGCTGTAGGCCTAAGGAGGTTTAAATCCAGGCTTGAGATCCCATGGGGTACACACCTGGTATCTTATTGCCTGGGACTGGAAGTTAGGACTCTTGGGTTCTGTTTTCAGCTCAGCTACTGATTTGGGCAAGTCACTTTGTGCCTCACTTTTTGTGTCTGTAAAGAAAACTAGGGATAACAGTGTTTGCCCCCCCACACACACACCGGGGTGTTCTGAGCTTTAAGTAATTAATGGTTGTGAAGTGCTTTGAGATCCTCTGATGGAAGGTGCTACAGCAAGGCAAAGTTTGTTTTTTATTTCTTCTGTTGGCATCAGGCAGCAAACACAGGCAGCCCTGCTGTTTTTTCTTTAGAGAAGTTAAATGGAATACACAGAAACAAGGGAGAAAGAAATGCAGACGTGAACAAAGACCTGCGTGTGCATGCACACACATGCACACAGAGACAGGTATGGTGTGCACACACTTTCCAAATTTGGATTTGTGTGACACACACATCCAGCTATGAACATGTGCATGTACACTCACATACACACTTAGTCACAGATTAACCTACTAGCCCACACCCATTTTGGGGAACTAAGGGGTAACCCATCAGCTAGACAAAATTTGCCTGCCTAACGTGTCATAGCAATGGTCATCAACAGGGTGGGTGTACATGCTGGAAGTGGCGTGTTTTTTTTTTATATTACGTAATGTTAAAATATTGTTGAGCATCCAATCTGAAAAAATCATAAAATCACAACAAAGGTCATAACTCATAGAAACCGTTTATTTGTGACCAAAATTGGCAGAAAACGTCTAAATACAATCGATAATGCAGCTATGCACTCAAATAGTAGTGTTTGGAAATATTTAGCCCCAGATGACATTTTATGCATTCTCTTGTATTTTTTTGCTTTCGGTTAAAGCGAGTCTATAGTCACGTGACAGAATAAGTTTGTTTGTACCGTGTAATAATCAAAATATTTGTCCTTTGTAGAATGGGCTAATTTGGAAAACATTTTTCTGTCTATTGTTTATATGAAGTTAACAAGATAATAAAACCTCTACCTCCTAATTATAAATCATCTATTTTTGATATTATCGGCTCGGCCACGGCCGTAAGTCTAACGCGTACCCAGTACAAGTATAATTTCCTTCTTCCGATCGATGAATATGACAGTACCTGGAAACGACTTATATAACAGTAACAACACTAAGGCTTGGTCTACACTACCCCCCCTAATTCGAACTAAGGTACGCAACTTCAGCTACGTGAATAACGTAGCTGAAGTCGAAGTACCTTAGTTCGAACTTACCTTGGTCCACACGCGGCAGGCAGGCTCCCCCGTCGACTCCGCGGTACTCCTCTCGCCGAGCTGGAGTACCGCAGTCGACGGCAAGCACTTCCGGGTTCGACTTATCGCGTCCAGACTAGACGCGATAAGTCGAACCCAGAACTTCGATTTCCAGCCGTCGAACTAGCTGGTAAGTGTAGCCAAGGCCTTAGTAGAAGGACTGTAGAATGTCTTGTGTGTACATATAACTATGAGCTACTGAATGTCTAATGCTTAGAGCTATATTTACTCACAAAAATAGTCACCAGTTATAATGCAGCCTGCATTGACTCAATAGTACTACTCTCAGGGCAAAGAGTTAGGAAACAGGGCACAAACCCCACATTGGTTGGGAGTTCTACATTTAGATTTCACCAACCAATTATCAAGTGTAAACTCCCCTCAGCCACCCATAACAGCCTTAACGTGGAGTCACGGGGGTGACAGTCCCGGGGGTACTCTGACCTATCTCACCACCATGGTGATAAATGGCCACTTACCCCAAGACTCACAGCAACATTCAGGTTACTCCCAGTACAAAAGGACCAGTCACTTACCCCAGATCTATTTTGCTTTAGGTCTCACACCAAAGACATGCTTGGAGTCAATCCTATAGTAAACTATATGAAGATTTATTCAAAAGGAAAAGGAAATTAGAGAGTGATTTACAAGGGTCAGGCAACCAAACAAAGATGCACAAATGAGGTACAATCTTAAATTTCAAAAAGTAATTTAGATTTCTATAATCATCAAACTCTATTTGTCCATTAGGGCTAATTCAGTCTAAGTAGTTGAGGATCTCTTCCTTGCGCCTAATGCTGCCTTGTCCCCCACGGTCCAAGCGGCACAGATATGCATAGTTCCTTTTGTTTGCAACTCAGAGCATGTTGCAGAGAAAAACCCCAAACTCAGCTGGTGGGAGGAGTCCAGCTGCATGCCTCCTCTTCACAGGGAGGCGAACAGAAGAACAGTAAGCGACCTCGGTCCTTTTTGTTGATAATTCTTCAAACCGGATGGGGGGGAGTTTCCCCTCCTTTTTCAGAAGGGGCGTAACAATTTCTGTAGAAGAGCAACTCTTCATGCTCATTAACATCCCTCTCCTGTGTGGCGATTCGTGTGGTCACAGGGGATCACTTTACCTTACCGTATGGAATGCAGCTATAACAAATACTATTAATGCCAGCAGCAACTCACAAGCATTCAGTAGAGTCCAAACACTAAACGTTTTTTTTATAATTCTAATAGCTATTCTATCAAATTAACCCCCAGGCGAGCCAGACCAATTCCAGCTCTGTATCTGTCAGTGTCTAGTTAAGACATGGGGAGCCTGGCATTAGCAGGCACCTGGTCTACCAGCGTCATAAGTAGATAGTTGAAATATCACTACTCCCCATTAGAATCTGAGGCCGACGTGTTTGACGCTCCGCCGGTACACTCGTCGCCGTGACGGCAGCGTGCAGCAGAGCACGCCAAAACATCCCTGAGGTATAGAATTGTAGGACTGGAAGGGACCTGCAGAGGTCATCTAGTCCAGTCCCCTGCACTCAAGGCAGGACTAAGTATTATCTAGACTATCCCTGACAGGTGTTTGGGGATTTTTAAGGGCAGGTTAGACAATGAGGGAGATTCCACAATCTCCCTAGGCAATTTATTCCGGTGCTTAACCATCCTGACAGTTGGGAAGTTTTTCCTAACGTCCAACCTAAACCACCCTGGCTGCAATTTAAGCCCACCGATTCTTGTCCTATTCGCAGAGGTTAAGAAACAAACAGTGTCTCCCTCCTCCTTGTAACAACCTTTTATGTACTTGAAGACTGTTATGTCCCCTCTCAGTCTTCTCTTTTCCAGACTACACAAACCCAATTTTTTCACTCTTCCCTCATAGGTCATATTTTCTAGACCTTTAATCATTTTTGTTGCTCTTCTCTGGACTTTCTCCAATTCGTTCACATCTTTCCTGAAATGCGGTGCCCAGAACTGGATACGATACTCCAGTTGAGGCCTAATCAGAGTAGAGTGGAAGAATTACTTCCTGTGTCTTGCTTACAACAAACACTCCTGCTAATACATCCCAGAATGATGTTTGCTCTTTTTGCAATAGCATTACACTGTTGACTCATATTTAGCTTGGGATCCACTGTGACCCCCCCAGATCCCTTTCCACAGTACTCCTTCCTAGACAGTCTTTCCCATTGTGTATGTGTGCCACTGATTGTTCCTTCCTAAATGGAGTACTTTACTTCAATAAGGGCAAATAGGATGAAATTCCGACCATTTCTCCAGTTTGTGCATCTCCTTGTCGAACAGGCGCACTTATAGCTTGGCTGCACCATCACTTTAGGAACAAGAAGTCCTGTGCTATAACCTATCCTTTGGTGATAAGGGAATGCTCGCAGATGCTAAACTGTCGCATGATTCCATATGTACGACTGACAGTTTGCACGTTTCAGGTGCCGCCCGAAGCAAGCCATTGTCGGTGGCAGTTTCTTGCTCATTTTGTTCTTAGCAAACAACTGGTTGCGCCTGTTATCGAGAGGCATTTGCTTCTTAACACTTGTACAATATACTAGTGAGCTACAGCCCACTGACTCTGAAAAAGCTGCTGTCGGGTTGGACTGCAGTGACTTACCTTCAAATGTTGCTAGTGCTACTGAGCAAGGACCACTCCATTCAGCTACCGCTTGCTTTTTCATTAATGTTCTGGTTAGGTCAGCTCCATCCATGCCATGAGTTCAAAGTAACGGTCCTAAGTTATTAAGCCATCGACAGGCAGAGACGTAGCTACCTCCTGGACTGTCTCATCATCTTTGACGCGTGACCACGTCTGAGTGTTTCTGCTCTTTGCATGCTGTCATTTATAAGCTTGCTCCAATTACCTACATTGTGAGCAGTTTTAAGGGCAATTAGGTTACTGACATACCACAGCTGATCTGTCATGCTTTTTTCCTGGGCTGACATATTCACTCAGAATGTATCTCATTAGCCACCCCCTGAGCTGCCTAACACACTGCACCAAAACCCAATAGTCCCAGCATGAATAAACTTTCATTTTGGTTCTACAATGTGGGGCTGTTGGAGCAAGACATAGGATGCCAACAGGTATAAAAGGCTGCACTAGCGTTTGCGTTTAGAGGTAAACCTTCAATGCGCTCTAAAGTTTGTAGACAGAGTCAGACCAGCTTGGAAATGTGTGTGCTAGAAGGAGGCCTTGGGGCTACCATTTGTCATGCAAATTTGGGGTCAAGGGCCTGCCTGGTAAAGCACCTGTGCTTACTTTTAAACTTCTCTAAACTGCAAACGCAGAGCCAGACTGGCTTCAGAACCGGTATGCCAGATCGAAGACCCAGAATTGCATCTGGGGTACAGGTTTGGGCTCACTGGGTGAATAGCACTGTGGTGAGGGTGCTCCGCTAGGGTGATCAGACAGCAAATGTGAAAAATCGGGACAGGGGTGGGGGGTAATAGGATCCTATAAAAGAAAAAGACCCAAAAATCGGGACTGTCCCTATAAAATCGGGACATGTGGTCACCCTATGCTCCGCTGAGAACACAAAACCCTTGGTTCAATGCCTCGCTCTACTTGCACAGGCAAAGGGCTTTGAAGAGGGAGCACCCTCCTCCTTGCCTCTTGAAGCTGTTCCACTTTAACTATTAATCAGGCCAAAGCACAAGACAAGGGTGGCAAGCCCTCGCTAGGGCAGCGGTTACAGTACTCACCTGGAGTGTTGAAGAACTTGATTCCATTCCCCTCTCTGCCAGCAAAGGGAGCTTTGCACAGAGGGGCTGCTAACAGGGTGTTCTCCAGGTGATGGAGGAGCAAAGACAGTACCCTTGGGGTACGTGACTGGCTGTAGTGTGTGTTTGTGTTTGGGGGTTACTTGCTGTGTGCTGAGCATGTGTTTGGCTGTCTGCTTGGTTGGTTGGTTGAAGGACTGTGCTGTGGCCGGCAGGTGGAAGCGGGGCGCTTCAAATGAAGGTGTGAAAGCTAGAAGCCTCTGTTCATTGGCTGAGCCAAGGTCACTGGGTGGGGCTGTCAAGCAGGCCAGGGCTATATTCAGCAGCGTGCAAGCAACCAGGGAGCTTGCCAAACAGGGGCTGCTAACAGGGAGTTTCGCAAGGGAGTTTGGCAGAGGGGCGAGGGCCCCATGCTGGCTTGATTTACAACCTTACCTACATGCAAAACGTTGTGAGTTAAACAAAAGCCTTTCAGTAACTAGGAGACCATGCAGGCAGAGGCCCATCTTCAGAGCAGAGGCTGCCCTATGGCAAGGAGCAAGGAGCTCCTGGCCCTCTGAGACTGCCGGAGGAGTTAAGGGAGGCCAAGAGGTATGTTGATAAGGCTTTCCAGGACACTGTAGAAGTGTCCCGCCTCCGGTCAGACAGCCTTTCCCCGTTGAGGAGGATGAAAGGCCCAGGGAAGCAGAGCGGTCAACGGGAGCACAGGGAAACCTTTCCATTGCTGGGGCCCTCCTTCCAGAAGTTGTTAGGGTATCCTCTCACACTGAAGTTGCCTCTCCAGGGGAGGGAACTCCAGTCACTAGGAAAAGGCAGGTGTTAGTAATAGGCAATTCGATCATTAGAAACAAAGATAGCTGGGTTTGCGATGACCGGGAGAACCGTATGGCGACTTGCCTGCCTGATGCGAAGGTTGCGGCTCTCTCGAGGCACCTGGATAGACTCATGTGTAGTGCTGGGGAGGAGCCGGTGGTCGTGGTACATGTAGGTACCGATGACCTAGAGAAGGGTAGGAGAGACGTCCTGGAGGCCAAATTTAGGCTGCTAGGGAAGAGACTGACATCCAGGACCTCTATGGTGGCGGTCTCGGAAATGCTCCCAGTTCCACGCATGGGGCCAGGTAGGCGGGCGGAGCTTCAGAGTCTCGATGTGTGGATGAGACAATGGTGTAGAGAAGATGGGTTTAGATTCATTAGGAATGGGGGAAGCTGTTGGGATAGGGGAGCCTATACAGGAGGGATGGCCTCCACCTAAACCAAAGTGGAACCAGACTGCTGGCACTTAACATTAAAAAGGTTGCAGAGCAGGTTTTAAACCAGGAGATGGGGGGAAAGCCGACTGCTGCAGAGGAGTGTGTGGATCAGATAGAGACTTCTCTTAGAGGAGAGTCTATCGATAGAGATTCTCTAGGTTATAGTCAGGAGCGGAGGATGGAAGAGGATCATGTAAAGGCCAGATTGGATGAGAAACATTCACATAAAAAAGAATCTGACGCATCAGAAAAGGGCAGACAAATCAACAGTGACACGTTTTTAAAGCGCTCGTATGCAAAGGCTAGAAGTCTAAATAATAAGATGTGTGAACTAGAGTGCCTTGTGATAAAGGGTTAGGCTAAAAGGGGTAAACAAGGGTGATATCATGCTAGGAGTCTACTACAGGCCACCTAACCAGGTGGAAGAGGTGAATGAGGCTTTTTTTAAACAACTAACAAAATCATCCAGAGCCCAAGATCTGGTGGTGATGGGGGACTTCAACTATCCAAATATATGTTGGGAAAATAACACAGCGGAGCACAGACTATCCAATAAGTTCTTGGACTGCATTGCAGACACCTTTTTATTTCAGAAGGTTGAAAAAGCTACTGGGGGGAAGCTGTTCTAGACTTGATTTTAACAAATAGGGAGGAACTCGTTGAGAATTTGAAAGTGGAAGGTAGCTTGGGTGAATGTGATCATGAAATCATAGAGTTCACAATTCTAAGGAAGGGTAGAAGGGAGTACAGCAAAATAGAGACAATGGATTTCAGGAAGGCGGATTTTGGCAAGGTCCCATGGGAATCAAGACTGAGGGGAAAAATGACTGAGGAGAGTTGGCAGTTTTTCAAAGGGACACTATTAAGGGCCCAAAAGCAAGCTATTCCGCTGGTTAGAAAAGATAGAAAATGTGGCAAAAGACCACCTTGGCTTAACCACGAGATCTTGCATGATCTAAAAAATAAAAAGGAGTCATATAAAAAATGGAAACTAGGACAGATTACGAAGGATGAATATAGGCAAACAGCACAGGAATGCAGGGGCAAGATTAGAAAGGCAAAGGCACAAAATGAGCTCAAACTAGCTACAGGAATAAAGGGAAACAAGAAGACTTTTTATCAATACATTAGAAGCAAGAGAAAGACCAAAGACCGGGTAGGCCCACTGCTCAGTGAGGAGGGAGAAACAGTAACAGGAAACTTGGAAATGGCAGAGATGCTTAATGACTTCTTTGTTTTGGTCTTCACAGAGAAGTCTGAAGGAATGTCTAACATAGTGAATGCTAATGGGAAAGGGGTAGGTTTAGAAGAGAAAATAAAAAAAGAACAAGTTAAAAATCTCTTAGAAATGTTAGATGCCTGCAAGTCACCAGGGCCTGATGAAATGCATCCTAGAATACTCAAGGAGCTAACAGAGGAGGTATCTGAGCCTCTAGCTATTATCTTTAGAAAATCATGGGAGATGGGAGAGATTGGAAAAGGGCAAACATAGTGCCCTTCTACAAAAAGGGAAATAAAAATAAAAAACAACCCAGGAAACTACAGACCAGTTAGTTTAACTTCCGTGCCAGGGAAGATAATGGAGCAAGTAATTAAGGAAATCATCTGCAAACACTTGGAGGGTGGTAAGGTGATAGGGAATAGCTAGCATGGATTTGTAAAGAACAAATTATGTCAAACTAATCTGATAGCTTTCTTTGATAGGATAAGTCTTGTGGATAAGGGAGAAGCTGTGGATGTGGTATACCTAGACTTTAGTAAGGCATTTGATAGGGTCTCACATGATATTCTTATTGATAAACTAGGCAAATTCAACTTAGATGGGGTTACTATAATGTGGGTGCATAACTGGCTGGATAACCGTACTCAGAGAGTAGTTATTAATGGTTCCCAATCCGGCTGGAAAGGTATAACGAGTGGGGTTCCGCAGGGGTCTGTCTGTTCAATATCTTCATCAACGACTTAGATATTGGCATAGAAAGTATGCTTATTAAGTTTGCAGATGATACCAAACTGGGAGGGATTGCAACTGCTTTGGAGGATAGGGTCAAAATGATCTGGACAAATTGGAGAAATGGTCTGAGGTAAACAGGATGAAGTTTAATAAAGACAAATGCAAAGTGCTCCACTTAGGAAGGAACAGTCAGTTTCACACATACAGAATGGGAAGAGACTGTCTAGGAAGGTGTACGGCAGAAAGGGATCTAGGGGTTATAGTGGACCACAAGCTAAATATGAGTCAACAGTGTGATGCTGTTGCAAAAAAAGCAAACGTGATTCTGGGATGCATTAACACGTATGTTGTAAGCAAGACACAAGAAGTCATTCTTCTGCTCTACTCTGTGCTGGTCAGGCCTCAGCTGGAGTATTGTGTCTGGTTCTGGGCACTGCATTTCAAGAAAGATGTGGAGAAATTGGAAAGGGTCCAGAGAAGAGCAACAAGAATGATTAAAGGTCTTGAGAACATGACCTATGAAGGAAGACTGAAAGAATTGGGTTTGTTTAGTTTGGAAAAGAGAAGACTGAGAGGGGACATGATAGCAGTTTTCAGATATTTAAAAGGGTGTCATAAAGAGGTGGGAGAAAACTTGTTTATCTTGGCCTCTAAGGATAGAACAAGAAGCAGTGGGCTTAAACTGCAGCAAGGGAGGTTTAGGTTGGACATTAGGAAAAAGTTCCTAACTGTCAGGGTGGTTAAACACTGGAATAAACTGCCTAGGGAGGTTGTGGAATCTCCATCTCTGGAGATATTTAAGAGTAGGTTAGATAAATGTCTATCAGGGATGGTCTAGACAGTATTTGGTCCTGCCATGAGGGCAGGGGACTGGACTCGATGACCTCTCATGGTCCCTTCCAGTCCTAGAGTCTATGAATCTATGATATCATAGGCATCACAGAAACCTGGTGGACTGAGAGCAATCAATGGGACGCAATCATTCCGGGGTACAAAATATATCGGAAGGACAGAACGGGTCATGCGAGGGAGGGTGGTAGCGGCGGGGGGCACTATATGTGAAAGAAAATGTAGAATCAAATGAAGTAAAAATCTTTAAGTGAATCCACATGTTCCATATATTCTTATTAGAGCATGAAATTACTATCCAGAGAGATTCTAACATTAGGGCTCTATTATCGACCACCTGACCGGGCCGGTGATAGTGACGAGGAAATGCTAAGGGAAATTAGAGAGGCTATCAAAATGAAGAACTCGATAATAGTGGGGGATTTCAATTATCCCCATATAGATTGGGAACATTTCACTTCTGGACGAAATGCCGAGAGAAAATTTCTCGATACTTTAAATGACCGCTTCTTGGAGAGGCTGGTACGGGAACCCACAAGGGGAGAGGCAACTCTCAATTTAGTCCTGAGTGGAGCGCGGGAGCCGGTCTGAGAGGTAACTATAACAGGACCACTTGGAAATAGTGATCGTCGTATAACAACATTCAACATCCCTGTGGTGGGAAGAACATCTCAACAGCCCAACGCTGTGGCATTTAATTTCAAAAGGGGGAACTATGCTAAAATGAGGGGGTTAAACAGAAATTAAAAGGTATAGTGACTAAAGTGAAATCCTTGCAAGCTGCATGGGCACTTTTTAAAGACGTCGTCATAGAGGCCCGACTTAAATGTATACCCCACATTAAGAAACACAGTAAAAGAACCGCTGTGGCTTAACAACCGTGTACAAGAAGCAGTGAGAGATCAAAAGACTTCCTTTAAAAAGTGGAAGTCAAATCCAAGTGAGGGAAATAGAAAGGAGCATAAACGCTGCCAAATAAAGTGTAAAAATGTAAGAAGAAAAGCCAAAGAGGAGTCTGAAAAATGGCTAGCCAAAAACTCCAAAGGAAATAACAAAATGTTTAAGTACATCAGAAGCAGGAAGCCTGCTAAACAACCAGTGGGGCCCCTTGATGATTGAGAGACAAAAGGAGCGCTTAAAGACGATAAAGTCATTGCGGAGAAATTAAACAAATTCTTTGCTTCGGTCTGCACGGCTGAGGATGTTGGGGAGATTCCCAAACCTGAGCCGGCTTTTTTCGGTGACAAATCTGAGGAACTGTCACCGATTGAAGTGTTACTAGAGGAGGTTTTGGAATTAATTGATAAACTTTACATTAACAAGTCACCGGGACTAGATGGCATTCGCCCAAGAGTTCTGAAAGAACTCAAATGTGAAGTGGCGGAACTATTAACTAGGGTTTGTAACCTATCCTTTAAATCGGTTTCTGTACCCGATGACTGGAAGATAGCTAATGTAACGCCGACATTTCAAAAGGGCTCTAGAGGTGATCCCGGCAATTACAGACCGGTAAGTCTAACATCGGTACCGGGCAAATGAGTCGAAACGATAGTAAAGAATAAAAGTGTCAGGCACCTAGAAGAACATAAATTGTTGGGCAATAGTCAGCATGGTTTCTGTAAAGGGAAATCATGTTTTACTAATCTATTAGAGTTCTTTGAAGGGGTCAACAAACATGTGGACAAGGGGAATCTGGTGGACATAGTGTACTTAGATTTCCAGAAAGCCTTTGACGAGGTCCCTCACGGCAAAGGCTCTTCCGTAAATTAAGTTGTCGTGGGATAAAAGAGAAGGTCCTTTCCTGGATTGAGAACTGGTTAAAAGACAGGGAAAAAAGGGTAGGAATAATGGTAAATTCTCAGAATGGAGAGGGGTCACTATTGGTGTTCCCTAAGGGTCAGTCCTAGGACCAATCCTATTCAATTTATTCATAAATGATCTGGAGAAAGGGGCAAACAGTGAGGTTGCGAAGTTTGCAGACGATACTAAACTGCTCAAGATAGTTAAGACCAAAGCAGACTGTGAAGAACTTCAAAAAGATCTCACAAACCTAAGTGATTGGGTGACAAAATGGCAAATGAAATTTAATGTGGATAAATGTAAAGTAATGCACGTTGGACGAAATAACCCCAACTATACATACCATACTATGGGGGCTAATTTAGCTACAACGAATCAGGAAAGAGATCTTGGAATCATCGTGGATAGTTCTCTGAAGACGTCCACGTGGTGTGCAGAGGCAGCCAAAAAAGCAAACGGGATGTTAGGAATCATTAAAAAGGGGACAGAGGATAAGAGGGAGAATATCTTATTGCCCTTATATAAATCGATGGTACGCCCACACCTCGAATACTGCGTACAGATGTGGTCTCCTCATCTCAAAAAAGATATACTGGCGTTAGAAAAAGTTCAGAGACAGGCAACTAAAATGATTAGAGGTTTGGAATGGATCCCCTATGAGGAGAGATTAAAGAGGCTAGGACTTTTCAGCTTGGAAAAGAGGAGACTAAGTGGGAATATGATAGAGGTCTATAAAATCATGAGTGATAGGGAGAAAGTAGATAAGGAAAAATTATTTACTTGTTCCCATAATACAAGAACTAGGGCTCACCAAATGAAATGAATGGGCACCAGGCTTAAAACAAATAAAAGGAAGTTCTTCTTCACGCAGTGTACGATCAACTTGTGGAACTCCTTGCCTGAGAAGGTGGTGAAGGCTAGGACTATAACGGCGTTTAAAGGAGAACTGGATAAATTCATGGAGGTTAAGTCCATTAATGGCTATTAGCCAGGATGGGTAAGGAATGGTGTCCCTAGACTCTATTTGTCAGACAGTGGAGATGGATGGCGGGAGAGAGATCGCTTGATCGTTGCCTGTTAGGCTCGCTCCCTCTGGGGCACCTGGCGTTGGCCACTGTCAGTAGATGGGATGCTGGGCTGGATGGACCTTTGGTCTGACCCGGTATGGCTGTTCTTAAAGCGTCCTCCGTCTTTCCTGTTGGAGCTGTTACACTTTTTAATTGGTGTGTGCTGCACCAGTTAATAATCACTCTATAGTCCAGCAGTATGGATGCTTGCTGGGAGATCCTTGGAGTTCCTGGTTCAAATCCTGCCTCAACCTGTTAAGGAGGAGTTGGAATAAGGATGTTCTACCTCCCTGGTGACCAGAGAGGCAGCAGATTCCTGTTTAAGTCCCCTCTCTGTCGCAGGATGATGCTGGGAGAAATAAATAGGTGGGCGACTGAGCTGGACTTATCTTTAATAAACTGCGTGTTGGGGCTTGTGCTCAGACTGGAAACAAACACTGATATCTCTCAGGCCACTGCTGCTCCTTTGTTCCCTGAATCTCGTTCCTACACCCCCTTCTTTTCCTTTCTAATGCCCCCGTTTTGCTTCTCAGGCCCATTCCTAGATGCTGCAGTCGTGCTCCGAGAATCTGCTCCCTAATGAAAATTGCTGTTGTATGTCATCTCCTATAAGCCCATAACTGGCCTCCCTCCAGTGGGCTAACTACAGCTACCACTTTATTTTCCATTGGCTACAAACTGGCCCTGGGCAGATTTGGTCATTGCTTACAAATGTACTTAGACACTGTGGGGATGGTGGCTATTGAACACCATAGGTAATCAGCTAGATAGTTGGCTGGGTGGTTTTACGCAGGTGGCTTAGAGGTGAAATGAAAGGCTCTGTAGCTTATTGTTACCATTCTGAGCTATGTTACCTCACCATCCCCAACCCTCTGCTACTTGAGCATCTTAAATTAGGATGGCTCAAGACTTTCCCAAGGGGGCTATGATGGTATGGAGGGGATCTAGCTTCCAGGATCCACATTACCCCAGACTGACCTCACCTGAATCCCACAGCATCAGGACCAGAGCCCAAGAAACTTTCCAGAAAAGCGAGAAGCTCATCTTTTATGGAGTGTGGGTCAGCTGCAATCACTGTCATTTGAATATTGTCCTCAGCCAGTTTCCTCTTGCCACAGCTTGCCTGCAAGTGTGAATAAATCCTTGTTGAATCTCTCTCTCTCTCACACACACACACACACACTGCCTCTTGTGCAGGGTTTGCTTTTTATCTCCTGCGTCTCCTCTCTTATTTCACTCACTTTTATGCTCCAGTGTAAGGAGTAAAATGCTCTATAAAACCTTCACTGCACGGCCCGTGTTCACCATTGTCAAGCTGCAGAACTCGGGATGTAAAAGTTAGGGAATGAAAATCAATCAATCAATCGTGATTGGATTTATAGCGCTCCCTGTGTGCGAAAGCCCAACAAGCGCGCTACATTTTAATCAGTACAGAACCGTATCAAAACTCCTGCAAACAATAGAAAAGACTAACCCAAACCACAGACAGTGCAGCTCCCAGCTCTATATGCCTGTTCTAAGTAAGGTACTTAGTTGGCCCTGGTCACCGGAAGTATCTGAGCACCTAACGCTCTTTAATATTGTTGCCCCTTTTTGACCTGAGCAGCTGGTCAAATTTCATGGCCTTAGGGATGTTCCGGTCTGGAGTAGTCTGGTATTTTCTTTGATCCATTTTTTATTTACAGGGAATGTACAAAGTCCTGCTCCTCCGAACACAGGAGGAGCCAAAAATAAAAGGAGCAGTTTCTTAGCCCCCCAGCCTCTTCAGTCAACACCAGACCCAAGAGCTTACTCCCTCTAGCTTTCCCCAGGGTCACTCAGACTGTGCTCACAGGCTCCTTCTTGCTTTTGGCCTCTGGCTCTTCGTCTCTCACTCACACACACACACACACAGGATCACAAAAAGCCAGTGAAACCCACTGTCCAAGTAGTGCTAGTGTCTGGGCAGATTCTATTAGGCGCTTTTTTTTTTTTTTTTTTTAAGGGGTGGGCCCTTATGTGTTTCTTACAACTATTTTAAATGATGGGCCTGTCCACACATCAGTTTGAAGGAGGTTTGAATTCAACCCGTAACAAGGTTTCACCCGGGCTCACAACAATATATTTATCCTTAGAACCCCTGATGAGGTAGGGCAGTACTCTTATCTGCATTTTATAGATGCGGAAATGGAGGTATAGATCCTCAAAGGTATTTAGGGTGACCAGATGTCCCAATATTGTTGGGACCATCCTGATGTTAGGGGCTTTGTCTTATATACGCAACTATTCCCCCCCCGCCACCCCCAGAAAAAAAAAGTGTCCCGCTTTTTCACACTTGCTATCTGGTCACCTGGACAGGGATGGTGTCCCTAGCCTCTGTTTGTCAGAAGCTGGGAATGGGCGACAGGGGATGGATCACTTGATGATTCCCTGTTCTGTTCATTCCCTCTGGGGCACCTGGCATTGGCCACTGTCAGAAGACAGGATACTGGGCTAGATGGATCTTTGGTCTGACCCAGTCTGGACGTTCTTATGTTTTAAAGATATTGAGGGTCTTAAAGGTATCTTCTGTTGATATAAATGGAGCTTAAATACCTTTCAGGCTCTGGGCCTAGGTGACTTGCTCAAGGTCACAGGGGAAGTCTGTATCAAAACAGGGACTTGAACCCAGGTATCCCAAGGAAATCACTAGGAAATCCTTCCTCTCTAACATGTAGTGGAGTGAGTGGGCTCTCGGCTTACCATTTAGGAGATCAAAGTTCTGCTCCTCTCTTAGACTAAGTTATTTGGGGCAGGACCTGTCAGGCTCTGGGTTCTAGGCAGTCAGGCCTGGTGGTTGGAGCAGCAGTCAGGTACCACTGTTTGATGCCGAACGCAGAGTCAGCACCAGGCTGAGAGCAGCACTGAAACCAGGATCCAGGGACAGGCCGTGAGTCAGAACCTGGGTCAGCGTCTGTAGACAAGCCAAATCAGGATCATAGTCAGAGTCTGGACACAGGCCGAAGGTTGAAGCCAGACTGGAGTCAGTCTAAGGGTCTGGGCATTAGGAGGTGGGAGCAGGGCTGGAGCAGGGTCGGAGCAGTCTGGGACAAGGTTCAGGCAGGAAGAGGGACAGGATTGAGGGCAGGCTGGAAAACTAAGGAGTCTGCAACACCTCGAGGTAGCTGGAGTTTTCCCAGCTGAGGCTGAGCAGTGCCATTGCACAGACTAACTTGCAGCTCTGGGGGTGAGAATGAAATACCCGTGCCTGTGGGCATCTGACCCGGCCCCTGCCCATGATGGATAGGCTGCTGCAGCACGCCCGAGAGGTGGAACACTGTAGCCTTTGCTTGAGCAACGAGTTAGTGCAGCCGAGTTGCTGCAGGCTGCCCGAGAGCTGCGTCGCTGCAGGCTCCACTGGAGGGCTGAGGGTTGTAGCAAGGGAGCAGCCCTGGTCCAGCAGTGGGTTTGCCTCACAGGGACTCTCTTTTCATTAAAAGATTTTCAAAGGTACAAATGGGAGGTGGGCACCCACCTGCCATTGACTTTCACTGGGATTTGAGGTCCTAACTGCCCTTTAAAGTCTATCTCTGTATGTGGGTATAGCACCTACCCGAATGGAGCCCTTGTCCTTGATTAGAACCTCTCTGGGCTACCACAATAAACAGTAACACAAGTGAGAAATGTAGAGCGTTCAGTTTAGCTTATCCTAAAAGGAGAAGGAGCCATGACTTGATTATGGTGCATCAGTACCTTGACAGGTACTAAAGGGCTCTAATCTAGCGGAGAAAGATATAATAAGACCCAATGGCTGGAAGCTGAAGCCAGACACATTCCAAGTGGAAAGAAGAGAGAGATGCTTTAACAGAGAGGGTGATTACCTTTTGGAACAAACTGCCAATGGAACGGTGGAGTCTCCATCTCGTGACGTCTTCAGATTCAGACCAGATGCCTTTCTGGAAGATAGGCTTTAGTCAAACACAGGGCTAACAGGGTGAAATGTAATACAGGGGTCAGACTAGATGATCTAATGGTGCCTTCTGGCCTTAAACACTGTGAATCTAGGTGTTCTTATATTACTTATTTTCTCCCTCTCTCTCTTC
Organism: Malaclemys terrapin pileata; assembly: GCF_027887155.1. Taxonomy (NCBI): domain Eukaryota; kingdom Metazoa; phylum Chordata; order Testudines; family Emydidae; genus Malaclemys; species Malaclemys terrapin. The sequence continues at coordinate 131,370,788 of NC_071506.1, read as the reverse complement.
ATCCCTACCTCTCCCACTCTGCACATGACCCTACAATAATTGATCTAGGTCTGTCCATACCAGATTCTCCATTCCATGCACTATATCGGGAACAGCAGATTTTTGCACAGGTTGTTACACAGCTCCCCAACTGGCTATGCTCTAGGATGTTGATTCAGTTGGCTTCCAAACCCAGTCCTTCGGATGCCTCTGCTTCGCTCTCTCTCATCAATCATTGATTTCTCTGTGCACTCTGTTTAAAAAAGAAAGAAATCAATATTACACTAGATAAGGCTGAAGGCAACAGCACGAGGCAGGGCCAAGGGGCCAACAAAATGCAAAGGACAAGAAGCCGAGCTCCAAATTGAGCAGAGACGTCACAGGAATGATGGAAGAGAGTGGTTGACAGAGGCAGATGGATGGAATAACAAAGAAGGAGAGAGAGAGAGTGTGTGTGTACTATACACACACAGATTACAGACAGATACGGAGAGGGGGCAAGAAGCTATACAACTGAAAGTCACTCCTGACTCAGTGGCCTGTGAGATAGAGTCTCTGTCATGGTCCCAGTGACCCCATCAGAGAAACCAGGATCAGAACTGGTACTAACTGTCCCTCTTCTCGCTGAGAGGCTAAGGAATGAAGGGGTTGTGGAAACTGGACTCCACCCCAATGACTCTAGAAACTGGGTTTGCGCCTCAGCTGGCATTCCAGTCAGAATCACTTTATACAATGTAGTTCCACTTTGCACTTCTCTATGGCCTCCCAGCTGTGAAGCTCAAAGCATTCTACAGACGTGAATGAATTCAACAGGACAGTGCCCCTTTGGAAGAAGGGGCGTGTGATGGTCCTCATTTTACTAGTGGACACTGAGGTACATAAGGATTAAGAACCAGATTTTCGAGACAGCTCAGCACTGTGGGGACTTAGATCTTTTGAAAATCTGTCATTAAGTGTCACCCAGGGGCCTGCTGGGTGAACTCTTCTGAAAGTCCGGCCCCATGTGACTTGCCCATGGTCGCATAGCTAGTTGCTAATGTAACCCAGGAGTCAATGTGTGTTACCGATCCCCCTTTCTGCCCAATCTACAGAGGCTCTCAGGAGACCTGGCACTGTAACCCATGTTATCGCAAGTCATGCTTTCAGCTTTGGCAGTCCCTGGTTCAATCCCCAGTATGTCAAAGAAGATAGCAGCCATCCCACACTAACAGAGCCAGGAATAGAGTCCAGGCTCCCAGAACATGCTCCCGCCGCCCCCCTCGGGGCACTGCCCTTGCCCGTAGCCATTCTGTAGCACTGCAGATAGAAGACTCTGATCTCCAGGGGTATCAAACACATCTCTGGACAGCGCTTCATTCCCCAGTGCATAAAAGGGGCTTCCTTTATCTCCAGTCTTTTCACAACACCTAATCCTGTATACATATTTTGCCCAGTTTCAGCCTCATTAGTAATAACAGTCATGGTGTAATGACCAAGTATCAATTTCTGCTCAGGGGAAACAGTCGCAAAAAGATCGTTACTTTCCACTTAATTAGTCCAACCTATTTTTTTTTTCTAACATTGCCACATGGAAGTCCATGGTGTTGACCTGGCAGGGACCTGCTTGGGAAGAAAGAGGGTTCTGCTGGCTTCCATTTTGCCCTGGGGGAGCCATGGTCCCCAAAACAGACACCTCTGAACAACAACCATCTGCCGGGATGGGGCAGGAGTAGTGAAATAGCCATGGGAGCTGGATTGCATTTCACAGCCTTGTTTGACAAGCCCCTTGAAGGAGCCAGAGATAAAAAGGAAACCATAGCAGTCGAGTGATAGGATTGCTAATTACCTGCATCTCCTTCTCACCTCTTTCCCATCTGAATCCAGTCAACTCCTTGGTCAGGAGAGTTTACATGGGCATGCCTAGATAAAGCTGCTGACATTTACAAAGCTCAGTGCGCCTCTCTGCTTGCTTCGCCTGCAGGCAGCTTGGAGACAGAAGACTACATGGAAGAAGCAAACCAACGCAGCGAACAAGTGTCAGGGGAGGTCAGAGCAACCTGGGACATGGAAACTTCGAGGCATTTTGTTTACCAGTACACACATCTAATCAGACCTATGTTTTTCATGTGCTGCTGGATTGGATGCAAGTCCCTCTAGTCAGGGCCGGCTCCAGCATTTCTGCCGCCCCAAGCCAAAAAAAAAAAAAAAAAGCCGCGATCAGCAGCAGCAATTGGAAAAAAAAAAAAGCCGTGATCGGCGGCGGCAGTTCAGCGGCAGGTCCTTCGCTCCTAGAGGGAGTGAGGGACCTGCCGCCCCCGAATTGCCACAGGTGCCGCCCCTCTCTCTTGGCTGCCCCAAGCACCTGCTTGTTAAGCTGGTGCCTGGAGCCGGCCCTGCCTCTAGTTGAGCTCCGATGCTGCCAAATTAACTTTGTGGGGACGTAGATAGACTTTGCTCAATGTTGGCATAGGAGTCCAGTACAGATACTTCTCTCAGAAGCTGTATTCAGAGTTAGTTATTCATATTGTGGTAGGACTAGATCAGAGGTGAGATGTGCAAGGTGCTGTACTGTAGAACAGTCCCTACGACACTGCTGACAGAACAGAAAAGGGAATATGATCATCTCAATTCTACAGATGGGGAACTGAGGCATGAATAGATTAAGTGACTTGCACAAGGTCACGCTGGCAGTCAATGGCAGAGCCAAGAATTGCATCCCAGTTTTCTGAGGTCTAGCCCAGGGCCTCGGCCATAAGGGCTTCCTTCCTCTTAAATTGCTGGTCTCTGCGTTAACGTAATGGCAATGCAGAGTCACTGTCTCTCTCAAAATAGCACAGAACCCAGGAAAGAGCATTGTCTAGCAGCTGATACAAGAGCCTGGGAGTCTTCGCTTTGCCTCTGACTTAATCTGCGTGACCTTAGGCAAGTACTTGTATCTATGGTACAGGTGGGCAGACCGAGCCATGAAGAAGTCAAACAAATACCTGCATTTCTAACGTGCTTTGAGATCCCTGGGTGACCTATAGGAACTAAGTGTTATTTAATGAAGGGGAGGGGGAGGGTTGTCACAGCCATGAAGAGCCTGAATCATGCTGCGTGCTACCCTCGCTCTGTTGCCAACAGTTTCTCCTTGAGCCAAGGAAGGACACACACGCACACTTCCAGACAGAGAGGGGATTTGGGAGGAAGCAGGTTATAAAACACTCTGCAAGCAGGAAAGGTTCCATTCAGTGCTTCAGGACTAGAATTAATAGGTGCAACCCATAATCCTCTTTTGGAAAGGGAGAGGCGGGAGGGGGAGAAGGGAGAGAGAGAGAGAAAAATAATGGCCAAATCGTCATGTCTTGTTGTCAGAGAGTCTTCCAGGTTTGTGAAGTTCAATGCATAGAAAATCAGGTGGAGAGCCTGCTAGACTCAGCATGTTTTTGGAGAATAAGGGGCAAAACTGACCTTCACATAATCAGCCCTGGGAGGGAAACACAAGTGTTTGTTTCCAGGAACAGGCAGGCAGCAGAGCAACACGGACAGTTATTATAAAGCTAATCTCAGCTACCCCCATCCTGTCACAGCTAAACCCCTGGGGTTTTTTATCTATATAATTTTTGCTGTGGCAATCTTTTCCTCTTAAATTCAGTGCTGGTGGAAGGAGGAAGCCTGAGAGCGCGAAGGCCTCTGATTATTATGGAGCAGGTACAACAGAGACAGGGTAGGGCAAGCTTCCCTCATATGTTGACTCCAACAGAACTGCTCCAACCCTGACCCCACGGGACCACCTCTGGCTGAGCGGGGGTTCCGTCTCCACGGTCCATTCAGTTGCTGGCCTCTGCTGAGCTTGACAGAGGGGTAGTTAGTTCCCATCAGTCATAATTTCAGTGCCAGGGAGGGTGGAGCTGTAAACCCCGTCAAAATCACTTTGGCTGAGTTACATAGTCTAGCTCCAGGGGCAGGAAAGAGACACCCAGCATCGGAACATGTGGGGCCAGGGTCCCCATTGCCCTGTGGGCCGGATGTGAAGTCACTCCTGACTCTGAATGGCGGTGGTTTGCACCCACCTTTCACTGGCTCACTCTGCAAGGCATGGGGCAATTGAGAAACTGCTGCATTTCAGGTGGATTCATGAAGTAACTGGACAGCCCAACTGAGCCAAGGGCAGGGAGCTCACCTCCCTGCCAAAGAAACGAAGCCTCTTCCCCCAAGAAGTCAGCTGTTTCACCTGAATTAGGGCCCAGGATCCTAGTGTCCCTTCAATCCCCTTTTTGCAGCCTTTATTTAACGTGTGTGTGTGTGTGTGTGTGCGCGCTTGAAAATTAGGGTCTCCCAATTTCCCTCTGAGATCTAGAGCAGCATTTTCAGCAATACAAAGATATTCTAACAATTCAGGTGCTTAGTCCCTGCCTCACAGAGTTTGTCTTTCTGTTCTGTCTGTACAGCACCTAGCAAAACAGGGTCCTGGCCCACGTCTGGGGCTCCTGGGCAGTCGCACAATACAAATAATAAATTCCCATAATGGCCGACCACTTGTTCTGCCTATTGGGACGTCTTATCTAGGATACACCATCAGTTCCGAACTCCAGGTGTTGTATAAGTGTAACCAACTGCTCAGCATATGTTCCGAGCCCTCCACATCACCTAATCCACAGAGAATACAGGTATGTTGACTTTTGAGCTGGGAGGTGCCTATTCAGATTAGCTCCAAATATTCGCTAGCGCCTAAAAATGGCGGCATGGCTGTCAAGGACTTACCCAGGGCAAGGGTGCTGGAACTAGGCGCAGGGGGGGCGAGGAAGGGGGCCATGGCCCCATCGCTTTTACCATCCATTAGGGAAAGTACTGGGGTGTGTGTGTGTGAAAGGAATGGGGGGGCAGAGGCTTGGGGAGAAGGGGTGGTGTGAGGGTAGGGCCTCGGGGAAGGGGTGGCACAGGGGCCCGGCCACGGTTTATGTGCCAGTGGCCCCCCACATTTAGGGACCTTCTGCCACTTCTGACCCAGGAGGTTGGGCAGGAGTGTACTCAGGGCAGCTAGCCCAAGCCCCCGTCCATGCTGCCGCAGATGCACTGCTATTTTTAGGCGCTAACTCGAGCATGTTGGGAATCATACCTGCCAGCTCAAATGCAGGCGTACCTTATGGGCCCATCAGAGCTATCAGGCTGAGAACGTAGCTCTTCAGCTCAACCTGTAAGGATTCAGATGCATCCAGCACCAGAGGCTGCTAGGTTTAATTCCTGGTGTTGGCTCAGATGGTAGCCATTCCAGACGGGGCTCTGAGCAGTTCAAATCCTACTTGTGTGGCAGCTGCCCTCTCAGCCAATGCTGGGGACTGATCCAGAGCACAAAGCAAGAGTCAATACAGCTTGAGAGACCCATCTCCTCTGTGGACTGGGCACAGAACAGGTTGTGTAACCCAGACCCAGCAGTGGGGGAACTGAGCAAATGAAAACCAGTGGCATTTTACTCCCCAACTCTGCACTCTGGTGTAAATAATGACACAATGGCACTGCACAGTTGGTATGTACGCCAGAGGAAAATCAGGCTCCATCTCACCAGGTCAGTGGATATGACGAATCAGGAGACAGTACCTCCTCCCAACACCCCTCTGTATTACAATCCAACCCCCAGAAAGGCAGAGTCATGGATAGTGGGATCAAAGCTCTCCCTCGCGGCTTTTTCTCCCTCCCTCCCTGTCTCTCTCTCTTTATTCAGATCACTCATTTTCCTCTTCAAAGATTCCTCTCTGGAAGAGGGATCATGCACTCACACATACACGCTCACTTTGTCTCCAACATGATGTATTCTTTGTTAACAGCTGCAGTGCACCAAAAAAGGATCAAAAGAGGGGCAGAGGGGAAGGGGATTTTGTAAAAAACACCAACAACTGAAATTGTAAAAAAAGGTGAAAGGAAATAAAAAGCCAACCTCTAAACCTACTTGTGACTTTTCCAGCGGTCCTGAACATATTTGATTCGTGGCAATACACAAGGATCGCCTAGCCTGATCCTTTCTATTTCTTTCCCCTTTGCCATTTATTATTTCTTTCCCCACCGCTGGCTGGGTGCTACGGAACACTGACCTATTTTGTATGCAGGGGGGAGGGAAGGGATAAAACAACCCACCTCACTCAGTCCATCCACCTCCACCAATTTTTTTTTCTCATTTTCTGAGCCAATAAGAATTGCATTTCATTTTTTTTAACTAACCTGTCAGCTCACATTATACTCCTGGCCAAATGCCCCCTTCCACTTCTCCCCCTGCATTTCTAACTCTCTTCACTAGAGGATGGGAACACGGCTGGTCTGAGATGTTTAGGGGGGAATTTGTTTGGCTTCAGAGTGTTTTCACTTTCCCAGCAACAGTCAGAAATAAATGGAACCAGGCTCTGAATTTTAGCACCTGGGCAGGAAGGAATGAAAGCCGAATATGAGGTGCCAGAGAGCCAGCGGTGGGTGTTGCTTATGTTTGCAGGTGATTTTTTCCCTTCCCTCTTCTCCCACCTTCAGCTGCCCTTTCTCATTTTCAGCTGATAGCAGGAAACACGGTGCAAGTTCAGGAGACGGAATAAAATGCAGGGCCCAAGTCTTCCACCCTGACAGTAGAAATCTGCAGTTAATCCACCTGTGCTCCTGGAGCTGCCAGACGTGGGGTCACTTGGAACCATTTGCAGCAGTGGTTTTTTTGGGGACAGACCCCGCTACAGTGCAACTAAACATCTGCGGCTGGCCTGCATCCGCTGACTCGGGCTCAATGCTGTTTAATTGCGGTGTTGATAGGTCCCCGGACATCTACGCTGCAGTTAAACAGCCTCATTGCCCGAGCCCCATGAGTCCAGTCAGCTGACACGGGCCAGCCACAGTTGTTTAACTGCAGTGTAGACATACCTGGGGGCTCCCCAGAACCCGTTCTACCACACAGCCATGTCACAGGATGGTGTTCCCTCACCCTGGCTTCCTGACTGCAAACAAACAGTCTTCACACACACCAGTGGCAAGCTAAGCACCAAGTGTTTTATTTACAGTGTGCTGTAAAGCCCTTTTCCCCCTACAACATAAGGCTTTTTACCTTCTCCGTAGGGAAGATCACATTTCCCTGTGAGTCTACACTTCTGTGGCACTTCTTTCTCGCCTTCCCCTGTCCTCCCTCCTTCCTGTCACATCAGTTAACAAGGTGAGTCAGCTCACCCACTGAGAACAGTTAAAAGAGGATCACCTGGTACTTAACCAATTATCTCCTCAGTTTGGCCCATGTAGGGATACACTTCTACCCCGATATAACGCTGTCCTCGGGAGCCAAAGAATCTTACCGCATTATAGGTGAAACCACGTTATATCGAACTTGCTTTGATTCGCCGGAGTGCGCAGCCCTGCCCCCCCGGAGCGCTGCTTTATCGTGTTATATCCGGGTAGAGGTGTACTTGCAAAGTGCAGAGTGAGGAGCCAGCCTAAGACTACTCACACTCCCTCACAAACTGGCTGAGGCGATGCTGAAAAGTTAAGTCAACCCAACTTTGTCATGCAGGGGTGGGAAAAGTCCATAGCCATGAGTGACGTCCCCCCAGTTTAGACAGCACAAGGTCGACGGAAGAAATCTTCCATCACCCTAGCTACCGCCACTCAGGGAAGTGGATTACTTATGCTGATGGGAGAACCCTTCCCACCAGTGTAGGTAGCATCTACACTGAAATGATACAGTGGCACAGCTGTAGACAATCCCAGAGTCACTCAACACCCTGGGCCAGAGTCACACTCGTGGTCTAAAAGGTCAAAGCTCTAGAGCCCGGAGCAGCGCCCTGAGTCACAGTGAATAAGGCAAGCATGGAACAGAGACTGAGTCCTCCCACTAGGTCTTACAGATGGTACCTCCAGCTCAGAAATCAAGGCACAACGGCATAGAGCACAGTGGCAGCGTGGTGCTGCTGCTCTTTGGGCTACATCTATTCTGCAAACGTCAGTCCCCGGCACTGTCTAGACCACACTCCCTGCAATGTGAACGTTACTGTGTTTGGTGCTTTAATCACTCCCTGACAACACAGAGCAATAACTGAGCAAAGAGAAAAGAGCAACACGGTAATCAGAGGCCAGTCTGGCATGGGGCCCAGCACCCTTACAGCCAGAGAAACCTATGAGGATTGAGGACACGCAGCGCACTGGGCTTTGAACCTGTGTCCACCAAAATCAATGGCCCCATTGAACATGGTGAGAGTTTTGCCATTGATTTCAATGGTGTGGTTTTTGTTTGTTTGTTTGTTTTTCAAAATTCCTCCCCATGCGAATTTTGCCATTGAATTCAGGAACAGCAGGATCGGGTCCTCCTTCAGCAAAGCAGCACAATGGTGACAAGAGGGCTAGGGAGGGGACAGAGGAATCAGTATCCAATGTACACATACAGCAATTCCTATGGCCTGATCCAAGGCCAACTGGAGTCAATGGAAAGTCTCCCAGCTACTTACAGGAATGCACTGAGAATGGACTACGGATCAGGCCCATTGCTCTGGAGATGCATTGGAGAAGTTAAGGGAGAAGACTGGATGGCTGGATATTTCACAGCCAAGCTGCATCCTAACAAGGAGAAAAGGCTCAATCATGATTTCCGCCCCCTTTCCCAAACACACCCGCCACATGTGATAAATGACCCATTGGGAAAGATGAATGACTCTAACCTACCAAGGGCTCCTGTGCTCATTGATTATGAGAGCTGTTAAACTTTGTGATGGGAGCAGCTCAGGATTGGAAGCTGGAGAAGTTTAAAAGAGCAGCAGGTGCAGTGTGGATTTTTGATTTTTTTTTTTTTTTTTAAAAGCAACTTATTTAGATACAATTATACCAAGATACCTGCATTTCACTTCCTCAGTCTTTATTGCTAAGGACATTTGTATGAAAATAGGATTTGTTTTAATTAAAAAAAATAAAACATTCCCACCCGCTCCCACAAATAACAAGAGCAATGAAGCCGCGGCAGCAAAGTCTGTACAACCCCACCCAGGACCCTGGACAGCACTCGAGCGTCTAGCCCATGCTGCTGCTGCAGTTTCACTGCTAGCTCTATCAAAGCTAGCTCAGCTGGGTCTCCAGATGCCGCAGGCTCACCTCTGCTTGCAGAGTAGACATGCCTTCAGAGGGTTACTGGTTTATATGGGCTATTTGTCTACAATGGTAGGATGCCAGCGTAGGCAGGGAGGCAGGATGCCAGCGTAGACCATTAGGTTGTTCTGGTTTGACAGGAGATGAGATATTAGATGAGATTTACTTATTTTCTTATTTTAATTTGATTAAAAGCACCTTTCTGGAACTCGGGATGCCGATCACTTGGGATATTTATTATTGATGAACTATCATTATTGTTTTGTTGTTAATAATTCATGTTGTTTCTTTACAAATCCACATGCAAAAGATCCTGATGGATTCCCACCCGCAAGGCGGCTTTCCATGCACATCACCTCCCTACCCACCTCCTCAGGGGACACCTGAGCAAACAGAGAGACCTTGCAGAGAGTTCTGAAGGCCAAGAAACCCAGAGAGAAGAGTCAGTTCCTGAGTCAAGGGTCTTTTACTTGACAAGCTCGGCTTCTTGGCCTCTCCTAGGGAAACTAGGGGGACTATTAACTCCGGCTCCTCAGCTGGCTGCAAATGTTTGACCATTGGTCTGGGTAGGTCAGTGTCTGTGGGTGGCCTTCTGGGATAGATTCACAAAATTTAAGGCCAGGAGGGACCCCTATGATCATTTAGCGCAGTGGTTCTCAACCTATTTACCACTGTGGGCTGCATATACAGCTCTCTGTGTTATGGGGGCCACATCCACACAAGATATATACTTCCTGTATGGCCCTAAGGATGTCACGTGGGCCACAGCTGTGTACAGATTGGGCTGAAAGTGGGCTGTGGGCTCAGAACCACGGATCTAGCCTGACCTCCTCTGTAACCAGGGCTTAAATTCTCACCGAGTATTTTCTGGGGCTCAGGGCTTCTGCCTCACAGGTCAGGCTGAGGCTCGGGGTTTCAGCCCTGTGGGAGGCACTGGGACTCCTGTGGGTTTGAAAATATTTACCTGAGCAGAGCTCTGGGCAGTTCTGGCTGAATTTAAGCCCCCTGTCTAGCACAGACCAGAGAAGCTCACCCCCCAATAATTTCTGCATCAGACCCCCAGCTGCTGGTTGAGCTAGAGCAGATCTTTTAAAAAGACACCCAGTCCTGTCTTAAAGCATGCAGGTGATGAAGGAGCCACCAGGTCCTTAGGTATGTGGTACATGTGGTCGGTGCCTCTAGGGCAGTAGATAGTATATTGGATCAGATGGACCAGTGGCCTGTTTATAATTTTACTGCCATAGCACCTATAGGCCCCTTCTGAGATAAGGGCTCCCCTGTGCTAGGTACTGTACATAGACATAGTCCCTATCCTAAAGAACTGGCTATAAATAGACAAGACAGATTATTATCCCCATTCTACACATGGGAAACCGAGGCATAGAAAGATTAAGTGATTTACCCAAGGTCACACAGGCAATCTGTGGCAGAATCTTAAATTGAACTCAGACCTCCTGAATCCCGCTCAAGTGCCTGAACCACAGGACTATTCTTCCTCCACTTGGGGGTGGCAAATGCTATTCTCCATTTAGCAGGCTGGCTTGCGGGAACTGAACTCCTGTCCAATTCCTTCCAGGCTTTCTTATTTCTCTGCCTCTCCTCGAGCCAAGTCCTGTTGCCAAAACATGCTTTGTGAAAACAGCCAGTCCTTTTCTATTTATTTGGTAATCATATTTGATTTAATTTCATGTTTCTCCTTATTCTTTTTGCTGTGCTTTCCAAGGAGGAATAATGATGGCAATGTGTTATTATTACTCCTGTCTGTGTAGTTGATTCCTTTCCTCCCCTTGTCATTTCCAACCCTGATATATATTTTTTTTGCCTACATACAATGACTTCTGCATTTCTGCTTGCTCACCTGGAAACTGCTACATTTCCTGTTTCTTTCTGATTAGATTGTGTCTTACAGACGCATACTGCTGAGCCATTTTTAAATAAAGATGTTCGCTTAGCACAATCACCTCATTATTTGGAGTTTAGTGCCATTGTATTTTTACATACACTTTTACAATTGATTTTTTGGGCAGGAAAGAAATTCAATTGTTCCCCTGGACGCCAGCATATTTTATACATGTTGTGTTTTGTGCGCATATTACATATTTAGAAAAATCGATTTCTGGCTGTGTACGTATTTATTAAACTCGAGGCAGAACGTGAGCCTTGGAGCTGGGGCCGGAAGGACTTAGCGGGACTTTGCAAGAAGCTGACGCAGAGTAGACATTTATTCCTGTAACATAGCTAAGCAGCAGGCAAGCTGTCCTTCAATACAGATCCTGTCCCACGCAGACCCGGAGCCCCCTTGCTTGTATGTTATTTGCAAAAGAGACAGAGTGACTCATGATGCTGAGAATTAGAGAAGTGGTGCTACTATTCTTTTCTTTTTTTGGCACATGTTGCTATTTTTTATGGGCTGGATTCTGATGCCTTCACTCCTATTAACCAGAACATAACTCCATGAGTAATCCCATTGGGATCTGCTTCCTGCTCCAGCCCAAAACAGCCCACAAGGGACTAGAGAAGAATTAATTGGGCACAGGGCACTCCTGCAAACTGGACAGGAGGCATGGCTACACACATTCTAGGGTGTGCTGTAGGCCATTGGTAGTCCTGGGGAAGCTGGCATAACTTAGTGCAGTCCCCTTCCCCCCCCCCCCCCCCATGATGCCCTGCATTACACTAGGGCCCCCACATCAGTCCAGATTTAGACGGACTCCAAGGCGGTGTTGTGTCTTTTGCTCTCTGCACAATGATAATAATACGAAGAAACCACCCAGGGCACAGTTGGGGTTCCGATAACCACGCTTACTAAATAAACACAAACATGTAAGGCGCAACTACACATGCACACTGCTGCTCCGGTTGGTTTCTGGTGGTTTCTAAAACACAGAACATGATAAGCACCACTAGAGGGTTCACAGGCTATTTAAAGGGAGACAACACTTCTCATATAGGTGCCTTAAAGCCCATCCTCCAGGCTGTGCCAGAATCTCAGCCACTGGCTTTAATTGTTTGGATACAGATTGTTTTTCTAAAAGATCTGGTCTAGTTCAACAGGAATTACTCAGGGAAGTTCCATGGTCTGTTTTCACAGGAGGTCACAGGCTAGATTATCACCATTATCCTTCTGGCTTTATAATCTAGGAACCGATGAATCAGTGGGACCACTGATGGTGTAAGATATAGCTCACCAGCAGTAGGGCTGAGTGGGAAACATTTCCCCCATCCTGTGAGAATCTGATATTTTAGAAAAATTTCTTGTACCAAATTGAGATGAAAAGTAAAAAAAAAAATCTTAATTTTTCTGAACCGAAAACCTCATCATTTCATTTTAACGCTGGATCTGGGACTTGAGAATAAACTCATACAGGGCCCGATTGTGATCCCCTTGCTCACAATCAGGAATTTTTTGATGAGAAAATGCTGATTTGTTGAAAATCAAACTGTTCCCAAAACAGTGTCAGGTTCAACATAACATCTGACTCAAAACATTTTTGATCAGCGTTTCCAGATTTTTCCAAAAGTCTCATTTTGACATTGCCAGACCAAAAAGTTTGAATGTTTGAGTTGAAACAACTCTTCATTGGTAAATTTATACTAAAAAAGTATTTTTTTAAAAAAATCAAAATAAAAATGAAGCAAAAAACCCCATTGGTTTGGGTCAATCAAAATGCTTCATTTTTATTTTGATTTTTTTTTTAAAAAATACTTTTTTAGTATAAATTTACCAATGAAGAGTTGTTTCAACTCAAACATTCAAACTTTTTGGTCTGGCAATGTCAAAATGAGACTTTTGGAAAAATCTGGAAACGCTGATCAAAAATGTTTTGAGTCAGATGTTATGTTGAACCTGACACTGTTTTGGGAACAGTTTGATTTTCAACAAATCAGCATTTTCTCATCAAAAAATTCCTGATTGTGAGCAAGGGGATCACAATCGGGCCCTGTATGAGTTTATTCTCAAGTCCCAGATCCAGCGTTAAAATGAAACCCCATGAGAAGAGGAAATAAACATCCCACTGAAGGCAGGGATTGCACCTTGGGGCTGCGTTAAAAGTTTGCACGTGTTGGTCTCACTTTTGCCTTGATAGCATCTCCTCCGAGTGGAGCTCTGAAGCACATTATGTATGCAGAGGCATAGAGAGGAGAAGGGCAGGAATGTCAAACTAATGAGTCATCTGTAGACGTACATATAGAGATATTAACCAAAAAAGCTGCTTTGAATGCCTTTATAATGCCTCTGCCTCCATCTGTCTCTCCCAGGGGACGGTTCAGTTTTCCACACTTAAGGGATTTGTAAATTCATTGCAAACAAGTGAAATGAGGAAAGCAGATACCCGCACACACACACACAAAAGCGGGGGGGGGGGTTGATGCGCCATCTGCACCAGACCTGCACCAATGCTAGCAAAGTACGTCCCTACTGCCAATAAAGGGGGAGTAAACGCACCAATAAAACCCATTAGCATACTGATAATTAATTATTTAATTACCCATGCAGGCAGCTGCAATGGAACAGCGAACACCACCAGGAATGGCTTGGGTCAAACCGCAGCCACTATGGTTTCCAGAAGTTCACGTAGGACAATTCAAAACCCACTGATCTCCCCATAGGTGTTGTTCCATTGGCTTCACTGAGACCTGAACAAGACTGGCTGTCTTCCAGCATCTCTTGGCTTCTATTCCTGGCTCTGCCACTGACTCACTATGTGACCTTGAGCAAGTCACTGCCCCACTCTGTCTCTCAGTTTCCCCATCTATGAAATGGGCGTAATTATTAGTACTAGTATTACAGTAGAACCTATTGGCCTCAAGCAAGATCAGGTTTCTGCTATGCTAGGCACTATGCAAGCATGCAGTGAGAGACAGTCCCTGCCCTGAAGAGTTTATAATCTAAATAGACAAACAGCAGGAAAACTGAAACATTATTATTCCCATATTAAAAGTGGGAAACTGAAGAAGTTAAGCGACTTGCCCAAGAGTACAGAGGGTGTCTACAGCAAAGGCAGGAGTTAAACCCAGATCACTTGAGTCTCAGTTCTGTGTCTTAACCACAAGAACACCCTTCTGTACAAGCTCTTAACAGTAGCTCACCTGGCCATCGAGTGGAAGTAGATGGAGGAAAGGCACCAGCCATGTGCTCACAGTGGCATATCCAGAGCGCAGGGGTTTCATTCTGCACCAGACTTGGATCTAAGGCAGTGGTTCCCAAACTGGGGTTCATGAAATGTTACAGGGGGTTCTTGGGGAAAAATTCGCTAATGGCGGACAGAGCTGTCCTTAGGGACCTGAGGCAGCACAGGACCAGCAGCCCGGAGCTCCTGGACTTCCAAGAGCTAAGCAGGTCAAAGCAAGCATATCTATCACACTGAGGAGATTTAAACTTCAAGACTCCTTATAAGAAATGGAAAGGGAGGTGGATATTTTTTGCTGTTTTTAAAATTAAATAGGCAGCTAGGATTGTTTTTAAAATTATTATGAAGAACAAGTTTAAGCTTTGTTGTAACGTGTGTTGTTTGCTTGAACTGCTCAAGACCTGAATGCTTGTATAAGAGGAACTCTGAGTTGGCTTCTTAGATACCTTCATGCTGTTTCACATCTGATACTTCTTGATGAAACATAGGAGCCTTGTCTTATAACAGGCTTATTCAAAGTGATACAAGCTATGAAAGTGAGATTTTGGAAGAGTGTTGCCATAATGTAATAAAAATACTGTAATGATAAATAATAATAATAAATAGTGTGTAATAAGCATGTCATAAAAACAAATTTTATATTTCTAAGATCACTGCTTTTATAATTTATACTCAGGTAAAAGAGAAAATCCCTGGAAATATTCTTTTTTAGGAGGGAGTTTGCGAGACTTGACATTTTGGTGAAAGGGGTTCACAGGTTGTTAAAGTTTGGGAACCACTGCTCTAAGGGCAAGGAAGGGTGAGCATAAAGCTAGAGGGGGCTTTACGTATCTGTTTTTCTGAGAGAGACAAGGGCACAGGCTAGCCCGGAGAAGGCACTTTTTAAATCAAGGTAGCTTAAAGGTAATCTAAGAGCCTGATACCATTCTCTACTACACTGGTATAAATCACTATTGACACAGACTTCAGTGACATGACACTGGTGTAAATCAGATCACTAGTCAAAATCAGGAATAACTATTGACTTCCATTGCATTACACCAGTGTAACTAAGCTCACTAGTGCAAATCAGGAGATGTATTTTTTTTCTTTGTGAGCAACTGACCATAACCAATGTTTTATTTCATTCAACTCATTTCACTCATCCCTCAAGCACAGTCTCTTTGAATTCCCTAGCTCTGTCTTAATGCTTCAGTGGGCCATCAAAGGCTCATTCATGCCTTTTGGACAGCGCCAGCTATCCTTTTGCTGATTGGGTCCATAGCCTTTCAGTCAGCAAATCACCTGCCTGACGAGATGCTATGATGGACATGGAGATGTTCCAAGCTCATCTCATTGCACGTCTGCCCTGGACTTTCAAGAGACTCAAATGAGTTGAGGGGCAGGGAAACGAAAATTGGAATCTGCAGCTGACCCCTGAGAAGTGGGAATAATGGCTGGCCGTGTTTTGGGAGCCCAATAAGATGCTTTGAATGTACATGTTGTTCAGTGCTCTGCCTCCCCGCCTCAACGGCTTGCTGTGGAGGTGAAAGCGGTATTGATTTGGCTCTGTTATGATTTCAAAGTAATTCTTGGCAGCAAAGGCAGCTGAGGACAACAGCTTTGTTAAAAGTCAGGAGGCAAATAATGCTATGAACTAGCTAAACTAGGGACGGCAGCCAAAAGACTGGAGCTGTCTGCGAGCACCACATCAGAAAATGATCAGGATACTATTCACACCTCATCAGTTTCCAGTCCTGGTACCAACCGCGCGCGCGCGTGTATATATATATATATATAGGTCTGTACTGAGGTCTCCGCTCAGAGTTAGGCAAGGAAGTAGACTCACGAGAGCATATTTTCATACAGGTCTCCTGTTTTATGCTTATATTGTCAACTCTTCAGGGCAGAGACTGTTTTTGTGTTATGTGTGTGAGCAGCACCTAGCACAGTGTGGCCCTGTTCCTTGATTGGCGCCTCGAGGAATAATAAATAATAATAATGAAATACCCTGAACACCGTTCAAATGATATGGTGATTAGTGACACCATTAGATACATTAAATAGAAAAAAAACCCGAAGGTAACTAATTACTTTGGCCTCTCTGTAATATCAATATTGCTTGAAAACCTTTAGGGTTATGAACTCTCCTGATGCTGTTTAAATACATCTCTAAACAAAGACACCATGATTCCTGCGAAATATGTTGGATTATTTATCAAGATAAAGTCAAGGATGCAGGGAAGCAACATCTGTTCTAACACTGACTTCTAATAAAGATGGGAGAGATTGCTGAACAAGGTCTGAGTTTGGAAATATACATAAATAAATACAAGTGTCAGGTCGCTACTCAGCATTGTTGTTACAGATTTTTTTTTTTTTTTACCTTGGTTGCTTGGTAATGAGACAGGGTGTGAGATGATGTACAAGCCTTTGCACAGCTGGGTTAATGTCCTATGCAGGATGCAACTACAGTGCATGTGGGTGGTTAATTTGACTTTCGTATACAGCAAGCATTTGTCTACATGGCCAAAATATTGTGTGACAGCCAGATGTCTGACCATTTATCTATCCATCCAGCTGCATGTGCTTGCTCTGAGATGTGTTTTCTGGATCTCTGAGTTTCTCATCATTTAGGTTGCACGTTAATTCACTATAATATTTGTTTTCCTATTGAGTCACCACTCACTTATTTTTTTCCAGCCTCTCCAATTCAATGGAGAAACCACATTGTTTTCTACTAAGAACCCAGTCCCGCAGGGTACTCAGCCACCCTTGACCTTTCACAGAACCAGTCCCTAAGTGGAGAGGTGCTTTATTTATAGCAGGAGAAGGTAAAGGAAGTGGTTTGCCTACTGTCACAGAGCAGGTAAGTGGTAGAGTCAGGGACAGAATGCAGGTGGGCTGAGCCCTACCACCTCAGGCACACACTCAGTTCTTCACTGTGGGGTGAAGCACAGTTGCATAACTTTTGGGGAAGGGTGGGGTAATATTGTGATTGTGACAATGCTGCTTGTCATACCCCTCCCATGTGGAGCTACCAGTCTGACTTTGGGGAGGACATCATGGCTGTAGCGGGATGACCTCTGTCCCCAGGGTCTAGACTAGTGGTTCTCAAAGGCGGTCCACTGCTTGTTCAGGGAAAGCCCCTGGCGGTCCAGACCGGTTTGTTTACCTGCTGTGTCCGCAGGTTCAGCTAATCGTGGCTCCCACTGGCCGTGGTTCGCCGCTCCAGGACAATGGGGGCTGCGGGAAGGCCGGCCAACACATCCCTCGGCCCGTGCCACTTCCCACAGCGGGAATCACTGGTCTAGACGCCTCACAGGGAAGTTTGTTGGAGTTATTAAAGTGCCTGGCTCTGGATTAATCTTCTCCCCTCACTCTCCACTGAGGAAGTCGCCAAGTTAAACCATTCAAAATGATAATTTGGGCAGCAGCAGTAATTCAGCCCCTGCGAGCGCATCATTCACTCCGTGTGGTTCGGGCGGCTTTGCAAAGCAGATGCTCATTCACAAGTGCTCAATGCAACACAATTTATTTCTACGGAGGCATCTGTCGGCCACAGCCTCCCCAAAGGCTCCACCCTCAAGCTGCCAGGCACGGGCTGATTTGGAGATAAGATTCAAAGACCCTGGGCCTGGTTCTCCAGGGCTTTGCTCCAGCCACGAGCTGTTGTAACAGCAGTGAAATCAATGGTGCTATGCTGACAGAAAGCAGGAGTAACACAGTGATGAATGGGAAGCATTGACTTCAGTGCGAGTTGCATCTACATACAATCCAGTTCTCAGTGTCCGGGGAAAGAAAGGAGAAAAATTTCCAGAGAGATGGTGCAGCACGGTTGTCACCAGTGGGGAGCACATGCAGCAAAGAGAAACCACATGGATCTAGTGGCCTAGAAACCAGAACCTGTTCTTTTCCAGGCTGAGTGGCTTTAAACAAGTCACTTACCTACTTTGTTTCTCTTTGTTTATTTTTTTCCTAGCACAGCATTAAGCTTACTCAGGGCCTGTAGATGCTACTGTAGTACTCAGCCGAGGGTGGTGAAGACCAAGGTACACAAGTCCATTTTTTGACAGTCCTTTCCCAGCATTCGGTGAACAGATTCTTTGCAGACAGGGTCTTTCCAGTAGATCAGATTTGGGTGCACGAATGCTAATTCGTGCATACTAGAGAGTGCTTTGTATTTGGCAAGCCCTTGCCCAACCTGAAAACATTGCTGGGAGGTTTTCCATTGAGCGAGGCTCTGTGGGCCATGAACGTCCCCTACGACCCTCGTGGGGTGACTTGTTACTTGTTGTGGGAGGGAGCATCTGCAGGGAGTGTTTTCAAAACAAGCACCTTGAGGCAGTCTCCCATGCTGCAACTGACGCATGGGAGGAGCTCCCTGAAAACCTCCACAAAGCCACCCCAGCATCCTCCTTCAAGTACCTCCTAAAAACTTGCTTTTGCCAGGATGTCTACAAAAAATTTGACTCCAGTTAGGCAGTTGGTGTGCTGAGACCCCTGCCTATCATACTACCGAATATTGTCTCATTGTGTCCTTGTGGTGTCAGTCTGTCTCTGCCTGTTGCCTTTTGTCTTATATTTAGATGGTAAATTCTTTGGGGACACAAAGTCTTTTTGCTCTATGTTTGTACAGCACCTAACACAATAGGGGACTGTACAGGACTGGAGCTCCTTGGTGCTACTGCAATACAAATAAATAACAACTAATAGAATTTTGAATGTGTTAAGGGAGAGGAAGGAATAAAGCTGGTTGGGAGAAGTCCCTAAGATCCTGTTCATTGGGTTACTTGGCTTCAGGGGTCTAACACAACATCCCACTTAAAATCTGCAAGCACAGACCGAATAGCTCTTTCCTGCGGCCCGCCAAGCTTCCCCCGCCCCCCCAGAGTTATTTTATATGGCAGCTAAGCTCCCTGCTCGCTGCTCCCCAATGTTTGGGGCTGAGTCTCTCCCCCGGCCCCGCCTGCCACCCCCCACACGTCTCCCCCGAGTGTCCCCCGGGCTCACTTGCTGCCCCTTCACTGCCCCGGAACCTGCAGCTCATGCTGACTCCGCTCCGCTCTGCTGGCTTCCGGCATCACCTGCTGCCGCAGGGTCGTAGTGCCCCCCTCCACTATGGCCAGGGCAGGCTTCCCTTCCGCCCTAGTCCTGAACCTCTCCAATGTCCCAAACCCCTCATCCCCAGCCCCATAGCCCTCACCCCTGCACCCCCATCCTATCCCCAAACTCCATCCCAGAGCCTGCACCCCCCACCCCCTGCTCCAGCCCGGACCCTGCACCCAGCACCCAAATTCCATCCCAAAGCCTGCACCCCAGACCCCCTCCCCCACTCAAACTCCCTCCCAGAGCCTTAGGCAGGTGGGGGTGGAGTTTGCGGGGGGGGCAGGTTCTGGGCACCACAAAATTTCTACAAACCTGCCACCCCTGGAAGAGGCAGAGCAGGGGTGGAGTGGTGGTGCACCCAGTGCAGTGGTGGGGCTTTAACAGAAGTAAATCTAACTAAGTGCGTGTTTTGTCCTTTGAGTGAGGTGCGTTACTGTTGGCGACGCTTAGCACTTTCCAGGAGGGAGGGGGCAGGAGCAGGGAGCCGCGCGCTCAGGGGAGGAGGTGGAGAAGAGATGGGACAGGGGCGGGGCCTCATGGAAAGGGTGGAGTGGGGGGTGGGGCCGGGGGCAGCGAGGGGTGTGTCAGTGATGCAGCCCTCAGGCCAATGCACTAGTCCTCATGTGGAACATACTTAACAGGGGCTTGTGCTAGCTTCCCCTATATTCCAACACCCTTTCAAAACTAGCTACCAGCCAATGGAGTTAGTCTTTTTAGCTCAAGTGACAGAGGTCATGGGTCCGAGGCTTGTGGTAGAGGTTGATTTCTATACCAGCACAGAGTCCCATGGATGCAGCTGCTGCCATTGCTAACTTTCAGTTTTACTGTAGTTTAAATTTAAATTAAAAAAAAAAAAAAGCAGGCTGCACCTTTCAAACCCATTTCCTATTAATCTGCTATTAAAATACCAGCCAAAGGGCAAAATAGAGGGCTCCATTCTTCATTCAGATAGCAAGGGCCCTAAATTGCTCCACTGTTTCAGCTGAAACAAGGTTTTTGTCTAATTCTGGCAGCTGACCTCTGATCCTTCCTTAGTCCCTTCAAAAGGAACTTTGAGGTAAAGCTTAGAAGGAATTCCTCCTTCGCCTCGCAGGATCCTTGGTATTAATGGACAAGTGTCTAAGTTGTTCTGCATCCTCGCTCTCTGCAAACACATACAATACAAGGAGATGGGAAGAAGGGAAGGGGCAAAATAAGCTTCGGAGTGGTCTGAATTGTTGATTTTTTTGTTCTGCTCATTAATTGTTCTCAATTGATCCTGATTTCAGCAAATGCATTGGGTATTTGCAAGTGGGGAAGGATGGTGTTGTGTTAAAACACTGGATTCACCTTGGGCACGTCATTTCATCTCTCTTGGCCTCAGCTCCTCATGTGTAAAATGTAGATAATTTTTCTCTCTCAGGTGAGAGGCGTGCTCTGATAGAATATGACAGTGATGGGTGCCATATATGGACTGAGTTAGACAATATTTCGATTCTGCTGTTCCTTACAATGATTTTGTGCCAAGGCATCTCCATTGAAGACCCTGGAGTTACTTCCAAGTCACACCAGTGTGAGCGAGATCAGAATCTGACGCACAGAGAAGTGAAGTGGCCTGCCCAAAGTGCCCTGCTTGCTGTAATTCATTGTCCAAATCAGGATTAGAGATCAAGAATTGCTGACTTCTAGCACTCTAGTAGGCACTCTATCTAACTGTCTTGTCATTATACCGTCTTCCACCACTGAAAGGCATCCACCTCTGGGGTGAAATGTAGCAGCTGTTTAACATACACACACATATCCAGTTAGGTGGGGAAATGAAGAAGAATCTCATATCCAACTGAAACTGGAGGGTAGGACATAAATTATCTGAGTGCATAATTTGGCCATGAGATCTTTAATATTCATAAATGTCCAGGACGTTGGCTTTAACTCTCATCCCAAATGACAGCATCTCAAGTGCATCCTAGCCACACATGATTCTATTCGGAATCAGAAGAAAGAGTGATACCCATTGAAACTCCCCCACCCATCCCTGCTCAAAGTCTTCCTTGAAGCTCCCTGACCCATCCCACCCTTGCAAAACTTGTGAGGTCTGGTAAGTCACATCCCAATGTGGTACGGACGAGGCAGGGGAGCACAGGGGCAAGTTTTCTTCCTGGCACACCCAGCAGCTAGAAAGAATCCTTGGGCATTTTGTCAAGTCGCAAAGAAATGGCACCTCAGCCTGAACAGGGCTGCAAATCAACCTTCCCCTTGCAGTATATACATATGGAATGAAGTTTATTTACGAGAGGGAAGGAACCTATAAAGAAGAGTTATGATGTCCAAGAGGAACTGATTTATGGAATAGCAAACTTCAGAATATCGTTCAGCTGGGGGCATGATAGGTGGCCATGAATAAATCCAAAAGTTTTCCTGCCTCCAGTAGCCAGTGGCCAAATTCTTTGGCAGGTTAGAAAAACCTCCACCGGCCATGATCTTTAATCACTGAGAGAGAAGACAACGTAGTAGACAAAAATTGCCATCCACTAGTAAAAAGCACTGTGTTTTTTTTTTTAATACAACCTCTTAGGAGATCACATATCCCACATACAGCTAAGTAGGAGCAGTCCTAGTTATCTGGCCAATAGAGTCCAACGAAGAGGAGAAAGGCATACCTGGGTTCCTGGCCACAAACATGTTGGTAGCACTGGAACAATGCTGTGGCAATTTATTTTTCTTTAGAACCATAAAATTGCTGAATTGGGTACTGACATCAGTGCTCCTGCTGCTGCCTGGACAGCCATTGTCTTAGCATAATCCTTTTCTGGTGGAGAAGGTAGCACCTGATGGTGTCAACCTGCTTTGCTTTTTGGTCTTGGGCTACTAGGTTTCAATTCCAGACCCCATTTTCATTCAGGTGTATGGCATAATGTCTTGTATTGTCCACCGCGGCTTGAGTATCTGCATTTATAATTGCCCGGAGACGTGCCAGTCACCCTGTGCTAAGGTGTTTTCCCAGCAACGATGCACAGAAAATGCCAAATCACAGTGACCAAAATGAACCCACACTCCATACACACAAACCACAGCAGTTCTTAGAGACGGGCCATAACCAGAACCAATACATAGCATTTATGTGGTAGCAAAAGGCCTGATTCACTGCCCTTTAAGAGTCTTTCCATTGCCGTTGGATCAGAATCATAATACCTAGCTCTAGCTATCTCCCTCTTATGCCCAGTTCTCAATTTCTACATCTCTTGCATAAGGTCTGCATTTTTGAGCCTGCTTCTGGCTCTACCTGTTGGTTCTAGCTACCAAGCCCAGAGCTTCCTCCCATGAGCCATGCCATGGAAGTCAATGGGAATACGGACAATATTTATTGATGGGTCTTTCTGTGATACCCAGATACCATGATGACGAGTATCTAACAAACAATGGATGACACACTTGAATGGTAGGGCACTCAGATCACAGATGGGGAACTGACACACAGGCTGATGACAAGACTGGTTATATTACCTTTACTCCCATTCACTACCGCTTACTCCCAAGAGTAGTCCTAGTGATTTGAACAGGACTAGCTTGGAGGGTGTGTGTGTTAAGAATCAGGCCTTAAACAACTTGCACAAGGCCACACAGGAATTTTGCAACAGCGATTGAACCTAGGTTTCCTGAATTCCAGTCAAGTGCCTTCATCACAGGCTAGCATTCTTTTCTAAGCACAGTAGCAAGGTTTTTTTAGTATCATCCCTTAGGTAATAAAGTCCGGAAGGCAGGAACCAGGAGTAAAATCCTGGACCCTTTGAAGTCTATGGCAAAACTCTCATTGCCTTCAATGAGCCAGGACTTCATCCTATATCTATTATTTATCAGAGCAGCTCCAAGCACATACCACAAACTAAAAATACATAACCACTGAATTTTGAGACCTGGATCCAAATCAAACCATTGTCACAGGGATGGGGGGGAAGGGGAAGGATACTGGCCTCTTGACACAGCTTTTGGCCATCTCCATGACAATGATAAGCATCACCACACCCTCCACTTCCTTGTCCAGTTAAGGACTGTGGACTAGATCCTGATCTCCAACAAAGCGGTTTCCATTGCTCTACTGGTGAAAAGCATCCTTAAAAGATGCCCTGGGATAGCGGGGGATTCCTGCAGCAGAGCATCCCCAGCTCTATGCTAGCTCCCTGCATAAGGGGTCTGTCAGGAACAGGAGGGTGCATGGCCAACACATGCTGTATGCTGGCAGACTCCAGCTGTGAACTGGCCCTTTGTGGACCACTGCAGCCAGGTGTAATTTACAGCAGCTTTTACTCCTCTCTCCTCAACTTCATTGAGCAGAGCTCTGGCCTAGCTGAAGATCTAGACCCGTGAAGTTAAAATGTTGACAGAGTCTGTAAAGTTTCCAGTATGTAAAGTAGGCTACAAGAAACCCACGTTCCACTGGGCTATGAGATCAGAGAGTTAAGTCACAGGAAACTGCTATAAAACAGTGAAACACACATTTTCTGTGCTGAGAACGTTTGTGTTTGTAACTCTTACTGTCGAGTGGGGAGAAGGCTATGTTCTGTATGCAGCACCCCTGTCCTCCTTGCAGCTGTATGGGTGTTGTCAGCAACACAGCCTCATGTACTACAATATACACACATACAGGCTGTACTACCCCCCACCCACCCAAGGCAGAGTGAACCCTTTCCCTGCAGCGTGTGTCCTGGAGCCCCACTGGCTCACCTCTATGCTCAATAGCATCAGCTGATTTCTCTAATAAGTTTGACTGCCCTCTGTCTCCATATGTATTTTTAAGAGAGCCCGTTACACTGCAAGCCAGCACAGTACAAGCCTTCCTGCTCAGACTCTGACTGGCAGGAACCCCTGCTGCTCCAGTGCTGGGAGGCACACATACAGCTCCTTCCACGCACAGCATTCCTAAACCCCAGAACACTCCTGCTAGTGCAGCTTGGAGATCTCACCGCCATCGCCTCTGCTCTGCCAGCGCACCACAGCCCCAACCCGCTGCATGTTGTACCATTGCGGTGCCGGGCTGCACACACAGCTCTCCTGATGCACCACAATCCCAGCTCCGGTTTACTCTGCTATTCCAACACTGGGTTGCACTCACAGTTTGGTCTGTTGATGCACCACATTCCTAACCCACTATTGTGTCCTGCCGGTCCAGTCTAGTGTCTTCTCTCTGGAGCACCGGCTGCACATTTTGCATCCAGGAACACCAGAGAACCCTGGCATTTCCAGTGCTGCTTCAGATGCTGGGAATGCCTTTACACACTTCAGCTGTGTGAAAAACATCCCCAGCGGTGCTATCAGCTGATCCCAATGTCGGCCCCAGGATAGTGCAGACAAGCAGGTTTAATAGACATAGTAGTAAAAATGGGTCCAGGCACTTGTCCCTTCTTTGCACTAGGGCTTCCCACTGGTGAAAATGTCGTTTCATTGGATGGCACCCAGGGCAATTTGCTTGTAAAACTTCCAAGTGTAGACAGGGGGTTGGCATGTGGGCAGAAAAGCTCGGCTAACGTCCCACGAGGGTCCTATGTGACTGGGCAGTCGTACCAGTTCTGCCCAAGTTAGTTCAGTTCAAACCCTTTCAAGTGTGGACAGGGCCCAGAATAGGTTGCAGCAGCCTGCACTCAGCTGGTCCATCCAGTATAATCCCACAGCCCTCCTGCCATTCCCATGGGTGTCCATCAGGAACGGCTGCACGGTGGAGCTCCTATGTCTTTGCAAAACTGATGCGAGTGAGAGAGAACTAGGCTCCATAGAGGGAATTCATCTCTGCTCTGCAGTCACCCTATGCTGGCTCCACTGGCTGCAAATCTGCCAGAAGTCTCCTACAGGGAATAAATCCTCTTGTAGTGAGTCCTGGACATATGCAGAGCAGCTGTTGTCAACTCAACATCTCTCCCACCAGGAGCCCACAGGCATGGCAGGGTGAGAAGGGTTATGGCTGGTGTCTTCCTGTGACCCACCTACCAGAACAGCCCATAGGAGCCATCACCATGAGCAAAAGTTAGGGCAGTCCCATAGGCTGCTCAGACCTGTGCCAGGAACTGAACCAGCCCCTGGCAGAATTGAGGGTAGAATTGTCTCCCCTGGTTTATTTCAGCCCCAGTCTCCAGAGCAGGAAGCCCAGTGCATTAACCCACCCTGCCAATGGGTGGAAAAAAGTGACGGTTGCAGTTTGTGCCACTATCGGCAAGACTTTTGGACTTCTAACTCCAAATGACTTGAGCTGGTGCTCTGTAGGTTCTCTGTGCAGCAAAGGCAATTGACTAATTAACTCCTGTACATTCCCGTAATTGCACAGCTTGCCAGCCTCATTCACTAGATCACTTTGGATGTGATTAATTTTTTGCTTATGAAAGGTGAAGCCAGTAACAAACCTGTTCACTTCATGTCTCCCTCCCCTCCTCTCTTCCCAATCACTCAATAACCCAGCAGCACAGCAATCTCTCCACTTCACTGACTAGCCGGGACTGCATTTTTTAGAGGTGAAAGTACAGTTTAATTTCTAAAATCACCCAGCCGTGGCCCCAGACTATGAATTAGGCTGATAATGAAATATCCATGCTGCATATTTGATGATGTGGAGAGCTGCTGATCGGCCAGTCTCATTTATAACAAGTGCACATTGACACCAATTTGATCTAACCATTTCTGAATATTGGAGCGGCCCTTTTGCAAAGTTTGCAGAGGGGAAGCTCCTGATTCTCTGCAAACAAAGCAATGCTTAGTCTTCCGATTAATGTTATGATCCCTCCTGCTGAAAGAGCCCATTCATTACGCTGAGCAAACGAGAATGGAGCAGAAGGGACTTTGGGCAGATAGCCTGCAAATGATGTCTTCTGTTTGCTGGGTCTTCCCAGTTTACAATGGCATTAAAAAAGGGGGGTGGGGGGAAAGCATTTTTCAAAAAGAGCTTTGTTTCTCAATTGATAGTATGGCATCCGGCAGCACACAGCAAAATGAAATAACTCCTTGTTATCTCTCCCCCAAAAAGAGACAGGCTGTACAGGAGAAATAGATAATTTCTATCCTTTTTTTATGTGCTTCATAAAGTGCATTGTGCAGACACGTAAAATATATGTGGCCACATATAAATATGTTTAAAGGCAAAATTTTAGAAACAACCTGTTGGTCTCATTTCAAAAAGACAGTATTTGGCACAAAATTGCTGTAGCAATGTTGCTTAGCATTTATGCAACCCCTTTTGCTAGATAAGTTCATGGAGGATAAGTCCATCAATGGCTATTAGCCAGGATGGGCAGGAATGGTGTCCCTAGCCTCTGTTTGCCGGAAGCTGAGAATGGGCGACAAGATGGATCACTTGATAATTACCTGTTCTGTTCATTCTCTTTAGGGCACCTGGCACTGGCCACTGTCTGAAGACAGGATACTGGGCTAGATGGACCTTTGGTCTGACCTACTGTGGCCATTCTTACCCTCATATGTAAGCTTGGTCTTGCAGTGCTATGCTGGGACACAGGACATGTGACCTCTGTCCCTGACTCGGCTACAGACCCACTGTGAGAACTTAAGCAAGTTGGTTGACATCCTTCCAATTCTTTGAAATAAGGATGACGAGGCTCCCCCTCCTCTTTAGAGTACTTTAAGATCTTTAGGTGAAAAGGGTTGTATGTGCCTCCTAGGATTAGTATTATCAACAACCACATGTTCAAACAAGGTCAAGCGTCATGCAGTTAGCACTGAAATTCTGCCACTTCTGCATGGGTGTCAGTCAAATTTGTACAACAGTCAGAGAGGCAGGAGCATTTTGGCGAAGGATATTGGTGAAAATTCCCACTCATACTAAATGGCTCATGGGATCACGGATTCCACCCACAGCAGACAGCATTGTGAGTCTAATGATCTTGTCCAAATGACCTTCACAGAGTATACGGCATAGAACTCCTGGGGAATATTATCTAGTAGTTAGATGAAGGGATTGGGAGTCGGGGCTCCTGGATCCTATTCATGACTTTGTCAGTGATTTTGCACAGCGGCCTTGGTTAAGTTAATTATGGTAAAAATTTCCAGACCTTGAGCCAACACATCACGCTTGACTAGCTATGCACAGGTAAACTGGAGGCTCAAAGTGTGTGGTTGCGCATACAAATGGGCATTTGCACACGACATTACTTACTTTGCACCCACACAGGCATATTTTGCACGTGTGATTTAGATCCTATTTTTAAAAAAATGCTCCTTTACTTCTCTGTGCCTCAGTTTTGCCATCTGTAGAATGGGATAGATTTATCCACTTTTATAAAATATTTTGGATCATAGATGTCTTAAAGCACTTCTGGAAGGTACACAGACAGCATGGTGATGGATGTAGTAGAACCACCAGAATAGAATAGAAGCTACATAATACCAAGTATTGTTCCATCATTATTCACTTGCAAAGAGCTGCTTTGCTGGGATCTGAATCTTTGCTTCCAAGAAGTTTAGATATTCCAAACTTGATACTCTCCCTAGGCAAAGATTTTCAAAAGCACAGATAAGAGGTAGGTGCTTAAATCCCATTGACTTTCAGTAGGAATTGGTTGCGTAGTTGTCGCTTGTGTATTATGAAGACAAACATGTAGAGGACCAGGAATGCATCCCTTGGGTCTTTGAAAATCAACCCCCACCTCCACATGACTAACCCATCTCCTATGCAGAAAGAACACAGAAGACCAGAGATTATATGCTATAAGTAGAGACTTGTCTCTAAATGAAATGTGTTTTCCACAAAGTGTCAGTGACTCTTTAAGGGGTTAATCCTCAAAGAACAAGCAAGCATCTCTCTCTAGGTCTGTTGCTGGGCATACTGTAAGCTCCAGCTGTCAATCAGGTTGCAAGTGTTTACTTTTAAACCAGTTGATCTTTTACAAGTCCTCCAGGTCAGTGGGATTTTCCTTGTCTCTTTCTCTGCCCTGAAATCAATGATCCATACCCTGAACATGGCAGCCCAGCCTTCAACTTTGCATGCAGCACCAGCCATGTTAGTTCTCCTCCTATTTCCCCTCAGCATGCTCTGCAAAACGTGAAGGCCAGGGCTCATTCATTTCCGCAAACTCAGGGCGCTGCACCAACATGGACGGCTGGGCAAATGAGACAGTAAAAGCTGTTTTGTCTATTGATCCATCTACAGTGCTACTCAACCTTTAACAGCCAAATCGCTACTTCATCACCTAGTGGAGTCTCCAAAGACTGCATGCTTGGGGGTTTTGTTTATTTTTTGGAGTGAATTTAGTGTTGGTGGTGAGCGCCCTGGAGACAGAAAGCCAGACAGGATAAATATTAGTACTAACTTCCCCCAGTTAACCATTAAGCCAAAAGGCCTATTGTTAAGCGAACCAAACCCCTTGCAAACTTAAGAATAATTGTCAATAATATTAAGTTGAATAAAGGGTGGGAGTCAGGGATGGTCTATATTATAATACTTAGTCCTGCCACGAGTTCAGGGGACTGGACTAGATGACTTCTCATCTAAATTTAGTTTAGTAAGAGTGGAAAGTTTAGTTGCTTATGGTCTAGGATAATATGCACAATGTACTAATTGCATTAGTGCGGCCATTCTGGATATTGCAATATGTGCTTGGACATTGACAGCATGGACCATGCGTAACTGCCGTGTGTGTAAAAAAGGAAAGTATGTAAGGTTACCATATTCAAACATTTAAAAACGAGGACACTCCACAGGGCCCCAGTCCTGCCCCTGGCCCCGCCCCAACCCCGCCCCTTCTCCAACCCCTTCCCCAAAGTCCCTGCCCCAACTCTGCCCCCTCCTCTGAGCACCCCACATTCCCCCTCCTCCCACCCGCTCTGATCTTGGTTGGGGGTTACTAAGTGCTTCCCTGTTCCCCACTCACCCTGCAGTCCCTGCACCCCCCCGCCCCTGCAGCCTCTGTGACCCCTGCTCCCCACTCGCCCTGCAGTCCCTGCACCCCCCCGCCTGCCCTGCACCACCCTGCCCCTGCAGCCTCTATGCCCCTGCCTGCCCTGCTCCTCCTCGCCCTGCAGCCTCTGCACCCCTCGCCTGCCCTGCCCCTACACCCCCTGCCCCTGCAGCCTCTAGGCCCCTGCCTGCCCTGATCCTCGCCCTGCAGCCTCTGCTCCCTCACTCACCCAGCAGAGGGAGAGCTGCGGGCTCCACGTGGACTCAAACACTGTTCTGTGCTGCTCTGTGGGGGAAGAGGGAGGGGGAGGGACTCTGGCTGCTAGAGCGGCTTTCAATCAAGCCCGCCATCCAATCAGCCAAGCCACACTCTGCATGAGGGGAAGGGGGAAATCCCGGACATTTCTATTTGATTAGAAATCCCCCTGGACGGCCATTTAACACTGAAAAAGCCGGACATGTCCGGGGAAACCCGGACGGATGGTAACTCTAAAAGTATGGCTTGCCAGCGACTGCAAAGCTGAGTTATTGGTCGGACCAGCCAGGATGGGATCAGACTGTCATCGGCTACAAGGATTGATTACTGTATACATAGTCTTAAATAATAAAGGCAACTTTATTAATAAAGGCAATGACTATTTGTCTCATTTTATTGTTACCTACTAAAAACAAACCACTAATAATCAAAATTTAATCAATATATACAGGGCTTTGGAGCTGTGCTCCGCTCCAGCTCCAGGCAAAAGCCTGCAGCTCCACTACGCCGGAGCTGCTCCACTCCAAAGCCCTGAATATATACATACATAAAGGGAGCACCCCACACTGCCTACTTACTAAAGTGTCTAGCTAGCGCTGGAGAGGACAGATGGTCCAATTGTCAGGGTGCTTGCTGGGGTTTGGGGATAGTTGGGTTATATTCCTTGCTTTGCCAAAGACTTTCTGGGTCCCCTTGGAGAAATCATTTAGGCTCAGATTTTTAAAGGTATTTAGGCATTTCTGTTTTCAGAGGTGCAGCACCAAATTGATTTAGGAGCCCAAATCTCATTTTCAAAAGGGAAAATGAGACTTAGGTGCTGCAGCGCTGAACACAGCAATGCCCAAACACCATTAAAAATCTGGGCCTTTGCCTCTCCGGATCTCAGTTCTCTATCTGTAAAATGGGGATAAAAGTACTACCCTACTCCACAGGGGAGTTGTGAGGTTCAATGCATTAAAGGTTGTGAGGTGTTCACACACTACGGGAATGGGGGCTACGTCTGTGCCAGAAGTAGAGATCACCAACAGAACAACAGTAGCAAAAAAATGACCCATTGCTGACTGAGATTGTCTGCAGTGGATGCCGTCAACTGGTGCTAGCAATGTTTTGTTGGCATAGATGGGACAGAATGGCACTCGGCACCCCTGTGGAGAGTGAGTGAATGCCTTGCCTAACTCAATTCCCTGGATTTCGGTGCGAGTTAGATGCCTGGGTTGCCTCGTGGGATTTTCAGAAGGGGCTATCTCCATCTTTAGGCACCTAAATCCCATTGAAAAGCTAGCCCTTAGGATCCTAAGTCACTTAAGTTCTTTGAAAATCTTAGACACTCCAACTAATGTTAGGAGACAAAGTGCTTACAATACCTGACAGCCGCATGTTCCAAATACATTGTTCACAGCTTTCTGGGGGCAAGGGGATTGGATTGGGGCTATTGTTTGGGGCTGTCTCGGTGGCACCAATCATTGATTATTTTCATGGTGAGGTTTTGGGGGTTGTTTTAAATTAGAATATGTGAATGGCAGAGCAAAAGAAAAAGTATTTTTCGAGCCAAAGTCAACCAAGAAAATATTGCACTATGTGAAATAGATAAGCAGAAGAGCTGTTTATTCCCTTGGTGGTGTGAGGCTGCCTTTGAAGCTGATAAATCTTAGCTGGTAATACAGTACTTAAACCAGAACTGACACCTTTTTATATCAACTGCAGAGAATTGCCTTTGTGAAACTCTGATATAAAGGCTGCCTCAGCTGTACGTCGCATACCAATTTCTTTCCAACCTGTTGTTAACCTGTCTGCTCTGTCAGTGCAAAAGTGAGGGTGAAAATCCTACCGAATCCAAAGGGTTGCATTCTGCTTGGCCCACTTGGCCCTAGTGTAAATGATTACACAAAGTGCAGCAGGATAGGGCATTAGGCTTGGGAACCACTCGAGCAGAGACCAACCTCAAAGAATCCACCGAGCCCAGTGCATGCTGGCGCAGGCCACTGGAATTGTAACTAGCGCTGTGTGAATACGCCAGCAGTGCAGATGCCAGAGAGAAGGTTGGTGCTAGTTTCATAGAGCTTTGATTCACAAAGCAATCCCAGGGCACTGCGTCACAACACCCACCTCCTGAAAACCTTTGCTCTCGCTATCAGCACAGTTCGTTACCCATGCACAAAGGTAAGGGAGAACCAGGTACTAATGGAACGAACACTTACACATGTTGGATCAGATGGTATAAATCAGCATCGCTCTATTGACTTCAATGGAGCTGCTCGAATTTACACCACTGAGGAACTTTCCCCTTAATACACAGAGTCTATCAACCCATCCTCTCTGGGTTTGTAGCTGAAGGTACAGAACTTAAGCTATCAAGCTGGCAACCCAAGAGAAAGGTGTCTTATAAAGGAATGAAGGCAGTGGAGAATTTGAAGGCCTGGCTAGACTCACTTGAAGACGTACTGGCGTTGAACCATTCTGGTGTGGAGCTGATATATAACGCCAGGGCCTTTCCACCCCCCAAAAAATTTAAATAGCGGCCACCTATAGAGCAACCACTGCTAAGAATTCACCGGCATCCATCTGAAGTAAAGTAAGTCAATGGGCCCCATTCTTTTTTCATTTACAATGGGTTTACCCCAGCTTAGCCCCAGTGCGGTCACTGGAGTTACACCAGCACAAGCGAGAGCAGAATCAGACCCTGTGAATTTTCTCAGCCACACGGCCAATCTGCAGCTTTCTTTCTTACGCATGTGCCACCGCACAATAGAATTAACATAAAACATCATACGGCCAAGACACGTTTAATTTAGATGATTATACTAACTAGCCTACAACCAAATTTTAAGTACTGCAAGCTCTGGCGAGGGGGCGGTGGGGAAACCCTCCAAAATCATATAATGGCTCAGGAATCCTGGTAAACTCCAATCCAGAACATAATAAATAGTGGAGTTAAAAGTATTTAATACCACTAGATACCTTATTACATTCTGATCAGGGACATAGTTTATTTCAAGCAGAAGAGATAGACGATTTAAAGCTTTGCAAGGCTATTAGCTGCTGCAGATTATTACAGAGCAGTTGGGGGTTCTTTTTCTGTATGTAGATAAATATGAATTTACCATAAGAGAAAGATCAGGGAAAGAATGTGTTAGGTTACTTTTTCTTTCTGAGGCTAAGACAACTAGAATGGACAGAGCTGATCCCAGATGTGGGACCAGTTTGAAAGCTTCAAATGACTCAGAGTGATGCCACAAGGTGTTTTTCCCTTATGGAGGGCGGAAAATATTCTTTTCCAGCCATGATCTTGCAACAGGTGGCCATAACGCACCGTATGACAGCAATTAGACATCAATCTGGCCAATGCGCTGCTGCTACTGCTGGCTGCAAACAGAGGAATTTGCTTTTGGGGGTATTAAAGGAGTCATAGTTGTCAAGAGACAGTGGCGTGAAAGGGGAGAATCTTGAACTGCGTGCCTTACTGAAGAGTGCTGTATTCATCCCACCAATACATTCATCTATTTCCCCTGGCTCCCTAAAAATGATGAAGCTGTTTCAGTGATTCAGTCCCTCCCACCTCCATCCAGAAACGTAAAGAATACTCTGCAGCTCTGGAATTTGCTGTGACCAGACAGTTCTCCCACATGTGCCAGGAACCACTCAGCTGATTTTGCAGCCCTCCCAACTCTGATTGCCGTCACATCTGAAACAACTGGTGGGGCTGCAGAATGTTTAGAAAGTTTGCCGTCTGGGTAAAAGCCATGGTAATGCTGCTAATACTGGTCTGTTACAGCACGTGATCTTTCCCTGCTTCCTTGTTCACGCCCTGTGCGTTTCTTCATCTGAGCTGCTCTCTCTCACCCTAGGTTTAGACTGTATGTTCTTTGGGGCATGGTTGCACGGACTGGCTTTTCTACAAAGCCAACCCCAGTGAATCTCAACTGGGGTTTCGGAGTTCTATGATGATATGCTAATATAGTATTTTATTCTTTTTCTTTCCTTTTAGAATATTTATTACACTTACAATCATTATTTCCTTTCTAAATATTTAGAAATATTACATAGCACATTTCACCAAAAGGATCTCAAGAATAATCTATTGAGATTTGCAACATCTATAGAAAGCAGCTATTCTTAGCTCGATTTTACAGAGGAGGGAGAACTGAAGCACAGAGAGGTTTTGTGATGTAAAGAGCTATGCACAAGAAACCATTTGCTACACACAACATGTTCTATTGATCCTATAAAAGCCATGAACCAAGCTCCATATTTTTGAGGGCAATCTACTGGCACCTTCTCTGTTAACTGGTTACATATAACTATGCACAGAGCACTCCTGTGATATATGACCTGAGCAAGGAGAGGCAGTGACAGAATCCAGGAGCATGTGGAATGGGTCTCAGAATCCTGTCCAAAACTGTACAATGCAGCTTCTCTTAAAGAG
This sequence comes from Malaclemys terrapin pileata, assembly GCF_027887155.1. Lineage (NCBI taxonomy): Eukaryota > Metazoa > Chordata > Testudines > Emydidae > Malaclemys > Malaclemys terrapin. Next base: position 131,336,991 of record NC_071506.1, on the reverse strand, counting down.
GGATTTTCATACTGGAGCAAACTTGACGATGATGGGAGGAGTGGGCGGGAGGGGGGACAATGTGTTTGCAAAGGGGAAAATCTTGCTGGTAACTCTTTGAATTTTCCTTTATTACTTTGGAAGATGCTTGTGTTTTCATTAAGGTTTCTGCTTCCCTAGAAAGTCCAGCCAATGCTTCCTTTTGCTCACCCCCGGCAGTCGCATCACAATTGCATTGTCCCTTCTGGCAGAAAAGAGAAAGGACTTGGCTGTGATGACTGCAAAGAAGATTCTCTGCGGCAGCTGCTGGACTCAGACACAGTCTGTGGTCTCTCTGGCTATTGTAGTCCCCAGGCTAGGGTGACCAGACAGCAAGTGTGAAAAATTGGGACGGGGGTGGGGGGTAATAGGAGCCGATATAAGAAAGAGACCGAAAAAACGGGACTGTCCCTATAAAATTGGGACATCTGGTCACCCTACCCCAGGCTGGCTGGCGTGACCCTAAGACCCAAGCTGGAATAGGCAACCCTACACCAGTTTATTGGTTATGCTATAGTAACTGCACTTACCTCTGCTTCACATACAGAGGTAACAGCAATGAACCACCTAGATTCAAACTATCTGCCTCTCTAACGTTTAAGACTGCTGCCCCTCATTGTAATATCTGATCACCTTCCATGTAAGATCAGGAGTGCCAGCAAAGTGCTTACTGGATTTCACAGCAAAAGAACCACAGCTCTCTCCCTGAGCACTGTTGCACCACAGCTTGGTGCAGAGTTCCAATCCATGCAGGCAATCTGACAGCAGCGCTCAGCTGGAGTAAATTTCTGTATCCCAGAGGGGATTATGAACACTGTGTTCTGGACACTCAGCCCTAGGCTGCTGTGGGACTCAGAGTCCATATCTTTCTTAATATTTATAAGACTCTGATGCCTAGGCATCCCAACTACAATTGGGACCCTATTGTGCGAGGTGCTGTACGCACGCACAATACGTGATAGTCCCTGCTCCAAAAAGCAGAGAGTCTAAACAGACAAGACAGACAAAGTGAGGAAGATAGGAAGGAGCCTGTAATAATCGGTGTGCTTGAAAAAGACAAGTTTTATATCTTGCTCAGAAAGTCAGCAAACTCAGGCACTGTCAGACCAACAGGGGAAAGGAATTCCACAGCTGGCTTCCGCTGAGCCCTTCCTTTTGTTCCATAGAGCTCCAGTTTAGGGACTATTAACAAATCTCTCCCAGATGATTGCAGCTAGGATACTAAATAAAGTTACTAATACCGCTGTGCAAAATGAGCTTCAGACAGGTGCCTGTGGAGACTCGGGGAAAGGAGGAAAGACTGAATAGGTAGTAAATTTTCAGAATTGCCCAAAAAAGCATATCCACTAAGTAAATCCAACAGAGTGGGCTGTCTGTCTACATATAATGTATTCCTTATTAATAATGTAGCCATGATGGAGGTTTTTATTGATCTTCAATATATAAATCTAACCTCCCTATGAATAAAAAATTTAATAAGATTTTTGAGATAGGCTAAATAATAGCACGAGCCCTAAATGACAGGGATAAATTGCAGCACCATTGAAATTGCTAATGGATGGCAGTTCATGCCATTTGCTCATGATCTTGCTAGTGACAGTCAATAATAGGAGAATAATGCCAGATTGCAACTTCTCAGCTACTCCCTTTCAGTGCATGATGATGGACATGAAGGATAGATATTTGAAGGGGTCTCTGCTGAGCTTCCACTTAGCCCCAAAAGAATCCCAAACGGGGAATGGGTTGAAAGTTTCTGGTAATGCCTTCAGTCAGAAAATTGTAAAGAATTAGACAGTGTATTCTACTCTAGTTTTCATACTGCAGGCATCACTCTGGTAACTGAGCTCCTTTACGTTTTTATTAGAGCTGCACAAAACTCAGCAGTTTGGTTTGCAGAAGTTTAATATGAATATTTCCTTTGTTTTCATTCTTCTGAGTTTTGCGTTCCACTGGACTTGAACTCCAGAAAGAAAACTCAGCCCAGAACATCACATTTTAACTAGTGTTAGAGGTTGAAACCACTGAATTTTGCATGAATGAAACTAGAAATTAGAATGGATTTGGTCCAAATTTGGCCCAGGTTGGATAAAAGATTCATAAACTGTCTTTCTAGAGCCATACATACCCATCAATCGGTGTATTGCCATACATACCTATCTATCGATCGATCAATCATGCATTCCCATCATCCTTCTATTTATATATGTTCTTATATGGTGCTCAACACGGTAGTATCTTAAACTCCTTGAGCTTATACCATGTTTCTGCTCTGATCTGTACTTGCAACCTGGAGAGTTTAACCCATTTTCGTTTCCCTGTCGGTAAAATGAGGATAAATGATGCTTCTCCTCCTTTGTAAAGTGCATTGAGATCTCTGGATGAAAAGGATACGAGATTCATGAAAAAGAACAGGAGAACTTGTGGCACCTTAGAGACTAACAAATTTATTAGAGCATAAGCTTTCGTGGGCTACAACCCACTTCTTCGGATGCACGAAAGCTTATGCTCTAATAAATTTGTTAGTCTCTAAGGTGCCACAAGTACTCCTGTTCTTTTTGAGGATACAGACTAACACGGCTGCTACCCTGAAACCAGAGATTCATGAAGAAACTTTTCCACAGCACTAATTTTTACTTAACAAAAGGATGGCGATATTCCTAGCTCATAGAACTGGAAGGGACCTTGAAAGGTCATGGAGTCCAGTCCCCTGCCTTCACTAGCAGGACCAAGAACTGTCCCTGACAGATATCCCCTCCCCCCCCCCAGATCCCTAAATAGCCCCCTCAAAGATTGAACTCACAACCCTGGGTTTAGCAGGCCAATGCTAAAACCATTGAGCTATCCCTCCCCCCTCCATTGAGTAACTTTGCTTCAAAAGAAACAGACCCACAGAAACATCTGCTTTCTTTTGCAGCTTGCATACTGAGGATAATCCCTAGCTCTCCTATAGCACTTTACATCAGTAGATCTCAAAGCTCTTTACAAAGGAGATCAGTATCATTGTCCTTATTTTATAGAGGGAGAAACTGAGGCACGGAGAGGGGAAATGACTTGCCCATCATTCAGTGGGCCGGGCAGGAATAGAAGCCAGGTCTCCTGATTCTTAGTGCAGTGCAGTGCTCAATCTGCTGGTTCACACTACTTCCGAGACCAGCTACAAATTGTGCCTTTCTTCCACTCCTCCCTTTTGTTTTGCTCACTAAAATTCACCCCAAATCTTTAAGAATAAAACCAAACATCAAATGATCTCTCCATGTCAACCACAGAGGCAATATATAGCCCAGGTGCCGCTCTACGCCCTTGATACGGGGAGGAGAGTAACTCCACTTGCTGCTGGGTTCACTGCTCTCTGTCACAGTCAGACGCCATACTACAATCCTTGGCATAGGATCCATCAGGCAAAGCGTCATAGTCACCTGGGGACTGAAAGTTAAAGGGATCTCTTTACGAGTATATACTGCCCCCAATCAGGTACAGTTAAGTATGCACTGCTCCCAAACCTGTATACGCTGGAGCCGCATATCGAATACACTGCTCCCAAATGTGTCCCACAGCTCACTGCTCCCGCTTTGTGGCATCAGCTGCCTTTGCCGTGGCTTCTCCTCATGTGGTTTACTACCCACTGCTGCGGCGCCCCCTTGTGGCAGCATCTGGGGATTAGCTCTGCCCAGTTTGTTGCCTGCTTCCTTTGGTCACTTGCCCCACAGCCCTTCTTGTTTTCTAGGAGTCTCAGTGCTTGCTTTTCTTGACTCAGCCCTCCAGCCACATCACTATGTAGTTTTCCCCTTCTAGGGTATCAAAGTCCCTCCCGGCCAAAAGAAGAACAGGAGTACTTGTGGCACCTTAGAGACTAACAAATTTATTAGAGCATAAGCTTTCGTGGACTACAGCCCACTTCACCTCCCGGCCAACTGTCCATACACCATCCCAGGCAGTCCTCCGTGCCAATTCCCAGTCTGTGCCACTTGCCTGTCTGCTACTCTGGGTTCCAGCCCAGGGACCATATCATCAGCAACCAAGATCTACATAGTCTCACCCCTCGCTGCTATTTCTCTGGGCTTCTTCCAACTCTGCCTCCCACAGGCTCTCTTCCCTGGAACTCCTCTGGGTAAACCCCTTCCCTCAGGTGCAGGATCCTATGGCTTTTGCTCCCCTGTGTTTTTCCTCCTACCTACTTCTCTGTGTCCAGAAAGGGACTGCTGACTCTTTCCCTGCAGCCCTTTTCTTTTCTTGTCATTCTATGGCACAGCAGCCTCAGCATGGGGGGTTATGATTGTCACATGCTGCAGTTTTCGCATAAGCACAAAAATCGATATCCTCTCACCCAGTCCTAGATCCTTAAGAAAATGATGTAATGCTTTTTAAATGCTACCCCACTTTCCCAATACTCTCACCAATCCTTTCAGACTATATTCTTTCACCGGTTCTTCATAAAGAATCTTTCTTTCCGTATAATTCTCCCTACATTGCCCCAGCAGATTCTCAGCTGTTTCTTGGACTTTGCCTGTGTCTCACAACCAGTCTCTGTAAGCATCCAAAGAAGTGGGTTGTAGCCCACGAAAGCTTATGCTCTAATAAATTTGTTAGTCTCTAAGGTGCCACAAGTACTCCTGTTCTTTTTGAGGATACAGACTAACACGGCTGCTACTCTGAAACCAGTCTCTGTGGTTGTCTAGTAAATATAAATTACCATGCAGATCACAGTGACCTGTTAGCACTCTAAATATAGTTCCTTCACTTCTTCTCTCATAGCTATGAAGTATACCATTATCCTCAAGTTTAGGATATATTTCTAGAATCTTTGTCCTTTTTCCCCCTCTTTGGTCCATAGTTCTTGCTATTCCTTCTTATGTTCTCTCTTAATCAAACTTTTGAAATCCTGTTTATTCAGAGGGTCTTTATATCAGCCTCCTCATTTTAAGGCATTTTTTGCTGATTTATTTGCATTTTACTGCCTGGTGTGCCAACATGCACTGGAATCCACATTTTTACTATATGTGTACCCATTTCTATTATCTCCATAGTTAAGAACAGTATTTTATTGATTAAGTCATTCCAGCTTTCTGAGGCTCCCTTTCTAATTGCTATTATATCCGATAAAGAGATATATAGGATAGCACTCCCAGATTGGGCGTACATCCCTTATCCAGATCAGTGCCAACAGTACATTTATCAATTCAGCTGTTACAATGACCACAAAATTAGATAGTCTCATCAATAGCTTAATTCCAAATTCAGGGCTACAAAAGGCCTTTCCCACTCTACCCACATTGTCATCTGTAGAGGTACCAGTATAGATTTGGTAATGCTGACCTCCTTTGCCATGTATAAACTCAGAAATCCTGGTCATCACATTTGATGGTCCTGCTTTTCCCTTTGTTTTATCTTAGAATTCCAAATCCACAACTGGAGACAACCATCCAGCTGTAGTTTGATTTCCCATGAATAAAAGATTTTAATTTCTTGCAGATATTCCTTTTCACCCAAATCTTTTACCCACCTTTTGACCCTGTTAGCATGTGGGAGTCTGTGGTGCCCAGTTACTTCTTGTCTACTTAATTCCCAGCAGTCCTCCTGTAACTGTTTAGTTCTTTTACCTTCACTATTTCCATTAACCTTAGCCCAAAAGGTTAAAGCTAACAATTTCATCCTTAAATTTATAGGCCTTTCTCCTGACACACACACACACACGCCAGAGTCGAAATACTCACACATGTGATTCGCAGAGTTTGGGCTTGGAACAGCTCTAATTTTTTAGTGTTGATTTAGAAGCTGAATTAAAGACCTGGCATCCATAATCTGTAACAGGTCTTCTGAATGCCCTATACAGCATCAACGTGTTCTTATCTGCACCACAACTGTTCCCGGCAATACTTTTAAGCTAGGGTTACCATACGTCCTCTTTTCCCCCGAACATGTCCGGCTTTTCGGCAGTCAAACCCCCGTCCGGGGGGAATTGCCAAAAAGCCGAACATGTCTGGGAAAATGGTGGCTCTGCTCCTCCCCGACTCTTCGGCTCTGTTTAAGAGCTGGGCTGCCCGAGCGCTACCGGCTTCGGGCAGCCCCAGTGCCTCCGGACCCTGCGCCGCCGGAGCCCGGGAGGGGAAGTGCCCGGCTGGGGGCGCAGGGTCCAGAGGCAAGGGGGCTGCCCGAAGCCCAAGCGCTACCGGCTTCATGGTTTGCCGGGCAGCCTCCAGACCCTGCGCCCCCGGCTGGGCGCTTCCCCTCCCGGGCTCCAGCTGTGCTGGGGAAGCGCCGGCTGGGGGCGCAGGGTCTGGGGGCTGCCCAGCAAACCCTGAAGCCAATAGCACTGGGGCAGCCCTTTCCCCCTGGCTGGGAGTGGAAGGGAGGAGGGGGCGGAGTTAGGGCGGGGAAGGGGCGGAGTTGGGGCGGGGCTAGGGGGTGGGGAAATGGGCGGGGCCAGGGCCCATGGAGGGTCCTCTTTTTTTATTTATGAGATATGGTAACCCTATTTAAGCAGATTCATACTCTCTTTACATTTAGTCTTGATATTATCTATATGACCCTTCCACATTAGTTTGTTATTGAACGTAACTCCTAAGAACATAAAAATCTGAACTACTTGTATTTTCTCTGTACAGAGATATAGGTTCCATTCTTCTTCAATCTTCCTTTTGGTGAAGCTCATTTCCTTTGTTTTAGCAAGCAAGAACTTAAATCCCCAAATATCTCCCTATTTTGAAATCCCCCTGAGCGCCTCATTGGTTCTCTCCACAGCTATCTTACGTCTTCTATGTTTGGCCCATATAACAGTCGTCCGCAAATAGAATAATACCTATTCCTGTCTGCATACTCGCAGCGAGATCATCAATCATAATGTTAAACAGGGTTGGGCTGATAACGCTCCCCGGTGGATGCCATTAGTAAGTTTATAAATATTCGAGAAAGCTGCCACAACTCTGACTTGTACAGTTCTATCACTTAACAAGTCTCTTATCCACCAGAACATTCTCTTTCTCATTCCAGTTGTGGCTAGTTTATTCAGCAAGCCTTCCCTGCACAGCATGTCAGATGCTTTTTCAGTGTCCAAAAAGACAGCGATCATAAAACTCCTAGGTCCTCATGGGTTTGTTTTTATTATTATTTCTGTTTCTAAGCTTACAACATGATCAACTGTGCATCTTCCTTTCCTGAAATCACTTTGTGCACAGTTTATAATTTTATTTTTTCTACATATGCTACTAATCTCTCATTTATTAATCTTTCCATGATTTTGCCCACACATGATGTGAGGGCAAAATGAATCTATATGCATCAGGTCTTGTGAGTAATTTGCCAGGTTTTCTTATCAGTAGAACCATGGCTTGCTTCCATTCTGCCGGTAGTATTCCTTCTCCCCATGTATTATTATACAATTCCAATAAAATTCTTAACTTCCTTTCTGGTAGGTGCTTAAGCATTGCATTACATACACTATCTTTACCTAGGGCTGTATTTTTACTTTTGTCTATAGCTTTTCTGAGATTCTGTATGCTGAAATTTTCAGTCGGTACGTCCTCTTTATACGGTACATCCTACCTGGCCATGGAAGAGCTTCAGCAAACATTCCTTTTTGTTCCTAAAACTCTCTACTTTGATTTGTATCATTACCAACTTTTTGGAACTCTTTTGGTAAAATGTCTATTTTTCCTCAGTTAGAGCTTTCAACTTTATAACTTACTATAAGATCCGGTATAAATTTGATTTTACTCCATATCCCATTCATTCTTTTAACCTGTTTATCGCTCTCTGAAACCTTGGAGTCTTTGTTCCTGTTCCCACAATACTTTTTCCAACTCTGTGTCTTTTTAAAAATTCTATGTGCCAATGCTTTACATCTTTTATAGTTCACGAAGTCCTACTCATACTTTTTGCTTGTTTGTATGCCTTATTTCTTTCTTTAATTGCTGCTTTACAATCTTCATTCCACCAGGGAACTGGATTTCTAAGTTTGTGGAAATTCAGTGTCTCACATACAGCTAGGTTGGGTACTGCTACAAATCCCTTTGCTACATTATCATGAAATTCCTCTAGATTATCACTTATACAATTGGTACTTAGATATCCAGCACACTTACTCTTAAAAAGTCCCCAGGTTGTTTTTCTAAGGCTCAAGGTAGGAATTCCTTCAGTACTTTCAACATTACCTTGGCCTGGATATGTAATTAGCATAGGGAAGTGATCACTTCCCATTCCATCTTCTTTATAGATTTCCCAGCTGCATTTACTTGCTGCAATTCCCTGATCTAAACATGAAAAGGTTCTGTCCGCCAAATTAAGCGTAGTAGGTGCTCCATAACTGAGCAATACCAAGTTGTGCATGTCAATGAACTGTTCCAGGCATTTGTCATTATAATCCATTTTTTCTGCTTCCCCATAATTCATTATGGCTATTAAAGTCTCCACAAATAATATGAGCCTTTGACACCCTTAAGTAACTCTTCCAAAACTAAATTATCTCTTTTTTTACATAGGTTGTAAACATTATAGATTTGTATAAAGGTACTATTATTCTGCAGAGGAATTGCAACACTAGTGTACTCAGAACTTAAGTTCTATATGGCAACATAACGAAGACCTTCTTTTATAAATATACAGACCCTTCCCCCTCCTCCTGTTATTTCTCTGTCACTTCTGACTACATCATATCCTGGAAGTCTAAACGTAAGTTCTCACTAACCCTGTTTCTTGTACACATATCACATCAGGTTTGTTTTCTATTTCAAAAGCAGTTTTCTTTAATTCCTGACCATGTGTTATTCAACTATGTGCATGCCAGCAAAAAACCATTAGAACCATGTTGATTAAACTGCATTATTTTGTTCATTTAAAATTGCAAGAGTGCGGTCTGTCAAAAGGTTGCCTATAAGCAAATACTTTTCTGCCACTTTTGTTACAGTTTTTGTTCCTTCAGTTTTCTTCCTTATCTGTAAAGTACAATTAATCACTTATATCAGAAATGATATACATTTATCTTTGCCTACAAGCAGTGTATCTTCATCTAGTCCCCTTATATTATCTTTCCTGCTCTGAACTGTATGTTGTTGTACTAGCGGCTCTTTTCCTTCTCCTCCACATTCTGCTGTGAATATCTTTTGGGAGCTTCTGCGTAGGATATTTTATGAATAGTTTACATTTTCTATAACTCTCGAGTGTATTCCGCTGCCACACACCCTTTGTATGCTGCGCTGTGCTTCTCTGCACAATTGCTGCATCTCAGTTCTGTTCCTTCCATGCAGTTCTCAGACCAGTGTTCTCCTCCACATTTACCAAACCTCGTTTTCCCCATGGTGGACAGCAGCCACGTGCCCAAACCTTTGACATTTTTAACATCTATAAGGGGCCGGGATATAGATTTTAACCCAGAAGAATTGATATCCTATATTAACCCTATCAGGTAGCACTGCACATTTAAATGTTACTTGGACAGCTCTGGTTGCTTTGTGTTCTCCCCTCCTTCTCCTGCTAATTAGCTGCTTAACAACCAGCACTTGGTCCTTGCCCATATCCTCATTTTCCAACTTCCAGCCTCTACTTCCAGCTCTCTTCAGCCAGCCAGCTGCCAGCCCAGAGTTCCAAGCGCCAGCTCTCAGCCTCTCCCAGCCTACACAGCCAGCCTGCAGCCTGGCCCACCCCTTTTCTGCTCTCAACTTCCTTGTTTTATACAAACTCAGCCTGCCTCGTCCAGTTGGGCTTCATCATCAGTTTGCCTTATCAATCAAGCCTGACTCCCCTCCCTCCCCCATATGCATATTATAAAGTTAAATTGGCCCACTGTAGTCACCATAACCCCTTCAGAGATGGTCTGGGGTAAACACCCATCACACTTCCCTATGGCTTGTGCTGGACATCCTATTAAAGGCTCAGAGTACTTCAGAATCAACACCAGGGAACACAAAAGGCAAGGGAAAGTGTCTTGACCACAGCGTGTAGTGGATGAGAATATTAATGCTAATAGATATTCAAATTAATATTGAGACAATTAAATCAGAGAATGCTAGCTTGAGGCTCATTAGCTGACTAGCTGAATTGCAGCACTCACTGGGGATGTGAATGTGTTAATGGTAATACTGCCAGCTTGGTATTGTATAACCTGTCTAATCATATTAAGCGTTGATCAATCCGGGCTGCTAGTGGCCTACTGAGATTTGAACTGAGTCTTTGATGACAAGAGACATGACACAGTCTAGGGCCTTCACTCACCAGGGAGATGTTAGCAGACATGTTTGGATAAGCTGGAGGTTGTGGAGTGGGATGGGTGGGGATGAGAATGTGATATTAAATGTTCACTACTGCATTTTGGACATAGCTAACGGATGAGCAATGAACACACAAAGGAAGTGATGGCATATCCTAAGCTCTTCATTATGAGCAGCTGTGGATGGAAGAGATTAAATGGCTTGATGGGGAGAATGTATCTTTCCGCACTATTTCTCAAAGCACTTTTAGGGGGCAAGGACGGTGAAAGGAATAAATTGCCTATGGCAGTTGTGGAATCTCCATCTCTGGAGATATTTAAGAGTAGGTTAGATAAATGTCTATCAGGGATGGTCTAGACAGTATTTGGTCCTGCCATGCGGGCAGGGGACTGGACTCGATGACCTCTCGAGGTCCCTTCCAGTCCTAGAATCTATGAATCTATGAAAAAGACAGAAGATATTTATCATATACCAGCAACGTAAGTTAAAATCACCTGTACACTGAGTATTATTAGTTACAAAGCAAATCATCTGGCTGTTTCTGGGTCCATTAATTAATGTAGCCTTCAAGCCTCTCCATCTTGGGTTATGATCTCTTCAGATCTCATGGGCCATTCAGGGATGAACCTAGCTCATACTTGGAAGACCCAAGGACACCTTGCAACGAAAACCCAGGTGCTGCAGAAAATCGTGCTGGTGAAGCTGACACTTTTTGCTCTAAACTGGTGGTGCCACCACTCGGTACTGGGGAATGGCATTGTGTTCATCCAAGATCTTGTAGCAAAGTTGGCAAGGATTATGAGTAAAAATACGAACACATTTGTATTTCTCTAGCACCTAGCGATCCCGAGATAAGGGTCCTATTGAACTGTGTGTTGTACTTAGAGAGATTAAAGAGACAATCTTTGTCCCAAAGAGTTCACAGTCTAACCAGATGAAGGGAGGAACATGCGATAATACACTCTTTCCAGATGGGGAACTGACACAGAGACACTAAGTGCCAGATTTTCCCCAGGGGACTTTCCCAAGATCACCCAGAAAGTCTGTGGGCAGAACCAAGAACTGAGCTGGATCTTCTGAGTTGTGTCCAAATTCTAACGTGAAATATTTTCTCCCTTCTTCCACTTCCCCTGTGGCTTTGGATCTGGATATAGGATTCACTTCCTGTCCTAACCAGCAGTGTAGCGTTGGCAGGAGCTCATATTAAACAGCTGCTGTGTTCCATTCCAGCAGGAGCTGGCTGCATTTCAGTGGTGGGTGAAGTGATCCCTGTATATACAGCCAGTAAAAGACTTTGGGGTCCTTCGGGAGGAAAGGCAGTATATAAACGTGAAGGATTATTATGGTCAATACATTTGGGTCTACTAAGTGCCAGTCTATTGTGTGTGTAATTGCCAAGCAATCTGCAGGAACATGTTCTCTGTAGCTACAGGGTGTTTTATTTGCTGAATAACCCTCTGGGTGGTGATACTGTTCCAGAGGTACGACGGCTGCTTCTTGAACTTACAGCGCTACCGACTTTGGATGCAAAATGCTAAAAACGTGTCCTAAAAAACCCTGAGTAGACATGGTTACTCTGCAGACCTACCCCATCAGCACCCTGCTTACTGTTGCTATAGCAATGCAGGTGAAAGACAGATGCCCAGGGTGTGGAAAACAAAAAGGCAGAGGGTCACGGCAGAGGGCATAGAGGGGGAAGGAGAATCTTTGCAAAACTTTGAGCTGCCAGATTAAATAATTGGTTTAGGCTTGTGTTCGCACAGAAGGCTAACACAGTGTGAGGTGGCGAGGGAAGCAAGCAGCAACAAAGAGGAGAGCAGCAGACGACGACATGCACACGTTTTTCTGCCTCAGGAGACTGCTTGCTACTTGACAACCTCCCCTCTCTCTTATCAACATGGATTTGACTCTCTGATGAATAGTAAAAGGCTTGTCTCTGGCTTATGTCTGCTGCTCCCTTGATGGGGAACTGCCTGGCACTAAGCTGCTCTAACGGGTAAGGGATTCTCCTCTGACGGACCCCTTTTCCCTCCACCCCTCCCCCAAAACAAATCAGGCCTCAAATGGACGTAGATGGAGAAGTTATGTTATGTTAGAAGCACAGCGCTGGGAGCAACTCTGCTGCCTGCGGTCCAAAGACCTTTCCCAACGCTATCAATCGTCACAAACTAAACCTGGCTGTTGGGACTCCATCACGACCCTTTCAGGACTCATCTGAGCTTGTGTCGCCACATGCATAAGAGCCTACCTAGAGCTGTGGTAAAGGGCGTGCTTCCCAGGGCCGGGCTGTTCCTGGCTGAAGATGTATAGCTTCCATTAAGGTTTAAGCGTTTCCTCTGTGTCGCGGCCATTAAGAGGAGACCATGGAAATTACAAGGGTGGAGAATGGGATCCTGGCTGCGGAAGGAAAGACAAATGCTGCAACTTAAAGTGATCAATTTCTTCAACTGCACCCTTCAGACATGACCTATGTGGCCCCAATCCTTTGCTGGGGGGAAGGGGGCGAGAATCTGAGAGAAAGCTGGAGGAAGCGGTTGATTATTACTTAGAAAAGGCTCCTCTCTCTGCCCCACTCCAAACACAGCACAGTTCTCGCTCTGTCCTTCTGCACCCACTGTATCTGTCCACAGAGCCAGGACAGCTCTTTCCTATGCTTGTTCATTCCTAGGCTGCTACATCCCACAGTTATCTTGGGACAAGCTCTCAGCAGTCTGTGTGTATGTGTGACTGAGTCTTGACTCCATCCCCACCCTAGGCAAGACACTCAAGGGATTCACCCAGAGCGAGATGGGAGGTATAGCTGCAAAGGCAGGGTCTAGTTTGCAGATGACATTAAACTGGGAGGAGTGGAAGATACGTTGGAGGGTAGGGATAGGATACAGAGGGACCTAGACAAATTGGAGGATTGGGCCAAAAGAAATCTGATGAGGTTCAACAAGGACAAATGCAGAGTCCTGCACTTAGGACGGAAGAATCCCATGCACCACTACAGACTAGGGACCGAGTGGCTAGGCAGCAGTTCTGCAGAAAAGGACCTAGGGGTTACAGTGGACGAGAAACTAGATATGAGTCAACAGTGTGACCTTGTTCCCAAGAAGGCTAATGGCATTTTGGGCGGTATTAGTAGGGGCATTGCCAGCAGATCAACAGACGTGATCATTCCCCTCTATTCGACATTGGAGAGGCCTCATCTGGAGTACTGTGTCCAGTTTTGGGCCCCACACTACAAGAAGGATGTGAAAAAATTGGAAAGAGTCCAGCGGAGGGCAACAAAAATGATTAGGGGGCTGGAGCACATGACTTATGAGGAGAGGCTGAGGGAACTGGGATTGTTTAGTCTGCAGAAGAGAAGACTGAGGGGGGATTTGATAGCTGCTTTCAACTACCTGAAAGGGGGTTCCAAAGAGGATGGATCTAGACTGCTCTCAGCGGTAGCAGATGACAGAACAAGTAGTAATGGTCTCAAGTTGCAGTGGGGGAGGTTTAGGTTGGATATTAGGAAAAACTTTTTCACTAGAGGGTGGTGAAGCACTGGAATGGGTTACCTAGGGAGGTGGTGGAATCTCCTTCCTTAGGGGTTTTTAAGATCAGGCTTGTCAAATCCCTAGCTGGTTTAGTTGGGGATTGGTCCTGCTTTGAGCAGGGGGTTTGACTGGATGACCTCATGGAGGTGAATGCCTGGCTGCGAAGATGGTGTCGCCAGGAGGGCTTTGGCTTCCTCGACCACGGGATGCTATTCGAGGAAGGTCTGCTAGGCAGAGATGGCATTCACCTTTCGAGGAGGGGAAAGACCCTATTTGGACACAGACTGGCTAACCTAGTGAGGAGGGCTTTAAACTAGGTTCGACGGGGAGAGGTGAGCAAAGCCCACAGATAAGTGGGGAACATGGAGACCTGGGAGATGGGTTGGAAACAAGAAGGAGCGTGGGCTATAATGGCAGAGAGAAAGGAGGGTCAGGGCAAAACTGGGAGGCAAGATCAAACCAGTATCTTAGATGCCTATGTACCAGAGGTCGGAAACATTTGGCACGCGGCTCGCCAGGGTAAGCACCCTGGCGGGCCGGGCCAGTTTATTTACCTGCTGATGCAGCAGGTTCGGCCAATCGTGGCCCCCACTGGCTCCGGTTTGCTGTCCTGGGCCAGTAGGGGCAGCGGGAAGAGGCACAGGCGAGGGATGTGCTGGCCGCGGCTTCCCACTGCCCCCCATTGGCCCGGAATGGTGAACCGCGGCCAGTGGCGGCCGCGATCAGCCGAACCTACCGCGTCAGCAGATAAAGAAACTGACCCGGCCCGCCAGGGTGCTTACCCTGGCGAGCCGTGTGCCAAACGTTGCCGACCCCTGCTATATACAAATGCGAGAAGTATGGATAATAAACAGGACGAACTGGAAGTGCTAATAAATAAATACAACTATGACATTGTTGGCATCACTGAAACTTGGTGGGATAATACACATGATTGGAATGTTGGTGTGGATGGGTATAGCTTGCTCAGGAAGGATAGACGGGGAAAAAGGGAGGAGGTGTTGCCTTAGATATTAAAAATGTACATACTTGGACTGAGGTGGAGATGGACATAGGAGACGGAAGTGTTGAGAGTCTCTGGGTTAGGCTAAAAGGGGTAAACAAGAGTGATGTCATGCTAGGAGTCTACTACAGGCCACCTAACCAGGTGGAAGAGGTGGATGAGGCTTTTTTTAAACAACTAACAAAATCATCCAAAGCCCAAGATTTGGTGGTGATGGGGGACTTCAACTATCCAAATATATGTTGGGAAAATAACACAGCGGAGCACAGACTATCCAACAAATTCTTGGACTGCATTGCAGACAACTTTTTATTTCAGAAGGTTGAAAAAGCTACTGGGGGGAAGCTGTTCTAGACTTGATTTTAACAAATAGGGAGGAACTCATTGAGAATTTGAAAGTAGAAGGCAGCTTGGGTGAAAGTGATGATGAAATCATAGAGTTTGCAATTCTAAGGAAGGGTAGAAGGGAGTACAGCAAAATAGAGACAATGGATTTCCGGAAGGCGGATTTTGGTAAGCTCAGAGAGCTGATAGGTAAGGTCCCATGGGAGTCAAGACTGAGGGGAAAAACAACTGAGGAGAGTTGGCAGTTTTTCAAAGGGACACTATTAAGGGCCCAAAAGCAAGCTATTCCGCTGGGTAGGAAAGACAGAAAATGGAGCAAAAGACCACCTGGGCTTAACCACGAGATCTTGCATGATCTAAAAAAATAAAAAGGAGTCATAAAAAATGGAAACTAGGACAGATTACAAAGGATGAATACAGGCAAACAACACAGGAATACAGGGGCAAGATTAGAAAGGCAAAGGCACAAAATGAGCTCAAACTAGCTACGGGAATAAAAGGAAACAAGAAGACTTTTTATCAATACATTAGAATCAAGAGGAAGACCAAAGACAGGGTAGGCCCACTGCTCAGTGAAGAGGGAGAAACAGTAACAGGAAACTTGGAAATGGCAGAGATGCTTAATGACTTCTTTGTTTCAGTCTTCACCGAGAAGTCTGAAGGAATGCCTAACATAGTGAATGCTAATGGGAAGGGAGTAAGTTTAGCAGATAAAATAAAAAAAGAACAAGTTAAAAATCGCTTAGAAAAGTTAGATGCCTGCAAGTCACCAGGGCTTGATGAAATGCATCCTAGAATACTCAAGGAGCTAATAGAGGAGGTATCTGAGCCTCTAGCTATTATCTTTGGAAAATCTTGGGAGACGGGAAGAGATTCCAGAAGACTGGAAAAGGGCAAATATAGTGCTCATCTATAAAAAGGGAAATAAAAACAACCCAGGAAACTACAGACCAGTTAGTTTAACTTCTGTGCCAGGGAAGATAATGGAGCAAGTAATTAAGGAAATCATCTGCAAACACTTGGAAGGTGGTAAGGTGATAGGGAATAGCCAGCATGGATTTGTAAAGAACAGATCGTGTCAAACCAATCTGATAGCTTTCTTTGATAGGATAACGAGTCTTGTGGCTAAGGGAGAAGCTGTGGATGTGGTATACCTAGACTTTAGTAAGGCATTTGATATGGTCTTGCATGATATTCTTATCGATAAACTAGGCAAATACAATTTAGATGGGGCTACTATAAGGTGGGTGCATAACTGGCTGGATAACCATACTCAGAGTTGTTAATGGTTCCCAATCCTGCTGGAAAGGCATAACGAGTGGGGTTCCGCAGGCGTCTGTTTTGGGACTGGCTCTGTTCAATATCTTCATTAACGACTTAGATATTGGCATAGAAAGTACGCTTATTAAGTTTGCAGATGATACCAAACTGGGAGGGATTGCAACGGCTTTGGAGGACAGGGTCATAATTCAAAATGATCTGGACAAATTGGAAAAATGGTCTGAGTTAAACAGGATGAAGTTTAACAAAGACAAATGCAAAGTGCTCCACTTAGGAAGGAACAATCAGTTTCACACATACGGAATGGGAAGAGACCGTCTAGGAAGGAGTACAGCAGAAAGGGATCTAGGGGTTATAGTGGACCACAAGCTAAATATGAGTCAATAGTGTAATGCTGTTGCAAAAAAAGCAAACATGATTCTGGGATGTATTAACAGGTGTGTTATGAGCAAGACACGAGAAGTCATTCTTCCGCTCTACTCTGTGCTGGTTAGGCCTCAACTGGAGTATTGTGTCCAGTTCTGGGCACCGCATTTCAAGAAAGATGTGGAGAAATTGGAGAGGGTCCAGAGAAGAGCAACAAGAATGATTAAAGGTCTAGAGAACATGATCTATGAAGGAAGGCTGAAAGAATTGGGTTTGTTTAGTTTGGAAAAGAGAAGACTGAGAGGGGACATGATAGCAGTTTTCAGGTATCTAAAAGGGTGTCATAAGGAGAAGGGAGAAAACTTGTTCACCTTAGCCTCTAAGGATAGAACAAGAAGCAATGGACTTGAACTGCAGCAAGGGAGGTTTAGGTTGGACATTAGGAAAAAGTTCCTAACTGTCAGGGTGGTTAAACACTGGAATAAATTGCCTAGGGAGGTTGTGGAATCTCCATCTCTGGAGATATTTAAGAGTAGGTTAGATAAATGTCTATCAGGGATGGTCTAGACAGTATTTGGTCCTGCCATGAGGGCAGGGGACTGGACTCGATGACCTCTCGAGGTCCCTTCCAGTCCTAGAATCTATGAAAAAACCTCCTGAGGACCCTTCCAATCCTGATATTCTATGATTGATAAAGTTTCACCCATCAACGTAGTATCTAACATCTCCCGTGGTTTGCCACAAGGTCCTTCTGTGGTCTTCACTAGAGTCAGTGCTTTGGCATTACTCTCCTGAAGGATCATTGGAAAGGTAAAGGAATGAATGCCCTTGAGTCCCCAGGACATTCCTGCCATACAAGCCATCAAAAGCTCACATGCTGCAACTCCCCAGTCCAACTCATGTATTCAAAAAATGTTTCCCTTAACCACCCTGATGGATGAATCCTGAAGAGCTGATCAGTAGAGAGCATGGGTGGATGGTTCATTTCAATAGTTATTGAACTATGCTTCACCGCAGCCACTAAGACCAAAAATTGACTCTCTGTACCCCTAAGGAAAAAAATCCAAACCTTGTAACTGGAAGAGGAATCCAGCCCAGATCAGGATTCCATTCCAGGGGCAGGGCCAGGGGATTTGCTCTCAATCTTGAATCAAGGGACAGACCGGCTATGTATAGAATAGGCCCCTTGCACATGCACTGTCACTCCTTCCTGCATCCTCGCTCAGAAATTCAGGCCAAGTGTATTGGCCTTTGAATGAGTGGCATTTGGAATATTTGGCAGCATCCATTTTCCACCCCTGCAATTTCAACAAAGCATGATGGAATGACAGCTCTGGGATGACCAGCAATGGGAGAACTAACAGCTCAACACCAGGGACTCATGGCAAAAATAACCTCTCTCTTAATTGGAGAGATTGCTATAGGTTTGTCTGGGGTTAAACTCCACGGCATCTGGCCTTCCAGGGTGCAGGATAGCAGAGAAACGATTCTTCCATCTCTGCTCTCGCTGACTTTAGTGGGCCGAGTCCCTGGAGTTCCCTAGGTGAAATTCACCAGAATCCAGAAGGCCAGCAAGAGGCCAATGCACCAGTTAAGTCCTACTTAAACCCTCAGAGACTTTAGCTTCGGGCTGGCCCCTCAATCCCGGGGTGAATTTCAGCCAATTTTGAGTAAGGACTGCTGAATGGGATCCTATCTGTTTAACAGAGAATTCAGCTAGCTCTACATCCCTCCTTGACTCAGCCATCTGCCCCCCTTTCTCCCACCCCCACTGGCTTTCCACTGCCTGCTAATGTTTTCGCCTGAAGACTTAACAAAATGAAGCATTTATTTCCTGCTGAATGACTCTTGCCAGTGATAGGTTCCAGCAACCCGCACTATGTGTTGTTTGTTCTCCCCCCACATGTTAAAATCAATGGTGTTTGTTCATTGTGTGGAATGACAGCTCATTTCTCCGGACAGGTTGGCTTCACAATTGCTTGCTCAAGAGGAAATCTGATAAGAAACAATAGGCTGTTTTTTGGGAGCATTAAACCGCTGTATTCTAATTCCAGCTTCTGTCTCACTCAGTGTATCTTTATTTTTTTCCCCTTTTCATATTGATTTCCATTTTCCAAGTGCACCCCCCCCCCCACACACACACACACATGCACAACACATTAGAAATCATGTAAGGACATATCAGTCTCCATCCCAGAGATCATAATCAGGCAAGCAATGCAAGCCAAATCTTAGCATATAATGGGAAGGAAAGAGAGCTAAGGCCTGGTATTTACTTAAAAATTAGATGTCACTCAGGGCTGTGAATTCCCCCCCCGAGCGCCATAGTTAGATTGACCTAACTCCCAAACTAGATGCGGCTAGGTCACTGGAAGGATTGTTCTGTCGATCTAACTTCTGCCTCTCAGAGAGATGGATTAACTACATCAACGAAAAATCCCCTTCCATCAATGCAGGAAGCATCTACACCAGTGGTTCTCAACCTGCAGCCCAATCAGCACACAACTGCGGACAATGTGACATCTTCAGGACCATACAGGTAGTCTATATATTGTGTCGATACGGCCCAGATAACCCAGAGAGCTGCATATGCAACCCACAATGGTAAATAGGTTGAGAACCACTGATCTACACTATGGCAGCACCATAGCTGTGCCGCTGTAGCGTGGATATACCCGAAGACAAACAGTGAAGTTATTCTCCATGTGACCCTCCTACAGTGTGTACAGCCAAGAGAGACAGGGATTCCTCACGTTCTTGTCCTGGCTCTAACTCTGACTTCCTCGTGTGGCCTTGAGCAAGGTCCTTTGCCAATTTGCTTCCAACATATACAACAGGGTCAGTAATAACTACCCGCCTCACACAATGGATGTGAAGACTGAAGGTTAGTACAATGCTTCAGAAACACATTTTCAGAGCTTCATGGCAGTTATCTATAAAGTTCTTGTACCTGTCTGAACAGCTGCTATTTCTACTATTGTTATGGCAAGAATAGGGTAGTTGGGGCACTTGCGGGTACTTGCTCTGCTACTGACTAGTTGAAAGACATGCTCAGGGGCTCAGATGCTACAGTGATGAGTATGACAGATAGGTAGATATGACAGAATCTGTCTGCCTCGGGTCTCCCATCTTTAAAGTAGGGAGAATTATAATACACATCACACAAGGGAATGGGGGGAAAATCAGTTTGTAAAGACTGAATGAAAGATGTTTGAGAAGTAAAAGTTATGTTATCACTGTTCGGATCCACAGAGATCGGTTCTTGGCCCTACACTATTGAACATTTTTATTGATCACCTGGAAGAAAACATAAAATCGTCACTGATAAAGTTTGAAAATAATAAAAAAACATTGGAGGATGGTAAATGATGACAAGCATGGGTCACTGATACAGAGTGACCTGGATCGCTTGGTAAACTGGGCTCAAGCTAACACTATACATTTTAATACAGATAAATGGAAACATTTACATGTAGGAACAAAAAATGTAGGTGATACTTACAGGATAGGGGGCTCTATCATGGGAATCAGTGACTATGAAACAGATTTGGGGGTGAGGGTGGATAATCAGCTGAACATGAGCTCCCAGCACAATGCTGTGGCCAAAAGAGCTAATGGTATTGTTGGATGGATAAACAGAGAATCTCGATTGGGAGGAGACAGCTTATTTCACCTCTGGTTTTGGCACTGGTGTGACCACTGCTGGAATAATGTGTCCAGTTCTGGTGTCCACAATTCAAGAATCATAGAACTGGAAGGGACCTTGAGAGGTCATCTAGTCCAGTCCCCAGCACTAAGTTGGATGGATGGTAAAGAAGGATGTTGATAAATTGGAGAGAGTTCAGAGAAGAGCCATGAGAATGATTAAAGGATAAGAAAACCTGCCTTAAAGCAAGACTCAAGAAGATTAATCTATTTAACTTAACAAAGAGAAGGTTAAGGGTGACGTGATTAGTGTCTATAAGTACCAATTTGGGGAACAAATTCCGACGGGAAATAAAGCATACATTTTTAACAAAGAGTAATTAAACCATTGGAACAACTTCCGAAGGGCCTGATGGATTCTCCATCACTGACAATTTTAAAATCAAGATGGGATGTTTTTCTAAAAGATCTGCTCTAAGAATTATTTGGGAAAGTTCTGTGGCCTGTGTTACACAGGTCAGTCTAGATGGCCACAATGGTCCCGTCTGACCTTGGAATCTATAAATCAATGAATTCAGCAAACTACTGTTCCCTTGACCCCCTTTAATAAATTACATTCCATCGAAGAACCTCCCTCAGTCACAGGGAAAAACAAACACACCAATGAAACTTTTGTAACAACGCCACCATGGATCAACAGCAGAAGCTGAACCTGGGAACAGGCCTCTACCACTTGAGCTGAAGGAATAGTTCCAATGTCTGCTGGAAGTAGTAGGCTCTTATCCTCTCACGTGGACAAGCCCTTAGAAGGGAATATGTCACACTCATTGAAACAGTGGGTAACATTAGTCTATATTGTTATCATTACTAATAGTTTCCTTGACAGTGAATTTCATCAACATCCAGTCTTGCCATTTAAGCCTCCTGTCCCTGTACCATAGTCACACATTCACTATGACCTCTTGCACACTGATAGTGATTCACCAGTGATCTGGCACATCTCTGACTCTTCCTCGAGTCAAACTGCCATGAGCGGAGACGGCAGTCGTGAGGAAGGGCTGCAGTGGCGAAGAGAGCAGCTGCGCTTATGAGACAGATGGCAACAAATATCTATGTTAAACACATGGAAATAAGAGCAAATAGAGGGGATGAGATGGTAAATATTGAACAGGGTCCAGTGCTGAAACTAAACACACACTGGGAAATGAGAAACTTGTTGAAATGAGATGAGCTCCGGGAATATGAGAAATGCGGGGAATTAAACCAGCAAGTAAATCAAAGCAACACAGCATAGAGCATTCAGCACAAACCATGACTCGAAAGCTAGAGCCCAGAAGTGCTGAGCAGGAAGTGCCCGGAGTACTGGAGGCAAAGGACACCCAAAGAGCATGCATCGCTCTCTGCAGCTGAAGTGGGCACAAAGGATTGTGCTAGGCGCTCTTCAAATAAAGTGAGCACAAGGGACTAGGCCTCAAAGATCAAGTGCACTAGAGACCATGTCAGGTGTGCCAGGGATAAAGCGTGCACTAGAGACCACACCAGGGATAAAGTATGCATTCCAAACTGTAACTGGCAGCTAGAAAGAGTATGTGCAAAACCCCTGTGCAGCTCCTTCCTATCTCCCTCTTATTATTCTTGTCTCTCTCCTGCCACCCACTTTGCCTTCCTCTATTTACATCACCACCTGGGCATTGCCCCTTAACACAGTTACCAAGATTTGTAGCAGCAATTTACAGGCAAGAGTGAAATCACAGAGAACACAATGAGAAACTCTTGCTCTAGGGGGCTCTGCTGCACCTGGATGGAGGGGCAGGCTGCTGAACTTGAGGAGTAGCCCACATGGCAGCAAGATGTCCCTGGAATCTCCCCTGGGCTTTTTGATGTGGCTGCTACTAACATGAGCTGCAGCACTTAATGAGGTGCTCCTGGTATTCCACACACCTTCCTTTCCTTTCATCTGTCAGTGGCTAAAGCCACCTTTGTAGTGATGCAACGTGCCATAAACTTTATTAGCATCACTAAGTGGGTCTTCTACTGCAGCCCCCACATTGCCAGATGAAGACAATGTGTTAATTACGCGAGAGGAGCCGGGGACAGCATGGTGGGACTTATAACTCATTTGCGATAAATGGAACATAATTGCCTTTATAAACACCTTCATTATAAAGCAATCATTTTGTGCTGCTCTGGCTTCATGGACACGTGGAGCTGAGTCCTTTCCCTGCCAGCAGGGATACATATAGACCAGCCTGAAAAAATTAACTGGAATAAAATAAAAAGACGCTAACAATTAGAAATGGGCTGATATTTGGATCTAGGATTTTCTCTCTCTCTCCCCCAGATATATTTGCACTCTCTCTAGAATCTTGGCTGTCATCACCACAGTACCTGAATGCCTTTGGCTCTAGGTTTTTGGTTTGGTCCATGATAACCATTTGCAAAATTCAGGCCCGGAGTTTTCCACTGCCATTGCTCATGCTGTGCCTTTCATGTGTAGAAAGAGGGCCCTTTATTCACCAGACCTGTCAATCCAGGCCTTTTCACCAGCACACCACACAAAAGAAAGATACAAATTCAGGAACTAAAAATCACCTGACCCAGATCTGGATGCATAAAGGCTTCTGTAACCATCTCCATATGTTCCAGCAACTGACTACTGCAATGCAAATGATCACTTCACATGTGTCATGGCATCCAGTGATGCCATTAACTCAGAGGATCAATTGGATCCCTCTTTGAGGGTTTAATACAAATGAGGACCCTAATCTTGCACACTTATGCAGCAAGGACATTTGGTGCAGGCTTCCGCATGAGCTGCACTGTTCTGCCTTCCCCTCCGTGGGTACGTACTTGCTTGTGCAGCCTGTACTGAAGCCTGTGCCCCTGTGTACTCAGGGCTATTTTTAGCAAGCTGGCTTAGCTAGGTTAAAGCTACATGAGTTGCAAATCACAGCCCCAGCTGCAGCGCAGACATACCTTAACCTAAAGCCAGTTGAAAAATTTGGAATTTTAAAACTGACTAAATCTTTTGTTGAGATGCCACTGAAAAAAACTGGGATGAAATACTTACGAACATTTTCATGACCGTTTCATTCATTTCTCAACCAGACCAGTCTTAACTTAGCATTCTCTCCCTTTCCCGGTTACTGCTTGGAAGCTTAAGGGTAAAAAAAACCAACCGTGAACAACAAAGGTAGATGGATTTATTTACAAACCTAGCAAAACTCTGGGCTAAATATTTACAGACAAAACAAAAGGGGAAAAGATAAGGAGCCAGCCTTTCAAAAGTAATTACTAAACCGTAACAAAGAGAAAACATTTTAACAATGACTGAATTACAAGAAAAGTAAAACAATTACCTTATCACTCACAAAAGAATATTGATTTCCTTAGCAAGGTTATTATGCTCTGAGCTATTCTTACAAAGTTTTATTCTTTAGGAGCAAGTAGTCAGTTAGACCTGCAAGCTTTACCGGAATCAAGACATGGCTTCGGACAACTGCATCTTTCCTCCTCAGATCCAGCAATTACTTTCATGATGGACACCAGTATAAGAACTTAGAGACTGAGGATAGTCCACAGAGTCTCTGATTGACCTTTGGCTAGTCACTGATGCAGTTTGTCATTTGTAAAATGACGGAACTAGGACTGGAATAGCAGGGAGTGCTGCAGGTGAGGAACGAGGTGCATTATGATAATTATGCCCAAATGCCCAGTGCATTATGCCCAAATAAATGTGTTAGTCTCTAAGGTGCCACACGGACTCCTCGTTGTTTTTGCTGAAACAGACTAACACAGCTACCACTCTGAAACCTATGATAATTCTATTCTCCCAGGCCTTATCGGTCTTGTTTATTTACCCTGCAAGCTCTGTGGGGCAGAGGCTCTCTTTTATTGCATGTTTTGTACAGTTCCTAGCACAACGGGGCCCTGATCTCAGTTTGGGGGGTTAAGTGCTACTGTATTATATAAATAATAAGTAATGGTACAAATAACCTAGTTAGCTAGAACCCAAAAGCCTGGGGAATCCATTTCCACCCAAGGTAAATTCCAGGCACAGATTTGCTTTATCATTTGAACATCCCAACCAAACAATGCATTCTCTGCTTGCATCACTGGTTGGCATGAAGTGTGGCAACAATCCGATGGAATTAACCTCAGAACATGAACGTACATTGTCCTGGCTCTGGTGATCCTGGATATTGAAAATCCATTTACCTATGCATACAGAACACTTGCCCAAGTATCCTAGCTGCAGAATGTCCATTCACAAACGCACGCACAACACGGGGCCAAGTGCCCTTTGGATGCACACTGCTCCCAGGTCATACTTGCATTCCAATAACTCAGCAGAAATCGCTAGAGGAGTAAAATTTCTAAAGAGCTATTTTGTAGCCTTAATTGTGCTCTTCTCCTTTAATAATTCATAAGCATGATCAGCTCTTTTCTCTTGGTTTGTCTTACACTTGTCTACAGCAATAGAATACATAGCAGACGTTCTAACAAGCTAGTTAAGGTGAGCGAGGTAAGTTTGTATTGGAAATGCGACCACCTACCATTTGTGGTTAGAACAGAGCACTTGCTCCCTGTGGGTAGTGTGAACGTGGAGATGTAGCTATGACTGCAGGTAGAAAATCAAGAGTGAATGTCTGAGACAGGCAAGAGAGAGTGGGAATAAAATGGAGAAAAGGTCAGGGTTGCAGTGCCCAGCAGAGCTGCGTAGGGACTAGGACTGGAATAGCAGGCAGTACCAGAGGTCAAGATTGAGAGGCGCAGTACTGCTGTTGGAACAGGAAGTACTAGACTGGAAAAATGGAAGATGCTGCAGATCAGAATTTAGGTGCATCAGTAGAACTGGGTGGGGAGGGGTCCTGGGATGGAATAGCAGGGGGGTGCCAGTCAAGGGCATGGCACTGCTGCTGCTAAGGGAAGCACAAGACTGCAATAGCAGAAGATGCTGCAGGTCAGGATGGAGGAGCTTTAGCCAAGTTGCATTAGGGAACCAGGCCTGGCAGAGCAGAGGACAGATAGATCAGCAGAGCTGAGAAAGGAAGGCTTTGGAAATATTGTGCAGACTACACAGCATGCTATGCAGGTCAGTAGTGACCTCTCGATTTCAGAAGCACTAATTCAAGCCCACCTGAAAAGAAAAAAAAGAAAAGAAGCTAGTAATGGAATGGAGCCGAGTTCAGAGTCGCTCACAGCACTGAAGCCCTGCCATTCAGAAATGCTGGAGAAGCCAAAACCTAGCCCTGTCTTGTGACTACAAAGAGCCTGAAGACTCTGGTCTCTTGCTGCTCATGAACGGTTAAATATATCCCCTGAAAACTGAAACACACACACAAATAAAATCCATCAGAGTGATTCAAACGGTCAGATCCTATATCCATAGATGCCCTTTCAAATTTTGTTTCAAATACAGTGGATACAAAGCATAGGGTTTGGTCAGCTTTTTAGACTAAAGGAAATTTTACAGTAGAGTAGAGAGAAAGAAAGGGGGGTGGGAGAAGCTGAAATAGAAAAATTGCTGAAAAATCTCCTGCAGCCTGTCAGGAGTATTAACTTAGGATGATGTAGGGGAAACAACTAAGTGGTTTTTGTGTCAGCTACATTGAATCAAACTTGTTCAAAAATATGCGTGCGTGTGCATGGTGGAGAACATAACCACCTCTGGAATGGAAAGCAGCTACTTTGTTTTAAAGGGTTTTTTTATGTTTTGCAAATATGAGGAAAGCTATGCATAAATTAGATTAGGAATGAAGGCGAAAAAACCAATCTGAGGCTCCTGAGCTGTCCCCAGGGTCCAACAATGGGAGGATGGAGGGAGTCGAGGAGGAAGTAGAAGCCTAGACACGATGGTGATTGGTATAAGTTAGATAGAGATAGATAGAGAGTGGGAGAGACTGAGAAAAGTATGTGTGAGGTAGGTAGGTAGAAGCTCTTGACTGCAGTCTCTACGACAGGGGACTTTAAATGAAGCTTCTTAAACATTTAACAAATCTTATTTACTTTACAAACAACAATCGTTTAGTTATATATTATAGACTTATAGAAAGAGACCTTCTAAAAACGTTAAAATGTATGACTGGCACGCGAAACCTTAAATTAGAGTGAATAAATGAAGACTCGGCACACCACCTCTGAAAGGTTGCCGATCCCTGCTCTACGACATCTTATAAAGCAAACTTGTGCATTCTGTATGGAGATTGGGCATCAGGAAGCCTGGGTCCTACTTCTGGCTTTGTCACTGACATGTGTGATCTGAGGCAAGTCACTTCCCTTCTCTTTGCCTCAGTTGATTCATCTTTGAAATGGGCATAATGATACCATTTCACAGGGATATTGTGAGAATTCATTAAAGACAGAGTTCTTTGTCTTGGGGGTGATAAAGTAGAAGGTATTGATTGCCATTCCTATATTTATTATTATATGATATTAATGTTCTGGATCCTCCTTTGAAAATCCAGCATCCTCCCCTCCTCACCTGCTGACATGGGCATGCTCATAACCCTGCCTGCAAAAGGTGGGTATTTCTCTCCTATCTACATGGCACAGTTCCAGGATAGCTGGACCTCTCTCTCTCATTCTCTCCATGGGCACCCCTTTCCAGTGACAGGCCCAACATCTGCACTTCTCTCAGGGTGGAATCCTGTAATTTGCCCCACTTTTAGGCTAGGTCTCCAGGCAACAGCATCCTGCATCCTTAGCAGACCCAATTGGTTTTATAGCCTGCAAAGGATTTCCCTTCAGGAGCTGTGATCAGTAAGAAACCACAATGACTCAGGACAGCTTCCTCAAAACATTTATTTATCCATAGGAGCATAGCAGTGAGAGAAAAGGGCTACGCGTACTAGCATAGGTAGGCCTAGCTTATACCAGCCAACCCACCATCAGGGAATTGAATAGATAATCAGCTTCTGACTAGACACTGCCTCTGCCCACTGTTTGCCCTCAGGTCCAGGAAGTATGCCTTTTTAAAACCAGGCAGGAGTCCAAGACCCTTTATTCTCTGTGTCCACAAGCTGGGGCCCTCCTCCCCTTTGCCAAACTTGTCCGGTTAACACATCAGGTGGTAGGAGGTGGCCATCAAAGCGTGCAGTAATTAGTACTTTCCTGTGTAATGTGGGAAGGTATGTGAGGTGAGTTCCCACAAACATTAACCCTAACAAACAGCATAACCACCGTCAAATAAACAGAGGTACACATAATATTCATAGCTGTATTATTGTTATCTGCCACGTTCTCCGCGTGGCCGATGCATCACTGTCTTCTGGTTGCATAATTCCATCATGCACCAGAATAGGCATCCTACCAATGCTGCTTCCCTGCTGTGGCAGACGACATTCTCAGAGGTGCCTTCCTCTAAAGGCTGGTTTCTTGGTAGGGTGAGTGGCACCTGGCTTTGGAGACGGGTTTATATGTTCATGACTTCAATGCCCAATAACAAAGGCCCTCTTTTGGGGCTAGGTCCAAAGCCATCAAAGTGAATGGGAGGCTTAGGGCCCTCTATTTGCCATCTCTATCCAGGCATAACACATATGTATGAAAAGGGGGTGGGGGGGGTGCGCGAGTGCACACAGAGCTGTGGGGGTGGGTGTATGTGTGAGTGCATATGGGTGTGTTGGCATGTGTGTGCACATGCACAGGTGTGTGAGAGTGCATGCATAGGTATGTATGTAAATGTGCACGCGTGTAAGAGAAAAAAAAGCCACCACCACCCACATCTGGGGGCTTGGTCTTTCCTATACAGCTGCCAAACTGTATGGAACAGCCCCCTCTAGCTAATCTCTCAGCTGTGGAACAAAGCCAATGGGAGAGCTTAAAAAGAAACCAGGTTTGACACTTTTACAAAGAAGTGAGGGGGCAGGGGCAGCTCCAGCAGCTTCATGTTTAGTCCAGAAGATGAACAGCATAGTGCCAAGTGCTTTCCATGGCTCTTGGCAAAACAGTGATGCAACAGAGCTCCCTTTCCTTCCGCATGATTAGAGTTTAGTGGCTCCCCCTAGGACACAGCTTTAAAAGCAAGTAGGAATGAAAGGGCATCCTTCTGTCCTACTGGAGTTCTGAAGCTGGCACTTTGGCTGTTCTTCTTGCCGCTTGGTCCTTTCAATTACTGGATGACTGTATCCCCACCTTCACCCTGTGTGTGTGTCAAACAAGAAATAATGACAGTGGAGGATTCAGAACAAAAACATGGCCACAAGCAGCTTCTGCTGGATGATAGCCAAATGGGCCTGGATTTTGTCTAACAATTATGTCAAGAAGACATTTGATGTGACTTATGTATAGAGGCCTCTCTTCTCTGCCCTACCACAAAAGTTTCATAGCTGGGGGCGTGAAATACTTAATTTCTGAACCAAAACTTCATAGGTGACTGATACCACTTTTAAAACACCATTTTGCATAGAACAAAATATTTTGTTTAGCTTTTGAACTTTTAAAAGTTTTAAAAATAAAGTAAATTTTGAAATAAAGTCATTCCAAATCAAAATATAGAAAAAAAAATTAGAAAATGTCAACAAAATGTTTAGATTTTTTCAGAATTTTAGTTTGTTGGGTTTTTTTTGACAAATTATTTGGCAAATTCATCACTAAATTTCTTGCAGATTCAGGGTGTCTGAAAGGTTTCATTTTCCAGCTAAAAAGCTTTGTCCACCTCTAGCGTTTAGACTAATTTATAGAGTCAGACTCATTTAAGGCCAGAAAAGACCATTGTGATCATCTTGTATAACCTTGTGCATAACACAGGCCATAGGATTTCATCCGTTTATATGCTGGAATAATGCTTAGCTCTGTTAATAGACCTACTTCACACAAAATACAGGAGAAACGAGAAGCACCTCTGAATGGCTATGCTCATACAGTAATACCAAAAAAAGCCAGTAAGGGACACGACCTCAAGGGTTTGCTCAAGAAATAGTTGGCTTAATGCTTAGTCAAAAAGAGGCTGTTTTGAGTAAAGAAATACCAGCCGTAACATTAGCAGGTCAACAGGACTTTCCAAGGGAGGATCTCAAAACACTTTACAAACAAGTGAGTTAAGCCTATGACTCCCCTGAGACAAAAATGGAGTGACAATAATATGATCCCCATTTCACAGCCTGGGAAATGGAGGCCAGGCCACAGCTCTGGCTCAGTGTTAGTGAAGGACAGCATGAAAGTACATATAAGAGAATAAAAATACTACACAACTATACAGAAAGGGTGGTCTTGTGGTTAAGGTGAAGTGAACTATAACAATTTACAACAGTTTTATTTCCTCTTCTGTAAAATGTGGATAATTCCCACTTTCTCCCACCCTTTGTCTCAGCTATACCCGTGTAAGTAACATTGTTAATTTCACAATCTCTCTACTGAAATCCATTCCTTTCTTGCAAGGAATGTTTTGCTGAGACTTGCTTCCCTCCTAGGGAATAACCTTATAAGAGATGGGCTGTATGCTGGAAGAACATCTGTATGGTACACTTGCAATCTGAAGCGCTCATGACATGATAGGGAAGAAAAAGCTCAGACTGTTTTCTTTTTTAATAACTCCTCACCATCTTACATGCCACCTTTTGTAACAATTACATTTCTAACCCAGCGGCTTAATTGGATTTTGTTTAGTAACTTGTAAGATGTAGTCTTTCAGCTTGACAACACTGCCAATGGCAAAAAAGGGAAAGATTCAACATGGCCCTAGGTGGTAAAAAGCGAGATACCGTGCTGGGAGGTTTCCCACTGTGAGTGTGGGTTGTTTGCGGGGGTTTTTTTTACCGCCACTTTTCTTTGAACATGATCAATAAGTAACTTAGTAGCCGAAGGGGAATGAAAATCTACAGTTACATTAAGCAGGAAAAGGTGGAACTCTCTCAGCCTTGAGGAGTAGATTTATGCACTGCCACCATTTCCTTTTGAGGCTTTCCCCACTCAACTGCAGAATACTTGAGATCTTTGCTTGCTTTTCATTTCTCTTTGTCCCTCAGGGTGTGAGCTGGATGATTGTCTGGTGTTTACAATCCCATTCCACTAAGCCCTGTAATTTCCTTAGAATGTAGGACATGCAAACATGTCACGGAAACAGTCAGGCCAGGATATTGCTAATGGGCTATGGAGCCTTTCCCCTCAGTTTGATATTCTTGTGGATTAGAAGGGTTTGCCATTTCCCCCAGCTGTTTGGTGGCCAGTGCAAAATGCTTTCATGTAGTCAAGAATTCTCCTTGGTCTCACTTTCAAAAAGATGTGCAAGATGAACAGATACTATGGGGATGGGCATAATCAAAGACTCCAGATAGGAGCTGCCATATTGGATCAGACTGGGGTTCCATTAAATTCAGTAGCTACCTATGACAGTGACCACTGTCAATGGCTTCGGAAGGTGGTGTAGGAAACCATGCAGCAGACAGTTATGGGGTAATCTGTGCCCAGGGAAAAATTCCTCCTAACCCCTATTAGTCAGACGTTGGCTTGTCTCTGAAGCTTAGACAAATGTGTAAGTCTATTCCTGGGGGACAAATATCCACCTTAGAAAAGCTGTCATACTAAGTGATCCAACTTCCATCTGTTTCCACAGAGAGGGAAAAGAATAAATAGGAGACACAGCCTAAGATACTTCCTCTTATTAACCGTAAAACAGCAGTGCTAGGAATCCCCCAGTCAAAATCAGGACCCTCTTCTGTCAGGTGATGAAACAGGGTGTCTGCCCCAAAGAGCATACAAACCAATTGGAGACAAGACAGACAAAGGGTGGGCGAGGAAAGAGCCCCAATAAGTTAAGTGACTTGGCCAAAATCACACATCAGGTCAATAGATGCTGGGTTCCCCGAGTCTCAGTACAAAGGCCTATCCACTAGATTACAGTGCCTCCCTCACTGGGCACCTTCTTGAGGCTGGTCCTTCCATCCCACATTCATGTTCTGAACCTTTGCCTGCTCTATGGAGAATGTCACGGGGCTACCGTGGTAACCCTGTTCTCCAGCATAAAAATCTTGTGGGGGAAAGTGGTGCATTGTGGGTTTTTCCTTCCTTTTTCTTAGTGAGGTAGAAATGGCAGTCAGATTTCAGGCAGGGATTATAATACACTTTCCCTCAGGTGTTCTTAAGCTCTGAAAGGTTCATAAGAGGACTCCTTTAACAGAGAGAACTGACACCACGCCAAATACATTCAGACTATAAGAAGAGCTGCTGACACTTAGACAACTTTGAAAAACCTTCTAGTTAGAAACAATTCTGCTATGTCATATATTGTCTGCATTCTTCTTCTCTGTGCTTTACTGCTGCAAAGAAAGAAAAGGGCAGTCACTTAAACTAATGATTTAGTTAAGTAGATATGTGCCTTCCAAGGCTATAACTCCTGAAACATCTCGTTTTTCATATCAGTCAAGATATTCGGTGTTTTATAACTGCAAAATGTATGGTCATGGGTTGGGTTAAACCTCATTGAAACTGGTGGATGGAACAGCCACCCAAAATTTGAGATCAGTCTAAGAAACAGCTAAGCTCCTTCTAGCTAGGTAGCCGAAACAATACCAGCCTCCACCCAAAACAAAAGCACATTGAAGGGACATGTTAGTAGAGGGTTTTCGCTGGGTATTGTTTTGTGAATGTTTGTATGCCCATGAAAAAAAACAGTCAGAAAGACCAGAGAAAAAGGCAGCAAGGAAGTACCAGATACGGACACATAAGCACTAGTAGCATAGCCCTGAGAAAAAGCTGAGAAAGCCAGCGCGCGTGCTTGTTTTTGGGCTAAGTGCTGTCTAGAAAGGGACTTGGTACTGTAAGCAAAGAAACTGTCTCCTGCTGTTTGATTCCATCACTGTTCAGGGAAACAGGACTTGGTATCAAGTATCAGAGGGGTAGCCGTGTTAGTCTGAATCTGTAAAAAGCAACAGAGGGTCCTGTGGCACCTTTGAGACTAACAGAAGTACTGGGAGCTTAAGCTTTCGTGGGTAAGAACCTCACTTCTTCAGATGCAAGTAATGGAAATCTCCAGAGGCAGGTATATATCAGTGTGGAGATAACGAGGTTAGTTCAATCAGGGAGGGTGAGGTGCTCTGCTAGCAGTTGAGGTGTGAACACCAAGGGAGGAGAAACTGTTTCTGTAGTTGGATAGCCATTCACAGTCTTTGTTTAATCCTGATCTGATGGTGTCAATTTTGCAAATGAACTGGAGCTCAGCAGTTTCTCTTTGGAGTCTGGTCCTGAAGAGGACTTGGTAGAAATTCTTTGTCCTCTCTATGAATGTTTTGAGAACCCTTAAAATTATGGCCATAAAAGAACCCCCGTTTTTAAAATTTAAAAATACAGGTTGCTGTAGTCAAGGAGGACACATGATACATCGCAGGGTCTGGTTCAAAGTTTGGTTCCTGTAAATCCATGAGGAAAGATCTTCTAATGATCAGAGGTGGACCTGGACATCTGCCTGAATTTGGGTCCAAATGCCAGAATCCCAAATCCAACTAACATTTTGACTCCAAATTGGAACCTGAAAACAGAAAGACCCTCTTTGCATCATTGGACTTGGATGTAGTACAAGAAGGAGGAAAAAAAAAAATCTCAGTTCCATGACATTTACACTATTTGCTGTGGAAATCTTTCCAGGATATCTCCATTCAGTCCCAACTCTAATCAAAGCTCTGCTCCAGCTTTGAATCCAAATTCCTGCCCCTATCCTAAACCTAATCCTAATCTATCTAGCTATGGAACTATGGTACCCAACCACTACACTCAGACCATCTCTTGAATTTCCATGCACATGACTCACTAATAAGGGGATAGAGGGGAAAATAGAGCATATGAGACTTGGGCTGCAGGGCTAAAAGTAGCAGTTTATACATTCCCACTTGGGCTGGAGCCTGGGCTCTGAAACCCAGCCAGAGAGAGACTTGCAGCGTGGGCAAGAATGTCTACATGGCTATTTTTAGCTCCGCAAGCCGGAGCTCAGTTGACCCAGACTCGGCGCCACAGGTTTTTCTTTGCAGTGTAGACGTATCAAAGACTTTCCCGAGAGAGAGAGAAACATAAATAAGTCCTTTCTGCTCTAGATAAGACTATTTTAATTACCAAGAGCAGCTATGTAGCAGTTGGCCCCATAATAAACTTTTATTCTGTAGTTACACAGCAGTATCTGCAGCGCAGGCACGATGGAATTATACACCAGGACCTAATGTTTCAAGACCCAACAGGAACAAATATGCAATTATATAGTTCAGTGATGCAGCACCGTATTGGCAGCTGGGGAAGAGATGGAGTCACTATTTCAGGCTCATGTGAAAGTTCCTCTGAAGAACAACAACTCAGGCCATTGGTTTGACTTCTTTCAACCAGGGAGTCCTTCTAACATTACTGTTGGGTCTGCACAATATTGAGCCCAAGACCATGCCAGTTTTGTTGCACAAGCTCGTCACGGAACATCGTACAATGCAGTTGTTGGAAAGTTAATTAAATGTCATGTAGCATTAAGCACAACAGACCCACTGCATCTCTGCACTCATTTGGAATGACGAATGACACTCATTTGGTTTTGTTTATGGTTTTTTTGAGGACGGGGCAATTTAACTCAGACTTTGTTTGTTTATTTTTTAAGTCACAGGATCTGATTCTGTTTACAGAAGTTTTACACTGGCGCCACCCAACTGACATCAATGGAGTTACTCCTGATTTAGGACTGTGTTGGTGAGATGGGCTTTCAAAAGCCCATCGGCTTGATCTTGGTTTTTGCAGAACAAGGTGGGCTCGGATTGGGTGACTGTTATCCTGAGCCTCTAAATAATGGAAAGTGGAGATTCGGAGGTGGGGGAGGGGAGGGAGAATGGTTCTTGGTTTAGCTACTGTTAATTAGAACAAGAATAAAGCTGAACCTTCCAACTGTGTGTTTGAAAATGCTTGTATAATAATAGAGCTGTGAATGGGTCATCTGGAGGATTTAAACCTAGAATCTAAAAGCATGCATCCATGTTGAAGGATCAAGTCACCTAGTGCACTGTAAGTGGCAGACGCATAACAAATCTCTATGCCCTGTCCAGGCACTAGAAAGGGGACAATCACACTGGTATTTTCATTTTCTTGCTTCTGCACTTCTGGGTTTCCAGAGGGAAGATGTGCCACAATACTGCAAGAAAAATTGTTCTCATGGCATTTCCAACTCCCATTGAAAGTGAAAGAAGTAGAGATATTTTCATTGTATTGCCACTGACTAATTGACTGAGACAGCATCTCTGACCTCGAATTTCAGGGCCAGGCATATAATTACAGCAAGTAAAGAACACAGAACCACAAAATATTAGCGTGTGCACTAGCACTCAGAATCCCTTAAATAACTAGCCACCAACCAGTGCTTTTAGGGACATTTAGAAACAATTTTTCTTTAATGTTGTCCCCCCCCCAAACCCACTTCACTCAGTGCTCCAGGCAAATGGAAATCACTGATTTGTGTGTCCTGGTGCATCCCAATATTTTGTCAGATTAAATATCATATCAGTTCAATATCAGGTACATTGCCTAGCTGAGGAGTCCGTCCTGAACCTGCAGGGGATTAGACTCAATGAATCAACATCTCTATTGTGATCTTTAAATATCTTTGCTATTACAAAGATGCAGTGGGGTCTTCAGTGAAGAGACACACACACACACACACACACACAGAAGGGAATACACTTTAAGGATAAAGCATCTTCACTTCAAAACACATATGCATATTGTGGTGGGAGAAAGAAGAGCTTGAAAAACTGGAAGGGAGGTGCACAAGGGGCATTTGTGATTTAGGGAAAGTGAAATTAATGCTGATGAAAAGTGCCCTAGAAATGGATACCCTCTATTTATCCACAGATTAGGCACAGCACAGGCAGAGAAAGTGCAAACTTTCCCTGCATCAGCCCATCACTAAAGTGCCTCATGACCGGCTTACAGTGACCTGATTTTGAGCTGGAGGGACATGATGTGAAACATGGTCATGCCCTCGTGTTTCAGAAAGGATCTTAGCTGGGGACCCTCCCCTTAACCATGACCAGCTAACACTTTTGAGCATAGTATGTCCCTTTCTACACTAGGGGCTGTCATGTTTAGCACTACGTTAGAAAGAGTTAGCAAACACATTTTAACGAACATGGTGCCTTTGCCCACTGAAGACATGGCCTAGGATTGTTCAGTGTCCATGGGCCATTCAATTCCCTTAATTGAAACTTCCAACATGGGAGAGAGAATGGCGACTGATACTTCATTAAAAGGGGTCTGATCCCATGAGGGGCTGGATTAATTCAACCCATCACAAACCTGGAGCTTGTACAAACCCACCTGAGTGCCTGGGTATATACTCAGCCCATTAGCCTATGCTGCTGTAGATTCACTGCTATTGTTACTCAAGCTAGCTAGATCTATTAGCTCAGGTATGCCTACACATGCCACAGTCATACCTCTGGGTGTAGGTCTTCACACCACCTAGCACGCTAGGCCTGACCTCAGTTAAGCCCCCGCAGTAGCACAAATCAATATGAATAATAAGTGGTTATGGTTTCTAGGTTTGAACTAGTGATCTAGAGGGTGAGAGGCACTGTATTTAATAGTCCTGACAGTCATCCAGCAACTTCCTGCTACCGTATCTTTTGTGGGACAGTGTTTTCCTCCAAGGAGGAATTTTGCTTTTGTTCTTTTCTCCAGACCTTGACAGTATCAACATGTAGATTTTTTTAAATGAAGTAACTTCCATAAATCTTGATCCATATCCATCAGGCCCCATTGCAACTATTTATGCCCAATTTATATCTGCTCCTCTCTGGAATGAGAACATACAGCTCCTGCCTTTCCTTCCATTTCTTATGCTGCTTATTTACTATTGCTGGTTTAGTGGCAATGGGCCCATTTGTTCATTAACTTTAATGTGTCCCTTTCAGTGTGCTGTTACTGTTCTGAATTTTATCATCACTCACTGAGGCTCCTTCTACACGTCAAAACTTTATTAAATATGTTTCTAACAGGAGGGAGAATACATAAAAGACATTGAATGCTTCTAAATTGTGGCGTTTTTGCATTTTGTTGATCTCCTACCCAAGCAATAAGATATGACAGGCAGGCAGCCTGTTCGAGGCAATTATGTCACACTTCATGAGGCAGTGGAGGGAACCATACTGCAGAACAGAAAGACGATAAAAGGAAAACTACTTGCATCTTTCATGCGCCCCTAGACCCACAATGTCCCATCAGGACTAAGTGACAAAGGAGGGAAGACATGAGAATGGTCTGGAAGCTGCAAACACCAAGGAGGGAAGAAGAATCATTTAGTGAGGTATAAGCGGGAATAAATACCCTGGAAGTGATGGGATGAGAGTGAGCAAAGGATAGGTTAGGGTGATTAACAGCAAAGTAATGAACCAGATACTCAGATCACTCCAATAGCTGTTATACAAGTCTGAGGAGGTTGTGCAATACCGAAAATTGAGGGCTATTCAGCTTTAGGGTAACTACTGATCTAAGTGAGCCAATTAAAGAAAATGGTCTATCTAGCCAATAGGCTTGTCTCCATTTCTCCTCAGTGCAGGGGATCTGCCCACCAGAGAAGTGCCAATTAGGCTGGACAGAGCAGCCCTTTCACTGGGTCGCATTGACTCCATTTTCAGCATTGTCCCATTCCCAAAGAACAGAGCGAATGTTCTCCCTTTACGCTCATGCTGAGGCCTCCTCGTCTAACCATTGCTGCATTAAGAATGCCAGAATGGATGTGGCATTTAACATTACATAATGCTTTGCGTTGAGGCCTTATCAAGGTGTGTGCACATAACTGACCTGTGGAAAGGGAGACCTGGGGGTTTGAAGGTCAGCTGGGCTATGGGGCAGAGGGGGACAAAGTAAATATACGTGCACACATCGAGGAAAGGGAGGAGAAAGTACGAGTCTGTCCATCCTGTAGAAAGTGAATGTGTGCAGGGATTTACAAGTATGCTTGTAAGTTCCTAAGGATTTGTGTTGGTGTGCTTGCCAGGGAAGGGAATGTGTCTGAGGGGGATATGGGTGAGGCAAGGCATGTGTCAGTCTATGTGGGGAGTAGGACAGGTAAGTGGTTGCCATGCCTCTATCATTTGCCTCCAGGAGGATCTGATCTGACAGTGCCTCCAGCTCACACAAGAGGGTTTCACACTTGATTGTGTTCAGCTTCACTTGTTAACGGTGGGGGAGCGGGGGGAGGTTTATAGATAAGGCCAAGCAGAAGAGACCACTGTGATCACCTATAGCCTGACCTCCTGGATGACAAGCCATCAAATGTCCCCACAGTAACTCCTAGAACAGCTCTTCTAGAAAAAGATATCCCATCTGAATTTAAAAATTCAGAGTGATGGAGAATCCACCATGAGCCTCAGTCAGGGCCAGCTCCAGGCACCAGCAAAGGAAACAGGTGCTTGGGGTGGCCAATGGAAAAGGGCAGCATGTCCAGGTCTTTGGTGGTGGGTCCCTTAGTCTCTCTCCTCTTTGAGCTGCCGCTGAAGAGGAAGAGAGGGGGCGAAGGACCCGCCGCTGAAGCATGAAGTGGTGCGATTGAGCTACCGCTGAAGTGCTGCCAATCGGCTTTATTTCTCCATTCCCCCCCCCCCCGCTTCACCGCTTGGGGTGGCAAAAAAGCTGGAGCCGGCTTGCCCTCTGTAAATTGTTCCAATGGTTAAGTACTCTCAACATTAAATATTTACACCTTATTTCCAGCTTGAATAGGTCTAGCTTCGATTTCCACTCATTGGATCATGGTATACCTTTCTCTGCTAGACTGAATAACACATTATTAAATATTTGTTGCCCATGTAGATACTTACAGACTAATCAAGTCACCCCTTAATCTTCTCTTTGTTAAGCTAAATAGATTGAGTTCTTTGTGTCTATCACTGTAAGGCAGGTTTTCTAATCCTTTAATTATTCTCAAGGCTCCTGTCTGAACCCTCTCCAATTTATCAGCATCCTTCTTGAATTGTGGGCACCAAAACTGGACACAGCATTCCACCACCAGTCACACCCAGTAAAATAACCTCCCTACTCCTACTCAAGATTCACCTGTTTACACATCTCAGGATCGCCTTAGCTCTTTTGGCCAGTGTCAGATTGGAAGGTCACGTTCAGCTGATTATCCTGGGAAGCAGTGACTCGGAAAAAGATCAAGCATTATGGTGAATAGAGTCCCTACGTTAATGCTTCCAACTGTAATGGCAAGAGCCCCTGCCTCTCAGAAGGCCTCGAACACACTCCCTACTGTGTGCTGGCCTGGGACTAGCAGTCGCCAAGCTGAGTGTACAGGGTTAATTGAGGACTGGAAATGGAGTTTTAAGTTGCCTGAGGAACTCCCCTGCATGAACCCCTTCAAGGGACAGATACAAGGTTTGTCTCTAGCTAAGCTGATGCAGTAGACAGGGTAATAACGGTGGTCACCAGAGCCTATTAAGCAGCCTTTAAGGTTTAATAAATATTTGTACAGAACATTTGAGTTCCTCGGGCAAATCCAATAAAATAGTTGCATGGCTCCCTTTTTGCTTGAGGAATTTAAAGTGCTGCACAAATATTAATTAAGCCTCACAACCCAGCCTGCCCCTCTCTCCTTGAGGTAGGTATTCACCCCATTTCACAGAAAGGGAAACAAGCATGGGGGGAAAAAGGTTATTTGCCCAAGGTCAGGGAGCAGGTGAGAGGCATCCTGATTCCTTAATGAGTAGCCCTATACTGTTAAGGGTCAAGATTGTTTAACTCACCACCTTCTTCTTCCCTTCGCTTGCTGTTAGGACTAAGGAGAGGGATTGAGGACAGAGGTGACTTCTCATCAATCTCTACAGGGCTTTTTGGGTGAGAGCGAGGATGGGTTTAGAAATAAGGGTGGAATTGGGCATCAGGCCTCCTGGAGTCTGGTTCTGCGACAGACACACTGACCTTGGCCAGGTGGTTTCCCCCATCAGACTGTTTTTCCTGCTGTAAAATAAGGCTAGGACAGGAGTGAGGAAAAGACAAGACTTGCCTGACTCATGCATTTGCTGTGATTAGTTCATTGAGAAGTGCAGCACAAACAAACAAGGAAAGTGCTATCATTTAAATAAAATTTCATCTTGCTGGGCTGGACTTGATCAAGCAGAGCTCAGTGCAACAGAAGCTGCAACAGTGGGTGTGATAAACCACACTGCTTCTCTCGTGTGTCCTTTGGGGGAGGTGGTAGGTGCACTACGATACAACAACCTGGCCTTGCTCCTTTCCAGCTGACTAGTGCCTATGCTGCTATTTGGTGCCAGAAACAGCAGGACCTTTATCCACCGCTTTAGCTGTAGCATGTGGACAAGTGACAGGGCACGCTGGGTGAACAACTGATTTTGGAGGTCCTGGCTGTTCTGGAAAAGCTACTGTTTAGGGCTGACCTATTGGAAAAACTTACAATAAACTGAAAAGTGGGGGGGGAGGGAGGAAATCAGTTTTTAAATCAAAACAATGATTTTTGTAGTCAAACAAAATGTTTCCAGTTCATAAACTCAAAGCAAGTCATTTTGAATAAAACCCAGAAAAATCAAAGACATTCCATCAGAAGCGTTGAAATGTTTTGATTTGTTCTGGACTCAAACAATTCAGTGAACAGGACACGTTTGTAAAATTATTTGGTTGATCCTGAATCTGCATTTTTCAGTGAAGAGGCGTTTTGGCTGAAAAGGTTTGCCTAGCTCTACCACGTACGCTACTGGGTGGGGATTAGTGGTTTTAAGCATCTGGAGACATTCACCAGGTTTGGAAGCCCAGCGTGTTAGGTGCTGTACAGGCATAGTAGGATATAGTACCAGCTCTGAAATAGACAAGTCTGACAAAGTAGTAGAAGGGAAACTGAAGTGAAGTGCAGCATTGTCTGCCACAAATGTCCGAGTCAGTCATGAGTCAGGCACAAAAAAAAAAAAAAAAAAAAAAAAAAAAGTGTTTGTGCAGTGGGGTTCTGGGCCATGAC
Source organism: Malaclemys terrapin pileata (assembly GCF_027887155.1). Taxonomy (NCBI): domain Eukaryota; kingdom Metazoa; phylum Chordata; order Testudines; family Emydidae; genus Malaclemys; species Malaclemys terrapin. The sequence goes on along the minus strand of NC_071506.1, from coordinate 131,296,692 downwards.
CAGGGCTCCTAGATGCTACAATACAAATAAAAAAGTGAGTCGATTAAAACAATTCACCGAGTTCTTTTCTCTTCTAGTCTGAGTCTTTAGGATTCAGAGTTCTCTACAATCATGAAGGTTAGGAATACAGATATCCTCCTCTCATCACATGATTCTGGGAGCTGGGGCTTTAAAGGAAAACAGCAACAGTTGAAGGGACTTGCCCATGGTCACCCAGCAGTTCAGTAGCAGGGATGGAGGAAGATCAAGTGTCTTGATTCCCAGTGTAATGCATTATCCACTGGACCAGCATGTCCCATTCCTATGTATAACAGGGGTGTACTGTTAATGCATCACTCAGGGTGCATTTTTCTATGCTGCATAGCTAGGCCGGATGCATTTTTCCAGATCAAGAGGCTCTCCCCCTCCCCCCCTTTTTGGGCAGGCTCAGAGTTGATTCCATTAACCTCAGTGGCATCCATTCCTCTCCCTCCTTTTAATGAGGGAGTCCACATGCCTGGGTGGCGCAGCTTGCTCACCTGCTGCCCCATGCGGAGCGACAGCAGCCTGGGTGATGCGCTGCAAACAAATCTGTACCTAAGACCGTGGAAAGCAATAACCCTCCCGTGGTTGCCCACTCAAGCAGCATTCCCCCCTCCTAGTGTCTGAGCTGCACTGAACAGCGTCTAGCTCAGAGCTGCTCAGCTCCATCCCTCAACCTTTCCTTTCAGCTCCCATCCCAAATCTCAGCTGGGACTGCGCAGGAAATCTGGCTGCTTCATGGGAAGGGCTTTGGGGGGGGGAGGGGGGTTTAAGGAGAAAAGAGGAGAAATCAGCTACTTGGTTAAGTTTACTATATGGGCCAGATCCATAGCTGGTGTAAATAGTAGCAGTGCCATGGATTCAATGGATCTATGGCACTTTACACCTGTTGGGAATCTGGTCCTACATATCTGCTTCCCCCACAGCAGGCATCCAAAAAGAGACCAATATTAGAGGATGCAGAGTGCCCTCAGCTCCAGCCAAAGGGAGGTGAAAGGGCCCAGTCCCTCACAGGATTGGTCCCTCTAGGAGCACCTCGTCTTGAGCTGTAGGGTGAATAACTTGACTTGCCTTCAAAGGCCTCTACTGAAAGGGGGGTGTGTGAGGTGCCAGCATCCCTTCTGAGCATCGCACAAACACTGCTCATTATTAGCTTAATTAAAGCCATAAAAGCACATTCTGATTTGCACAGAACATTTGGGAGCAGATGGCAACAAGTACCGAGTGCCATAAAAGAGAATTGAAAGATATAAAGAGACTTTGGCTCATCTGTGCCCAAGCGCTGAGGGGAAGAATTAGGGGAATGCAAGCAGCACCTCATAGGAGACAGAAACAAGGGGCTGTGGGTGAGGTGGAAGTAGCAAAACGAGGCTTCCCAATATTTGAAATTCCTTGGTTCATTGGCTTGTGACCGAACCAGCACCTAGGCAGACGTCGTCAATAAGTCAAACATCTTCTAAAGGATCTTTAGAGCTACATGGCCATTGCTGATAGAACTACTGACCAGGGATTTGGTGCCTATTAGGTGCTGGGGTGAGTGGAGGATTAGCTTCACTGAAGGAATGGTAGAGCAGAGCTTTGTCACTACTAAAAGAACTGGAGCTGCAGACAATGGGCCCAATTTTCAGGGAAGTCCAGTGTGTGCTCCATCCAAGAGTAAATGCACCATGTGGACATTATTGCAACTGCATGTGCAAATGTGAACTGGATAATAGTGCACAAGGATGCTAGCAATGGTCATGTGCTGTGAACAGCATTGCATCTGCAGTTGTAATTGTGCCTAGTTTGTATGCACATCTCTACGGTCATAGATTTCAAAGCCAGTATGGTCAAGTCTGACCTTCTGCCTAGTACAGGCTAAAGAATGTACCTAGTAATTTCTGCAGCAAGCCTGTAGCTCCTATTTGAGTGCTAGCATATCGCTGAGAAAGTCTTCAACTTAAGACTACAAGTGAGAGAGAGAATGAATCTACCATGTCCCTAGGTAACCTGAATTAGGCACTGGAATTGTTTCCCAATCAAGCCCCCAAATATCAGCAATGACTGCCAATGAGAGTAAGGGGAAGAAGTGATTAGAAGAGGAAATAGGCTGAAGCCAGTGGCGGATTAGTGATTTTGCCACCTCTAGGCCCTGAAATAATTGCCGCCCCCAGCCCCATATGAACTTAATATTTTCAACATCACCACCAATATTTTCACTTTACTACTACTTTCAACTATTTTTTTCTGTCTCTGTCTGCACTGATGCACAAAATAGATTCATTTGTTGTATTTTTGCAATCATTTTCCCTTTCTTTCTTGTAGCTTTTTTTTTTTTTAAACTGAGAACTGCTTAATTTCTTCCTCCTGGTTATATCAACAACATTTAGGATTCTTGCAAGTATGTTTACTAAATGGCGTCACACTGTCATTGCTGGTTTCAATACGCTCTAGGATTGGTAGAAACGTGGTGTCACTGATGCAGTGATTACAAAAAATACTGCTATTATACATTTGTTGGCCTAGGTGATAATACCCCGCTGGCTGAAGCCACACCTTTGGATCTTCATTTGGGACATTCTAGTTAGAAACCAAGGAGATGTTGAAAACTGGCTACAATGAAATGTGCCTTATGGGCAGCTCCAAGGTGATGGTGTGAAAGCTGTGGGTTTCATGCTGGGTCTAAGGAATCATGGGTAGGTTTGTCTCATTAGCAACTTGAAACTCCATGTTGTCAAACCTTTTCATTAAAACTAGTATTACAGTAACACCAAGAGGCTCCAGCCAAGATCAAGGCCCCATTGTACTATCTAGTAAGAGTCTCTGCCCCAAAGAACTTACAGTCTGAATAGACAAGACGGACAGTATTGCCAACCCCAATTGTTCAAAATTCATGAGTGAACGGGGGCGGGGGAGGAGGAGAAAGGAGGAAAGTCAAAAGACTGGCCTAAAAAAAATGAATTTTGGATTCTTTGCTTTCTTGTTTTTGAGCCTTTAGGATGCAAGCTCTTTTGACAACGAGGGCTAGAACACTTCTTAAAAACAAAAGCTAAAATTCCCATGTAATCACTCTATAGCAGACATCACACACACAAGACTGCAGACAAATGCTGGGAGTGGGGAAGGAGTATCATTCCTACTGCACAGAGCTGACTGAGGCAAATTACATGATTTGCCCAGGTTGACACGGAGTCCATAGCAGAGCTGGGAATGGACTCCAGTCCTCTTAAGGTGCTATCTAGGGCCTTAGCTGGGCATCACTACATCTTTCCTCTCAGATGAGAGTTCTTGAAAACTTCAGCAAATCTGGTGCCATGTTTGATTGAACCTCTGCTGATTATGGTTTTGCATAGAAATAATGAAACATTTCAGCTGTGTTTTTCCTCAGATGTCTGGAGATTGACCATACCAGCTATCCCAGGATATGCCAAAATACCCAATGCAAGCTAGTATTTGGTGGGTACTGTCAAGAGCAGCTATAAAGAGCTCTCTGAGGAAGCCATCTGCAGTGCACAAAAAACCCCCACAAAAACACAACACAAGTTTTTGTTGGTCCTACAAATCTCAAATAGGGTACATATTCTTGAATATCATCTACTAGTACTGTATCCGGTAATTTACTATATATGGGCATCTCATCTCATAAGAACATAACATAAGAATGGCTGTACTGGGTCAGAGCAAAGGGCCATCTAGCCCAGTATCCTGTCTACTGACAGAGGTTCACTCCCTCTAGGACACCTGGCATTGGCCAAACAGGTAATGATCAAGTGATCTCTCTCCTGCCATCCATCTCCACCCTCTGACAGAGTCTAGGGACACCATTCCTTACCCATCCTGGCTAATAGCTATAGATAGATCTATAGATCACTTCTGTGACAGACATGCGAGTTCTGAAAGTATCCATGAAAAGCTGGGACTGTGTGAATAGGAGTGGAGTTCCCTAGGGAGTGGAATCACCTAGGATTCCTCTGGTAGTCCATCCAATATGTAATGTGTACACACACAAATCCAGAGACCGACAGGGCTGGCTCTAGGATTTTTGCCGCCCCAAGCGAAAACAGTTTTGGCCGCCCCCGCCCCCCCGTTTTTTCTTACCCCCCCGGCCCCGCCTCAACTCCACCCCTTCCCCAAATCCCCAGCCCTGCCTCCTCCCCCCAGGCTCTCAAGCCTAGGAGGGAGGAAGGGAGAGGGAGAAGCAGCGCGTGTGCCGCGGCCACTCGGGGTTTCCCCCTCCCTCCCAGGCTCTCAAACCCAGGAGGGAGGGGGAGATCCCAAGCGGCCGCGGTAAGCGAATCAGCTGTTTCGTGCGCCGCGGCTGCTCGGGATCTCCCCCTCCCTCCCGGGTTTGAGAGCCTGGGAGGGAGGGCGAGCAGCGGCGCTGGAGCGGCAGCAGTGGAGGTGAGTTAGGGCGGCCAGGGCACATTTTTAGGGGCAGCATGGCCCGCGCCAGAATGCCGCCCCTAAAAGTGTGCCGCCCCAAGCACCAGCTTGTTTTGCTGATGCCTAGAGTCGGCCCTGACCACCGAGAACATGACTCACAAGGCAATCACATTGAATGAAATAAAAAACAAAACAGTTTGAGCTCCCTTTGTTCATACTGCACATTCAAGAAGAGAATCAATGGGACTGTTAAAAGAACAAAAACAGCCATTACAATCCAATCGGAAAGGCATGCTTCCTCCCACCACCCTGCTGCCCACAGCCTATACATCCCTGAGGATAAAGGGCTGCTCATCATGCACAGCTTTGGGGCCCACATGGGCTTAAACTGGCATGGCATTAACAGGTGACAGGTACTACAGCTTTCTGGTTCAGTGCACAAGCATCTGAAATCTTGAGTGCTGACACAAACCACCTTGGTGGAGGAATTTGGCTGCAAACAGTGGAAATGCAGCCATAAATCCCTACTGTAACTTAACAGGCTAGCCACAGCATTTAGGTTAGTGAATGGGATGGGAGGCTCTTGTAGCAAAGGTGCTGGATGGGGACTCAGGAAAGGCAGCTTCAACTCATCCCTGTGACAGATGCCCTACGTGCCCGGGAGCAAGTCAATTCCATGTATTTAGAACAGGGATGATGCATCTTCTCTGTCTTGTCATCTTAGCTGTAAGCGATTTGGTGCAGGAGCTTACCACATGCATGTGCAGCACTCCGCTTGATGGGGCCCTGATCCCAACTGCAGCCTCCAAGTGCTTGTGTAATGTTAATAAAGAAAACAGAAGGATTTGTTCTGAACTGGTTTAAGCGTATGCAGCATATCCACATTCTCTGGTTTTGCTCTGCAGCCACACTAACGTGTGGAACTATTTCAGCTGCAATGCCCTCCGGTACCCAGCCCACAACTCCTAGCTGAGCTCCTGGGAGCAGTGTGTCCTAGGAGAGTTTGCAAGGCCATTGGTACATTGCAGGAGAGCACTGAAGGGGGCTAGGTGCACCATTTCACGTCCACACAGGCATTAAAGTGATTCAGTTGCAAAGGCCATATATCCCTGATGAGCCAGCACTTGGCCTGGCTGCAAGGTGGGATGAAATGACTGAGGGGGCATGAAGGATATTGAACATGACAAACCACTCAGTAGCGTAGACAAAGTGTGTGTCTTTAAGAGGGAGGGTTCAGATGGAATCAGACCTAGACCCCACGTGTGGGTGAGGAGCTTACTAGTGGGAACTACTCTGTACCAGCAAATCCTCCCTCTCAGAACACAACAGAAGGGATGGTTCCCATCCAAATGGGAATGCATTTTGTTGTTGTTTAATTTGCTAACTCATTTATCTGGAGGCCTAGAAAGGCTGACGAGTTCTCAGGATGCTGCGCACAGCGAGTCTGTGCTGCTGTGATTAGATGGCTAAGACCCAGCCTCAGCAGCTGTTAATCCTGACTATTAATTAGAAGATTTGGGGTAAGAATTCCAGCATGGAAGCTCAGTTAAGCTTCAGCAGTTCCTGCATCCTTGCCTCCCCCTCCCATCCCTTCAAGCCTTTGCATCATAATCCTTCCTAAAACCTACTCTGCAAATAGAGCCAGATCCTCTGGTAAAGCAAGGAAGTCTGGAGATGGTGCTAGATCCCCATCCCTGATCATTAACGCCATGGCTATACTATTAGGAAACCGATCACATCTTCCACAGAGACCTGTATCGTTAGAGTGGCACAGATGCCTCAATCAAGAGGAGTGCCCCACTGTGTTAGGTGCTGTATATGCACGTAGTGAACGATGGTCTGTGCACGGAAGTGCTTACAATCTAGCCAGACATGACAAAAAAGGGTGTGTGTGGAGGTGGGGAGGGGGAGGAACAGGCAGAGAAGTGACTTGCCTCTGGTCACAGACCAGTGGCCGAGGCAGGACTAGAAACCAGTTTTCCTATCCACTAGACCTTGCTGCCTCCTGGAAATCATGAATGCGCATGACGCCCCAGTCCTTACCACTAGGCCCGTTTGAATTGTTCTGTCTTGCTGCCATACCAGCAGAAAAGCCAGTACAATGCAATCAAGAATTTAATCCCCTCGGCCAAGATTACCATGGCTAAGCTACCCTTTTAAAGCAACAGTAGTTGCATGAAACTGTAGAAGATTGAGGTCTGGGACATCAGCCAGGTTTCTTTTAATTTGCAGGGAAGGGGGTCTTCACTGGGAAAATACAGCAAGTGTGCGATTTTTGTCCCCTAATTTGCTGTCGTTATAGGCAGGCCCCATTTTCTGGGAGTGTTCTTGAGAATGGGCCAGATCAAGTCTGGGTGGCTCTTTGGGCCTCAGTGGGGCTGCACAGACTTACTGGACCAGATCCTCAGCTGGTGTAAGTTTATAGGCAGGAATGTTTGCCAGTTTAAGCCACTTACAGAGTGACTTTAATTGGTACTTTGAGTACCAGTTCAACTGGTTAAGAGTTGCACTCAGCCAAGCAAGGAATGAAAATAATGCCATGTGACCTGTGTGTCCAGCTGAAGCAGCTCATTGGAGACTTACACCAAAGTGCTTTCAAACAAGCAGCAGAAAAGAAAGCATTCGGGGGGGATTCCGCTTGCATGATTTTGGGGGACAAGCATTGTTGAGGCAACTGCCATCTGTTCTTGGACAATTTGCAGACAGGAAAAGGCAAAATTCTCTTTGAACAATTCTGCCGACTCTGGGCCAGTTTCTTGGCTGCACAGAGTTTCCTCTGGGTGCAGCTGAGGGAGTGGGGGGAGGGGAGAAAAAACAGGGAATCCCTGATTCTCTGACTGAGTAGGTCAGAGCAGGCTGGGTGCTGCTTCAACCACCTGAATTAGCAGGCAGCTATCCCCAAGGGGCCATCTGACCCCTGGGAGGACAGCAAAACCCCAGGGGATTATAGCCACATCTCTTAGCACCTTACAGTGTTATAGACCAAGACCTCTTCATCCCAGCACAGGGAAGGTGGCATAGAGGGAGCCAACATATACCTTTACGGGAATCTCCAACTAAGCACGTGCAACCATTCTGCCACCTGAGCAGTGCAAGGGTAGTGGAACAGGTCAGAGAATCTGACCCTCTAGTATTAAGTATTGCTCCCCATCACAGGGCCTCATACTCTTTCTTCTAGGAAGCAAATCCTTCCCAAGAAATCTTAGGCCTGGTTTACACTTAAAAACTTAGGTCAACTTAGCTACATCACTTGGAGCTGTAGAAAAAAAAAGTCAGTTTGACCTAACTACAATCACACAAACTCCCACTGTTGCCACAGCTAGGCCAAAAAAAAAAAAAAAAAAAATTCTGGTCAACCTAGCTACCTCCTCTTGATTTACTACAGTGACTGGGGGGAGGAGAACCCGTCTGTCGCTGTAGTAAGTGTCTACTCTTCACCACTATGGTGATGTAGTTGCAGTGCTTCTAATGTAGACACCAAGTCTAGCTGCGATGGAATGTGCAGGCACATAGTAGGCTTAGGAAGTGTCACCCCCTGCCACTCTGTCCCTCTCATACAAATGAACACAAAATCGAAGAATGAGGAGGAGACAGGATGACCTTGGAATCTGCCCCAGAAATGGGTGCAAAGCCACTAGCATCTGAGAGAATGAAATACTGATGGCCAGAAATCGGTTAACATGAATGAAAGGACTGGCAACCCTGACTTGTGGTATCATGCCCATTCTGCTTGACATACAAATGAAGGGAAAACAAAGATCATGCTGGCAAGATAAAGCCAAAAGAGAAGCTGAAGTAAGGGGCACATAGGTCCAGCTGTGCCTTTTTCTTTTGCATTTTATAAACTAAATTGCTTTATAGAAGAAACGAAACCCATTCAAACTAATGCTCAAAAGAGCCAGCAGCTTTAACTGAATTTCTCAGGGTTCTCTTTTGCTTTTCTCCTTCCTTTCAGTAAATCTGCATCTGTCCTCTGACTGGAGAAATGGAAGAGTATTTAAGGCAATGCTTGGAATTACTGTTGGTTACGCTCGCAGGAGTTCTAGGATCCCTGGCGTGACTAAGCACAGCCCCACTCGGAAAGGGCAGTTTAGGAAGCCAGCAGACTTATGGAGAAATCATCTATCCGTAGGTTGGACACTAGACTGGGACTCAGGAGGCCAGGGTTCTATTCCCTACTCTGCCCTTGGTCTCATGGGAAACTATGGAAGGTGACGGCAGTGCTTTCCATGTGTAACATGGGGACAAAGATGAGACTCTTATGTAAGCCACTTTGAGTATAGATAATACCCAACTTATATAGCACTCTTGGCTTTTAGATCTCAGACATCAATTTACCTTGCTATGGATGGCATTTTTTAGCATATGCTTAACTATTTATGTATCTATGCCATTGATCGATCACCTACCAATGGTCATGGTATCTAGATGCTGGCTATCTTACAGAATGGGTACATTGGGCGCATGGCTAATGGCCAGACCACTTTGTATTGTTAAGTCAGATCCTTTGGGCGGCAAGATATCACATACTGGACTCAAGTATTCAGCCACAATTGGGGTCCAGATTTTCAAAAATTATTAAAGCACCCACCATGCCGACGTCAATGAAGTTATGTCAGTTCCACCAGCCGAGGCTCTGGTCCCAAGTCACTAAGGGAAGGTCAAGCAGTAGCAACAGGGGTTGATGGACATGGTCCCTTCAAGTGCCCATATACAGATATCTTGGGGCCATGTTAGGTATTCTCAAGGGTAAATTGAGGAAAGGAGATCTTATCAAGGCTGGGCATGAACAAGTTTTCCTTGTGGGCAGGTTATTCCATAACTGCCTGCTGCAAGACATCTGGTGCCTTCTTCTGAAGCAGCTGATACTGGCCTCTTTTAGAGACCATATATTCGATGCCCTTCTGACCTAGGGTTACCATTCGTCAGAGTTCTCCCAGACATGTCCAGCTTTTTTGAGTTAAAAATAGCATCCGGGAGGAATTTGTAAATGTCCTGACTCCCCCCCAAGCAGAGCGCGTGCGGCTGACAGGGCAGCCGGCCGGATCCTGCCACTCGCACGGGGTTCTGGCAGCCAGAGCCCCTCCTCCGCTTCCCCCTCTCTCCCCTGCAGCTTGAAATCACTCCCCTCTCTCTCCCTCCCTGCATTCGCAGATCACCAGCCGGCTGTTCGCATCGGGCCACCGGCAGTCTGGAGCTCCTCCCCCTGCTCCTGCTCCCCCCTCCCCTGCTGCCCAGTGCACTGCTCTGCAGCACTCTGTTCTGAGCGGCACGGTAAGGGGGCCAGAAGGGGCAGGGAGGTTCTGGAGGGGTCAGTCAAGAGACAGGGAGCAGGGTTGAATGGGACAGGAGTTCGGGGGGGGGGTCTGTCTGGGGGTGTGGATAAGGTTTTGGTCAGTCAGGGTACAGGTAGGGGGTAGGGTCCTGGGGTTGGCAGTTAGGGTGGGGGGGGTCTCAGGAGGGGGCAATTAGGGGACAAGGAACAGGGAGGCTTAGGTAGGGTTCTGGAGGGCAGTTAGTGGCAGAGGTCCCAGGAGGGGGCAGTCAGGGGGTGGGAGGGAGTGGATAGGGGCAGGGTAGGGCTTCCCCCCCCCCCAGTCCTCTTTTTTGATTGTGGAAATATGGTAACCCTATTCTGGCCTGATCCAGTTCAGCATTTCTTATGGGCTAACAGATCTGCAGGGCCAGCTTTAGCAAGTGTGGGGCCTAATTCGGGGGGCTTGTACTCACCAGGCGGCACTCCGAGACTTCAGCAGCACTTCGGATTGCCGCACTCCGCCGGCCGGGGGAGTGGGGCTTGCCACACTCCAGCCAGCGCTCCAGCAGGGGGAGCGGGGCCACGGCCTTGCCGGGCTCCAGTCCAGGGAGCAGGGCCATGCGCTTAGAACTGTCTGCCCGCTCTCTGGCCAGGGCCACAGAGCCTGCCTTGCTCCAGTACCGGGAGTGGGGCTGCAGGGCTTAGCACTGTCTGCCTGGGCTCCAGCCAGGGTAATGGGGCCACGGGGACTGCCATGCTCTGGCAGGGGAGCAGGGCTGCGGCCTTGCCGGGCTCCAGTCCAGGGAGTGGGGCCGCATGCTTAGAGCTGTCTGCCCGCTCTCCAGCTGGGGTAGTGGGGCCATGGGGATTGCTGGTCTGGGGAGCAGGGCCATGGGCTTAGAGCTGTCTGCCCAGGCTCTGGCCGGGGTAGCGGGGCTTACTGCGCTCTGGCCGGGGGCGGGAAGGGAGTGGGGCCCTCTTAGGTGCAGGGCCGATTCGGAGGAAAAAAATTGGCCTAAAGCCAGCCCCGCAGATCTGTATTCTGTTCTAGTCTTGCCACAGGCTTGCTGTATGATCTTGTCCCGCTCACTTAACTTTTGTAACAGGGATAATTTCCCAGTTCCCAGGCTGCTGAGAGGATAAATTCACAAAGACCCTAATTCAGCTAAACATGTGTAAGCCTTATGGGCATCAGTGAGGCTTTAAGCATGTGCTTAAGTGCAATTGCTGAATTGGGGGCACATTTGAGCTCTGTAGGCAGAAGGGAGCAACAGGCAGCACTATAACCATCCTTAATAGTGACACCACAGTTAGGGTTGAGTTATAAATTGGTCTCCAGACAGCCAGGAATTTCTGGCCCTTCTCTAACCGTAAGTGGCGTATGGGCATGAAGTTTCACACAAGGTTAGTTTTTAAATGCCCTTTGAATTCTGTGCAGTTTGCTTGGTTTCTCTTCATACATTTTTAATAGGACATCTTTAAAACTGGGCTCTTGCTGATATTTGTCCTTGACATGACCTTGTGTTGTTGATAGCTTAAAAGAGCTGTCTACCTACACAAAATGTGGTAGATCTGGGGCAATGTGTAGAGGTGTTTTGTTATGTTTTTTTTTTAAACCTGTTGCACATGCAAGCTTAATCCTGGCATACCCTGGCTTTTCAGTGTTTGACTTTGCAATCTTACCATTCTTTTGATGGAGTATTGTGTGACGTTACACTGTAAACAAATCTCCACCTGGTCAGCTCTGCAGAGCTCCAAGCAGCTCAGCATGGCCCCTACCTCCTCTGCTCGTTGCACCTGGTTCTAGACCCAGCTGGGGGAACACAGAGCAAATCTGGCTGCTGAATGAGACACTACGCTTGGTTGGCTATGACAGCTCTAGCATATGGCTGCTAGCTGGCGGAGACAAGAGCATAGAAGGTGGCTCTGCAGGTTTGTGTGTAATGAAGAGAAAAGGCTTGAGAAGAAATTCCCCAAGCCACCCTGGCAGCACGTACAGAATCCTCCTGCCCTGTTTGCCATCTGTTCCACACACCCTTCCATTCCCATTTAAGCCACTTTGATTACTGAAAAGACTTCTTTGAGAAGGCACATCAGAGGGCATGCGGTAGGGTCTTGGCACTCTGAAATGGAAGAACTCTTTTTTTGAAGACACCACAGACCTGCTCCCAGCAAGTGAGACATATCCTCACAATTACTCAACAATTAGACAGTGCAGGCAATTAGGCTACTGTGCTTCAAGTGGAAAATTGCTAGGCACAAGCCTGAAATGCTCATTTGAGGGAGGCCTGCCTGAGATGGAGAGATCGTTTTCCCCATCCATGTGTGTGACGGAGTGGCAGCCCTCTGTGCCAGCAGTTATAATTAAGCCAGTGCCACCATTGGATTGTTAGCGCACTGGCTGGTAATAGAGCAGAGCAGATGCTTCTCTGCTCCCATGGACTGGTTTAGCTACAAGCCAGTGTTACCCTGCAGCAGACCAGGAGTGTGGATGGCAGGTGTGAAGGAGCATCCATCCCTGTATCACTTAATGGCAAGTTCTCATCTGATGAATCAGCAAAATGGACCTCCACCCTCTGTTTCTTATGATGGCACAGTAGGATTAGCACAATGCTCTCAACCTTTCCAGACTACTGGACCCCTTTCTGGAGTACAGTTTGTCTTGCGTACCCCCAAGTTTCACCTCACTTAAAAACTACCTGCTTACAAAAAACAAAAAAGTGTCATAGCTCACTGTTACTGAAATATTGCTTATGATCTCATTTTTACCATATTATAAATAAATCAATTGGAATATAAATATTTATATTCACATTTCAGTGTATAGTACACAGAGCAGTATAAACAAGTTGTCTGTATGAAAACTAGTTTGTACTGAGTTTGCTACTGCTTTTTATGTAGCTTGTTGCAAAACCTCCCCCCCCCCAAAAAATCTAGATGAGTTGATGTACCCCCTGGAAGATCCCTGTTTGAGAACCACGGATTTAGTGCATTCCCTTATAGGGGCTTGGGAAGAAAAACTGGAAACACTGTGACACTATACCTTGGGGAAGCGTCCTGGAACCCCCATATGCCTCTTTTTATATAATCATGATCTTACCTTACAAGGCATGCTTTATATGCATCAGGGCTAAAGGTTATGATCTGCTGGAAGTCATTTCTCTATCCAGATATGCAGATCATTAATGCATATGAAGTTATGAGAATTGTGTAGTATGGTTGCCACTAAGACGTGCTATAAGTTGAGGAATCGGCCAGATATTAGCTCCCCAGAGGCAGCAGCAGCAAGGAAAGTAACCAACACCCAGGCAGGATGTCAATCAACCCATCAGCCACCATTGTCCAGCAAGGGAGCTACAATGCAATGGCTCACCTGCATGAGGTGACACCAGGGGAATTGCTCAACCTTGCCTGGAGATTCAGCAATGCCCACCCAGACCTGCCTGACTTGTGCTCCCCAAGCACATGGACTGAGGGTATAAAACAGACAGTGGCCATGTTCTGGGCCTTTTTCTCCTGCCCCCACCTATGCTGCAAGCAACAAAGACACTGAAGACTTCAGAGAAGACTGGCCCAGATTTAAAAGGAAAAATCTGTACATTAAGGACTGCAATATCCAGTGGAGTGAGAACAACAGCTTAATTAGTTGCTGCCCAGTCCAATAGGATTGAGAGTTTAGACTGCGTGTTTATATTTTATTTCTTTTGGTAACTGACTGCCTCTCACTTAAAATTTAAGTTCTTTACTGTTTCATCTTTACCAGTGAGTGTGTGTGAAGTATGTGGCAAATCTGCTCAGGTTTTGCAAGGCTGGTGTATATCCACTTTCCATTGTGGAAGTGGTGAACCAATTAATGAATATGCACTGCTCGAGATGGGCAGTGCAAGATGGTATATTCCTGAGGTGCAGTGCTGGGAGGATTTGGCTCTGGTGCCTTTCTCTGTATGAAAGAGTGGCGGCTCAGGGAGCATTTGTGCAATCTAGCTGGGTGTGGGGCTCCACAGGCTGTTGTGCTGAGTGATCACAGCTCCTGGAGGGGTTTTCTGCTGCTGGTCACTAGCAAGGCATTGAGAGAGATAGCCCAGGCTGGAGAGAGTTCAGGGGGCACAGCTGTCCCAGGCTGCACCCTGGGGGGATCCAGGCAACTGTCTATTGCTGAGGCCTGATCTACACTAAAGTTAGGTTGACCTAGCTACATTGCTCAGGGAGAGAAAAAGTCCGTGAACAACTAAGCTGACCTAACCCCTGGTGCAAACAGCACTAGGTCAATAAAATTCTGTCCACCTCTCCAAGAAGCAGTAGCTAGGTTAATTACCTATGTGGATGGGAGAAGTCCTCCTGTCTATATAGGTAGTTTCTACACGGAAGCATCACAGCAGTGCAGCTTCCTGTATAGTATTTGAAGTGTAGACATCACCTCAGACTGTTTGCCACATGTAGTGGTGCTGCATACATGGTTGCCCTAGTTTTCCCTAGGACTAACAGAGCACCTTCACAGTTCCTGGGATGCACTAGATCCTGTCTTCAGAGCACCAGTGCAACCATACCTGTATTATTGCATTCAGGTCTGTGAACCAGAAACAGTGTCAGGCTTGGGAGGATTAGATTACTGGTAAACATTCCACTGTGTACGCACACAAAATATTTTCATGGATAGTAATCAAAATTTACAAAATCGGCAAAGAAAAAAGTGCTGCTGGAGAACTTAGAGTTTGTGTAAGGCTATTTACTTTGTGTACTTTGGCATGTGATGTTGAAGATTGGTGTTTTAACAGCTATGAAGCTCTCACTTTTTGAATCTCCATATCTATTGTAATTGTGGGGAAATTATGCAGGTCAGACAACAGTAAAAAAGTTTAAAGACTAAAGTAAAAGTGCTTAAGAAACAAACTGATCTGTCAAAGTTATAAAATATCAAGGTCAAGTTCCACCAAGCCTACATACTGGAGGCAGATTGGAAAAAGCTGGGTAGGTTTGAGAGAGGACATGAGAAAGAAAGTTAAAAGCAATGTCTCTAGCATGGCTGAAGGGTGACTAACTGAAGTGGTAGACAGCTATAATCTGCAAATATAACCACCTCTAATCACCACCAGGTTTTGAACCTATGACCTTCAGCATCACCTCCAACATTTACCACCTGCACTAAAATAGCACTCATTAAGTGTCAGCAGTAGCAGGCTGTTATCTTGCAGGGGACCAGCAACTAGATGGGGACATGGCATACTTTACCAGTGGTTTTTTTCCAGCCATTAGATCTGGTTGGAAGACACTGGAAAAATGTATGAGAGCTAAAGGAGCAAGGCCATTAACAGGCAATAGCAGTAGTGTCTTGTCCTCCAGTGGACCAGCCACTAGAGGCTACAAGTCTGCCAGCAAGCTGCAGACACACTAAAGCTGGTTGGAAAATACACAGTAGGGGGAAAACGCTATTTATCAGAGAGAGACTGGATGCCCTAATTAGCCTTATATATCTCTGCTCAGTTTGTACACTTCAAAGGATCATGGAAGTCAGAGAGGATCCATGGCTAAACTATTTCCTGAACCAGATCATCAACTGGTGAGAGTCACAGCTCCATAGATCTTAAATGGTACTTCCTCAGCGCCTATACATTGGGAATCTGGCGCAAGCTTTAAGGCTTACAGACGTCTAACAGCAACATCCCCACCTCTTAACTACTGGGAGGCTACATGCCAATAGTGCTGAGAGAAATCTCAGCATTAGAGCAGTGATTAAAAGGAATCAAATTAAACCAATAAAAAGTTTTGGCTATTAAACACTTAGGGAACAATCACTGGGTACGCTCACTGCTGTGGCTACATCCAGGGATTAGCTCTCTCCTGGTCTGGCACCCCCTCCTTCGGTTGCTTGCTCCATAGTCTCTCTGGACGCAGGATGCTCCCTCATCATGACTCAGCCCTCTAGCCAGGTCACAGTTTGTCAAGTGGGGCTTTGAAATCCCCAGAAGGGGAGGACTATCTGCTATAACAGGCAGTTTTCTAAACCACATCCAAGTATGTGCCACTTTCCCAGTGGTCAGCAAGGGAATCCAGCTCCACCCCTATTGTAGGTTCCAGCGCAGAGACCCTATGCCCAGAAACCACTGTCTGCTCAAGATCCAACCCTGTTAGTGTCCTTGGATTCTTTCCTATCTGCTGGTGCCCTCCCCGCCGAGTTTAACAGCCCATGCTTCCTCCACTCCCAGCGTCTTGCCAGTTTGTAGCCCAAGGCAGATCCCAGAGCTTACTCTCTCCCTAGCACTTCTCCTTGGCTAGGGCCAACTCCTTCTCTCCATGGAGGGACTACAGAGCTCCTTCCTACTTGTGCTTTCCTCTTCATAAGGCTGTCCCAGCTCCTTCCCCTGCTGGGCTTTATCAGCCATTAGGCCTCATCAATCTCCAACTTTCCTGCAGGTGCAGCCTGCAAGGTTGATTGGCCTATTTTATGGTCCAAGCCTTGTGTGGGGTAGGCACTATCACAGGGAAACCAAAGAACATGTCTCCCCACCCACCCACCCAGCAGCAATGGGAGTGCACAGACACCTGAGCGCACACACATTGCTTTAATGTGTTCATGCTATTTGCATAATATTATTGAAGTACTGAGGCTGTAGTCACGTACATCCTTTTTTATTCAGCAGAAAAATTAAATTACACACTAAAAAAGTTTTCACCACATTGTAATTTATGTTCTGGACAGGAGCAGATTGTTTTTGTATTCCAGCCAATATTACAGCCTCTTTGTCTTAATGAATTCATGAGCATTGATTCCTAAGGGTAATAGTAGGAATATTATACTGGAAAAATATAGTGTTTCTGGCCAATGTAAAAATACTCCTTCCTAGCTCAGCACTTGAAAAATATGATTGTACAAAGCTTAACCATTTATCTGTACTCAGGTGGAGCGTATGGAACTCAAGACCAGCTGGCAGGTGCCTCAAAGGGCTGAAATTAAATGATACGAGAAGGGGTTGCTCTCAGAATTAGTAAAGATGTTTCTCTTTCTGAAATAGTTAAGAATTCTTATTGATCATATTTAAGTGGAATATTTTCTGATTAAAGGGCTTCAGACTGCTGGGCAACCCTTCACCCACCACTGAAATGCAGCCATTTCTGGCGTGGCGTGCAGTTGCTGTTCAGCGATGCTAACCACATGTAGGTCAGCTCAGGAGAGGAATGAAAGAAAATCCCACATCTAATCGCAAGGAGACTCTTAGTTAGGCCTTCATCCTGCAGTGACTTAAGCATATGCTTAACTTTGCAAACTAAGTACTCCTGTTAACTACCCTTTGCATTATCAGGGCCTCTTTGGTAACCAGTTACCCAAGCTAGAACTTTAGGCATTAAAGTATCTAAAGGCTCAGTTGTGCTAGGCATTCTACAGACATGGCAAGAGAGCCCCGGCCCTAAAGAGCTTATCTAAGCTGACAGAGCGGGAAAGTGACATACAGTAGGTCAGTGACAACTGAGTCTAGAACTCAAGCTGTCCAACTCCAAAGTCAGTGTCCTACCTGCTAGAGCACTCTGCCTCTCCTGAGTTCTGCGATCTAGTGGCCACTGCTACAAAGATAGCACATCTGCCACAAAAAAAAAAATTTAAAACAGGCATCTTTTAAAAAAGTAGAAGTCAAATCCTAGTGAAGTAAATAGAAAGGAGCATAAACACTGCCAAATTAAGTGTAAAAATGTAATAAGAAAAGCCAAAAAAGGAGGTTGAAGAACAGCTAGCCAAAAGCTCAAAAGGTAATAAAAATGTTTAAGTACCTCAGAAGCAGGAAACTTGCTAAACAACCAGTGGGGCCCCTGGACGATCAAGATAAGGAGCACTTACAGACGATAAAGTCATTGTGGAGAAACTAAATGAATTCTTTGCTTCAGACTTCACGGCTGAGGAGGTTAGGGAGATTCCCAAACCTGAGCCATCCTTTGACAATTCCTCAGATTTGTCACCTACACAGATTGAAATGTCACTAGAGGAGGTTTTGGAATTCATTGATAAACATTAACATGTCACTGGGACCAGATGGCATTTGCCCAAGAGTTCTGAAAAAACTCAAATGTGCAATTGCAGAACTATTAACTATGGTTTGTAACCTGTCCTTTAAATCAGCTTCTGTACCCAAATGACTGGAAGATAGCTAATGTAATGCCAATATTTAAAAAGGGCTCTAGAGGTGATCACAGTAATTACAGACCAGTAAGTAACATCAGTACTGGGCAAATTAGTTGAAACAATAGTAAAGAATAAAATTGTCAGACACATAGAACGTAAGTTGTTGGGCAAGTCAATATGGTTTCTGTAAAGGGAAATCATGTCTTACTATCTACTAGAGTATGTTTGACCCCTTCAAAGAACATGTGGAAAAGGGAGATCTAGTGGACATAGTGTACTTATATTTCCAAAAACCCTTTGACAAGGTCCCTCACCAAAGGCTCTTACATAAATTAAGTTGTCATGGGATAAGAGGGAAGATCCTTTCATAGATTGAGAACTGGTTAAAAGACAGGGAACAAAGGGTAGGAATAAATGGCAAATTCTCAGAATGGAGAGGGGTAACTAGTGGTGTTCCACAAGGATCAGTCCTAGGACCAATCCTATTCAACTTATTCATAAGTGATCTGGAGAAAGGGGTAAACAGTGAGGTGGCAAAGTTTGCAAACGATACTAAACTGCTCAAGATAGTTAAGACAAAAGCAGACTGAAGAACTTCAAAAAGATCTCACAAAACTAAATGATTGGGCAACAAAATGGCAAATGACATTTAATGTGGATAAATGTAAAGTAATGCACACCGGAAAAAATAACCCCAACTACACATACAATATGATGGTGGCTAATTTAGCTACAACTAATCAGGAAAAATATCTTGAGTCATCATGGATAGTTCTCTGAAGACATCCACGCAGTGTGCAGAGGCGGTCAAAAAGGCAAACAGGATGTTAGGAATCATTAAAAAAGGGATAGAGAATAAGATGGAGAATATCTTATTGCCCTTATATAAATCCATGGTACGCCCACATCTTGAACACTGTACAGGTGTGGTCTCATCTCAAAAAAAGGATATACTGGCACTAGAAAAGGTTCAGAGAAGGGCAACTAAGTTGATTAGGGGTTTGGAACGGGTCCCAAACCAGGAGAAGTGAAACAGGCTAGGACTTTTCAGCTTGGAAAAGAGGAGACTAAGGGTGGATATGATAGAGGTATATAAAATCGTGAGTGGTGTGGAGAAAGTGAATAAGGAAAGGTTATTTACTTGTTCCCATAATACAAGAACTAGGGGCCACTAAATTAAATTAATGGGCAGCAGGTTTAAAACAAATAAAAGGAACTAGTTTTTCCACAGCACACAGTCAACCTGTGGAACTCCTTGCCTGAGGAGGTTGTGAAGGCTAGGACTGGAACAGGGTTTAAAAGAGAACTAGATAAATTCATAGAGGTTAAGTCCATTAATGGCCATTAGCCAGGATGGGTAAGGAATTGTGTCCCTAGACTCTGTTTGTCAGAGGGTGGAGATGGATGGCATGAGAGAGATCACTTGATCATTACCGGTTAGGTTCACTCCCTCTGGGGCACCTGGCATTGGCCACTGTTGGCAGACAGGATACTGGGCTGGTTGGATCTTTGGTCTGACCCAGTACCGCCGTTCTTATGTTCCTTGAGAGAGGAGCCATTGGCTTTTTAAACAGGGATTGACATTCAGGGAGAGTCTTATAGAAGAGACTCCCCCTCTCCCCCCCATATAGGAGTTAGCACTTGGAAAGAGCAATTACAGATCCTTCTAATTCTGCCTCACCTGACTATTGTTTTCCCTCTGCTCTAAGAAATCCCCTTTTGCAGCCTGTTTTTGCCTGACATTTGAAGGATGAGCTATTAACGATACTAAATGAATAACTGTTATAGAGTATATTTGAGAAGATCATAAAAATCTGTAGTATCATGATGTCAAGCAAAGTTTGATGTGTTTTTTTTAAATTATGCATGTCTTCTATTTTTTCCCCCTTCCAACATTGATCTGAAGCTTTCAGAGGGACATTAATCTACCTGCCCACATCAGAATCCTTAATTATTCACATTCAGCCATATATCTAATTCTTTGGGAGCTCACGGAGGATCTGCAATTGTTTCAGTTTTATTTGTGAAACTCAGGCTCACTGTTTTACTCTCCTTCTTGTCTTAATATTGATACAGGTAGGATGTTTGTAATGCAAGTCAGCTTTGTGGTTCTGCCTTCTCCCCAAGTCAAGGATTCTGGCCACTTACCACAAGGAGTTTTTCCTCTAGGGGGGAAAAGGCATGGGATCATTTTGGATCTCAGTTGTGTCATCTGGTGATGCTCAAGGTGCTAAAGGTTAAGGGCTCAACTGTGTAACCTTTACTCATAGTTCCCTTTACTTCACATTCCTGACTCTGGAAACACAGGAACTCACTTAACGTCATCCCAGTTTGTGTTGTTACGTTGCTGATCTATTAGAGAACATGCTCGTTTAAAGTTGTGCAATGCTCCCTTACAATGTCATTTGGTGACCTGCTTTGTCCACTGCTTGCAGGATTCTCTGAAAGAGCTGCCTGTCCTCGTGGAGGCTTGGAACCAGGGCGGACCGGCAGCCCCCCTAAGTTCCCTGTAAGTAGGTGGGTGGCTGGGCAGGCACCCAGCAGGCTATCAATTGCCAGGCAGTTCAGGTGTCCCTCCCCCCACTGCTGTGCTGCTCCTGCCTTTGAGCTGCTCCCAAGACCTTCCTGCTTGCTGTGCAGAGGGGGGGGAGAGGGTGCTGATGTCAGGGGGTCCCCCTCCCCCTGCACCCAGAGGTGAAAGTAAGCCGGTATGGCGTACCAGCAAGAGCCAGTACGGCGTGCCAGACTGGACTGGCTTCTGTGGCAGTGATTTAAAGGGCCCAGGGCTCCATGGTGGCTGGCGCCCTGGGCCCTTTAATTCACCCCAGGACTCCCAGCCGCCTCTGCAGGTGGTAGCTCTGGGGTGATTTAAAGGTCCCGGGGCTCCCAGCCACAGCCCCAGGGCCTTTAAATCTTGAAAGGCCCTGCCTCTTCCAGTTGAGGCCACACCCCCACTCAGGACTCCAGCATACCAGTAAGTCCTTTAAGTTACTTTCACCCCTGCCTGCACCCCATCTCCACAGAGCAGGTTAAAGACACACAACAGGGCTCAGAATAGAGGGAACTTGCTGGAAGCTGCTGCTGTGTCTGAAGTAACTTGCCAATCTACTTAAAAGGGCAGCATACTTAAAGGGGCAATGTGCAGTGTTGGTCTCACACACACAGTGTGCCTGTTGCACATGCACAGCCTGGAAAGTTGGCACCGGTGCAGCCATGTATGCACCATTCATGGGAGGGAGTGGTGCACTCCAGCAGGAGAGGGATACCCGAAACAGCAGGTCTGCACTGTATCCACGCAAGCCCTTCCCAGCTGCCAATTAGAGCTGTACCCTTCCTGACCTCCAGTAAATGCTCTATTGCTTCTCACTGGGGGGGAAAGTAATTCCTCCTTTGCATTCGCCAGACAGATACTTAGTCCTTTGCTTCTTGGTGTAAAGACCTGTTTACTTGCTTCGCAGTCCCTGGTACGAGCTCACCTACTGCCTATCTGCCATTGATAAAGTACCTAGGAGCCCCAGTCATGGACCAGGACTGTGTTGTGCTAGACATTGTGCAAACCACGTACCACTGACTCCCTGGGACATTTCTCTAGGATTAATCTTCACATCAGAGTTGCATCAAGAGGCCAGGCTATGCTAGGCACTGTACATAGGCACATTAGACGCCATTCCTGCTCCAAAGAATTAACCATCTAAACCACACCAACAGGAATGCTATTCTATTTACAGATAGGGACTTGAGGTAGAGATTAAGTGACTTGTGTGACCTTTGTCAAGGAGTCTGTGGCAGAGCAGAGACCAGAACCCAGCTTTGCTGAGTTTTAGTCTACTGCCTTAACCACAAGACTGTTCTTCCTTTCTGCAAATTTGGCAGTTATAGTTCAAGTCAGTGCTATGTAGAGTTAAGTTTCTCCATGGGGGTTGCAGACACAACCAGCTCAAGCCAACCCTTGGCTCCATGTTCATGGTGTAATCTTTGCTCACAGGGGTTTGGCTTCCTAGCCAATAAACTCCTCATTCCATTTGAGCACTGTTCTGTGCCTTCCCTATGCTGGGGTGGGACCCATAATCCTGGGCATATCACCTTAGCATGCCTGACACTCCCCGGAGATGCTCTATTCTTGCTTAACCTACCCCATGGCCACATCTTTAGAACCCTCACAGGGGAGGAACAGAACAGGAGGCTACCCAGCACAGGTGAGGATAATGGGGCAAATCCCTCCATCTCAGGTGTAATTCCATTGACCTCCAGAGTAAACTTGGCGCCGTGTTTTTAAACATTCTACCCGGAGCACTGTAGGACACCTGTGCAAATACACTTGGCAGAGAAGGCACGTCTCCCCAGCCAGCCTTTGTATCTTTCTGCAACTTGCTATAGAGCAAAGCAGATCAGCAGGTTAGAAAACTCAAGATTTACAGTCCCTAGAGAGCGAATTAGCAAAAAAAAAACCCAAAGTACAGACTAAACTCTGAATGTTTTGATTTGTGCATATTCCATGCACATGGTGTCACAGACTGGGATTGCTGCAGGGAAACAAAGCCTTAGGCTTTGCCAGGATGCTGGGGGAGGGAGGGAGGGTAGAATCCTGGATTTATGACATACCTGTAGCCTGGGCAAGAAATTATAAACATAACGAGATCCAGGGCCAGCTACTTTGCAGGTCCAAGTTAGCATCACTCCACGGATTTCTTTTTTGGGATTTCTTGACTGCTCTAATGTATTAGCACAGTGCTGGCCTCTAGGCACTAATCTAGGTACTGTATAAAACAAGTTAGAGATTGCAACAAATTGCTTATATGCCAAACTGAAAAAAGAAAAGCATTCTCACCTCTGTTTTGCCGGTGGGGAAAACAAGCACAAAGCAATGTGAGGCCTGGTTGTCAGAAGAGTGCAGCACATTGGATCCTGAACACTTGAAAATCTGGCCTCTAATTCTGGTGCCTGAGATCCTTTGGAGATCTGGCCGCAATTGCTCAGCCCTTGCAAGTCTAGCCCCAAATATGTTGCCCAAACTCTGACAAAGCCAGGTCTATCAAATCCCACTCGTGTCTTTATCTTACAATCCAGAGCAGGGGGCAAAGAGCACTGCACACCCCTAGTCAATGCCTGACAAAAAATGCTTTCACCATTGCATCTTTCCTCCTTGCTCCTAGTCCCCTTTTCCTCTGTATGCCTCTCGCCTTTCATTCCATTCTGAGTCCGTCTCACAATGCTGCCACTTCCCTTCTTTCAAGCAAGAGTTCTGCTGTGTGTGCAGCGGGTAGGCAGTGCAGTGCAAAAGCCTCCTGTTAATGGTCTGGCATTTGATACATTATCAGTTGAAGATACACAGAGGGAAGAAATATATTGTGCAAATTACTTGATAATGCGCAGCACCCAGACACCATGACCTTCAAAAATGCCTGTAATAGAAAAAAAAAAAAAGACACCCAGCCTTACTTTGCTAGAACACTTGATAGTCTCGATGGAAAATGGAATTTTTTTTTTTACTATTCTAACCTGCGTTAACTCTGCCCTCAAGGTCAATAGTCTCAGTAACATTTTCCTCCAAGAAAACATTGGCACTTTCATGGGACCCTGTGGGAATTTAAGTTCAAGTGCCTCCAGAAAGGAGCTCAGTCCATACCACCTGATGGGTAAGGCTCTGCTGAACATGCCTTGTGTTCGTGATGGGCTAGTGAGCCAAGCACAGCGACACCTCCCCCCGGGTTGGGTCTGGGAAGCAGGCTGAGCATCCAAGAGGGAGCATGGAATGCTCAGAGGGAGCGAGCGAGCTTCGGGGCAACAATGACTAAAGTAAGAACAGCGGCTAAGTCTCAGTGATTGTCTACATGTTTGACCAGTTTAGTTTAAGGTGTGAATTTAAGCCTGTGCAAACCCTGTGGGCTCTTATTTCAGCTTAAGAGTGGCTTCCTGTAGTTTAGCTAAAATTGATCCTGATCTGTGTACACAGTTGTGGGGCCTAACTGATTTTAAACTGAGTTAGGCCTAGTCTACAGTACAAAATTGTGCTGGCATACCTATGAGTGCATGTGTTGGGGGGCATAAAAATCATTCCCTAGGCAACACAGCTATGCTGCCAAAACCCTCAGTGTAAACAACTACGTTGGCAGCAGAACGCCTTCTGTTGGCATATATTAGGTCTATACTAGGAGGCTAGGCCAGTGTAGGCTCTATTGCAGGGGTAGGCAACCTATGGCACTCATGGCGAAGGCAGCACGTGAGCTGGATTTTCAGTGGCACTCAGACTGTCTGGGTCCTGTCCACCGGTCCAGGGGGCTCTGCATTTTAATTTAATATGAAGCTTCTTAAACATTTTAAAAAGAATAATTGAGATATATTATAGACTTCTAGAAAGACCTTCTAAAAACGTTAGAATGTATTACTGGCATGCAAAACCTTAAATTAGAGTGAATAAATGAAGACGCCGCACACCATTTCTAAAAGGTTGCCGACCCCTGCTCTAATGCAGAGACATGGCCTTAGTTAATGGGTGCTGCTCTGTGTGTCAATTCTCAAAATGGTTTGATACTGGCTTATATCAGGTTAGATTGGGTCTATAAACTTAGATGGACAAGCTAACCTAACAGCACCAGACCAAAACTAAGAACGGTGTCTACACTGGTTTAAGTTAAACCAGTACAGCTGTGTTTAGACAAGGCTTGAGAAAGAGCTTGACACTAAACCGAAAGAAGTATTTCCACCCAGGGGGTTGGACCAGTTTAACGACATCAATTTAAAGAGTGATTTAAGTTTAAGCCATTGCAAATTTCCTGTGTAGACAAGTCCTGAAGTAGAAAGATGAAGCAAGCCTGAATGAAGGGAGCAGATGGGTTAAGATAATTGGATAAGGGACAGTTGAGAAGGAAAGAGGGTAGCATGGCAAAGGTGGTGAGGATGGCATGGAATATTCTGCTGCAAATTGTTATCAGGGCACTTGCAAGAGACAGGGCTGAGTTTTGCTTATCTCCAGAAATCATTGCGCTGATCTGATCCCTGACTGCAACATCGGGAATTCCAGGGCCAATTTCAGCCCTGGTGTAAAATTTAATACAATTCTGACTCCAGTGCCCCCTGATGCCCAGGCTGGACTTGATTCCTGATGTTCCCATGGAGAGGAAGGTAGGAGGAACCAGCATTTAATGCTGCTGATTGGATGGTGTATGGGAAGCACAGAAAGTGGGTTTCCCTGGGGGAGATAAAGTAGTCCAGAGGAGTAAAAGCAAAGGGAAGTGGTATGAATCCAGGGCACAGACCCGTCCCTGCACTACTTTGCACTGTGGTAGCACTGAGGAGCCCCAGCCCTGGGCCAGATGCTGTACAATCACAGCACACACAGATGGTCCTTGTCCCAAGACTTTACAATGCACTATGGCTCATTGATAGCACCTCCCTGTTACAGAGAAGATTGCAACGTACTCATCTCTGTCATCCTCTCCAGACAGAGAGGAAGAAAAGAAAGAAGTCTTGTTCATCAATACAAAGGCCCCAATCCAGCAAAGTACGTAAGCATCTGGGGGGTCCCTAGAGGTGAAGCACATGCCAAAATGCCTTAAGATAGATATATGGAGATATACCCATCTCAGAGCTGGAAGGGACCCTGAAAGGTCATGGAGTCCAGCCCCCTGCCTTCACTACCGGGACCAAGTACTGATTTTGCCCCAGATCCTTAAGTGGCCCCCTCAAGGATTGAACTCACAACACTGGATTTAGCCGGCCAATGCTTAAACCACTGAACTATCCCTCCCCCCTGCTTGATCTAGGTCAGAGTGACCTAATTTTGGGACATCGGGGCATGATCATTTTGTTGCTGACTGCCCAGGGGGACTAGGAATGTGGTGGTATCTCAGTTAAGAAACTACCTTTCTGCTTTGCAGTGCTGAACACAGTGCAGCTGGCAGGCTAAATTCAGGTCAGCCAGCAGAAAGGGTGGGATTGCTGTATGGTCCTGTTGTCCATCCTTGTGCATCCCTTTCTCCTTTCTGGGCTGTTCATTGTAGCAAATATCCCTCTGTAAAACTTTAGAAACTCCAGCTGTCTGCATGTAACAAGCATTCTCCAGTGACCAAAAATAATGGTCTGGTTTCCATGGCAATATTCCTTCCCAGGTGGGGTTACAGTCAACTGTTCTCGCCCTGCTTGCAGTCTCTCCCAAGACAAATTCTGTGGAAAACAATAGCCTCTTCTCTTATTGACATGGCAACATAACTATCAGCCAAGCAGGGGTAACAAAGGTCCCCAGCTAAGAGGCGATGCGACATGCTGCTGACACATTTGACTCCAATCCCTTTTAGTGCTGTGCACAGTTTGCTCACATCTGCAGCAAGGGGGTTATTTATTCTGTCCTTTTTTTGCAACTAACAGCTAAGTAGGGCCTGGAAGTACCAGTTTTTATAGTCCTTGTGTCCAAATATCTCAGCTGCAAAGACTTTGTACCCAATTCCACCACCGCTCTTTCTGGAAGGCAACACCCCTAATGACCCAAATACCTTTCACGCATCAATTGCATGCATGGAATTCTGCAGATACCCTTTTGCTGATATGAAGTTGTGGACATGGGGACAACCCATCCCATCAGATAAGCCAGGTCAATTGCAAACAGAGGAAGCAGAAACATGGTTAGTGATTGGACAGAATTCAGTTCCAGTTCCTTGTTCCACCATATCTGTGCAGCCTCCAGTTCTGCCCAGCTGAATACAGACCCAGCCCTTTAAAGAGAGTTTCCTTTCCCTTGACAAAGGAGTGTCTTTTTTTGGCAGAAACTCAATTGTTCAACATTCAAGTTGCAAGATCTGAGAATTTTTAAAGGGCCAGGACTTTATGAAGGTCTTG
Organism: Malaclemys terrapin pileata; assembly: GCF_027887155.1. Lineage (NCBI taxonomy): Eukaryota > Metazoa > Chordata > Testudines > Emydidae > Malaclemys > Malaclemys terrapin. The sequence goes on along the minus strand of NC_071506.1, from coordinate 131,270,110 downwards.
CTATATCCGTTTTACAGATTGGTAAAACCATCACAACTGAAGGGTCATTGTGAAAATAGGAATTGTAAATCATTTTGCATTTTGGCAGATGGGCAAGACATGCCGAGTATTAATAGCGAGCCCCACTATACCCTTGGAATATTGGGGGTGAGCATGAAAGTCGAGAGGGGGAGTTGAATGGTTATTAATGGGTTTTACAGTAACACTTAACCAAGACCAGAGCCCTGTTGTGCAAGGTGCTGTACAAACACCTGGCAAGAAAGAGCTCACAGTACACACAGACAGACCAAGAGTAGGAGGGAAGCAGAGAAGCAGCAACTTCCCTAAGGTCACATAGCAAGTCAGCAAATGCACCACACAGCCCAATGCTTAGTCAACTATGCAGAGTAGCTGAGTAACACCATTAAGCTATATTTGCCTCTTCTAGTCTCATTGACATGCTCAGGCACTCCCACTCGGACCGTGAATGGGGGCATTGTTGCAACAGCATTTTGATTTATTTTTAGCAGTACAATCAAGCATCCATTTTTAAGGCTCATAAACAGGCCCTGCCATCCTCACATCCTATCATATCATGAAGGCAGGAACGAAAACATCCTACCAAGGTGGCGTCCAAACATCATTGCCAGATGCCTGGGCCCCCATTCGTCTCAGCTGTCGGAAGAGACAGGCCCTCTGCTAAAAGGGAAAACATGTTTATAGCAAAGCATTTGAGTGTGAGATTATGTCAGATCCTGCATTCAAATGTCAGCTATCCAGGGAGAGATCTATGTGACACACTGAAGCAACAGCACATCCTTAGCAGCATCTGTGACTGACAGCTACAAGCGCTGGCTAATGACACTATGGGAGTCCGGAAACTGTTGAGGTGAAGGATGTTCCTGCTCAAAGCATTATCTTCAGACCAACTAAGTCATCTGTGTTATCTTACAGCACTTTGCATCCCTGGCACACACCATGCCAGAGACTGACAGTGACTTACTTTGAAAGTCAGATTTTCCTCTTTGCTCAAGTCATTGGTAATACACAAGGCACTGGGGCCCATGCTGTATTAGCAGCCTGGGTTTCAGGATTGGTATTGGGTGGGATTTTCAAAAGGAGCTAAGGCCCAGATCTCCAAAAGTATTTCGGCATTTAACTTGTATTGTCACCTAAATATCTTTAGGGATATGGGCCTAAGTGACTTAGGTGCTCATATCCCATTTCATTTCAATGTCACCAACAGTAATACTTTCAGAAGCCCCCCAAGTCACTTAATACCTTTAAAAACCTGGGCCTAATTGTTGCTGAGCTCAGCCTCACAACAACCAGATTTAAGCACCTAAGTCTCATTTTCAGAAGGGATTCAGGCACTTAGTTCGTAAACTCTTTGGCAGAGGGACTGTCCCGCATTGTGTTTGTATGGTGCCTAGCACAATGGGAGCCTGATCAGGGCTTGAGCATCTAGACACTATTGCAATATGCATAAGATAGCTAATGGGATTTAGACTCCTAAGTAGACAAGGCAGGCAATGAGCAGGAAGGGAAACAGTCACAGGGAGGGCAAGGTCACATAGCAAGTCAACAGTATAGCTGGGACTAGAACCCAGGATTACCTGACTTCCTGTCCAGCTCCCTACCCATTAGAGTACATTGCCTGCTCTATAGCCAATGTGTTGGCTAATGGATGAGACATGAGTAAGCTCTAGATATCAGGGCAATAATCACAAAGAGGTAAATTACGTTTCACCCCTTGCTCCTCTATGACTGAGAAGCATCTCTGGGAATCACAATTTACCCTTTCCTTTACTTCCTCCATAGAAGTAGTCATTTGCTTCTAGTCTCTACCAGCTCTACTAACAGCTCAGTACATATTCAGCCAGCCAGCTCTGCCCATTAATCTACCTACTTCCCACGCACCTGCTCCAGGGAGGGCAAAAGGCCTGCAGTGATGGGGGGGGTCAAGGGGTGGATGGTCTAGTTGTTAGTGCACCTGATCTCCAACCTCATGTGTCGGGGTCAACACACACACACTTTGCCCTTAGTGGGGCATTTGAGGGCAGGGAAGAGGAGAGCCAGGCCCTCCCTCTCCACTTGGTTCTAGTCCAGGGCCCCATGGAAAGTAACACAGGCAGGTTCCTCCCCATAAAGAGCCTAAATCTGCCACCCTGGGCTACTTCCTACCTATTCATAGATTCTAGGACTGGAAGGGACCTCGAGAGGTCATAGAGTCCAGTCCCCTGCCCACATGGCAGGACCAAATACTGTCTAGACCATCCCTGATAGACATTTAACTAACCTACTCTTAAATATCTCCAGAGATGGAGATTCCACAACCTCCCTAGGCAATTTATTCCAGTGTTTAACCACCCTGACAGTTAGGAACTTTTTCCTAATGTCCAACCTAGACCTCCCTTGCTGCAGTTTAAGCCCATTTCTTCTTGTTCTATCCTTAGAGGCTAAGGTGGTCAAGTTTTCTCCCTCCTCCTTAGGACATCCTTTTAGATACCTGAAAACTGCTATCATGTTCCCTCTCGGTCTTCTCTTTTCCAAACTAAACAAACCCAATTCTTTCAGCCTTCCTTCATAGGTCATGTTCTCAAGACCTTTAATCATTCTTGTTGCTCTTCTCTAGACCCTTTCCAGTTTCTCCACATCTTTCTTGAAATGCGGAGCCCAGAACTGGACACAATACTCCAACTGAGGAGTAACCGGCGCAGAGTAGAGCGGAAGAATGACTTCTCATGTCTTGCTCACAACACACCTGTTAATACATCCCAGAATCATGTTTGCTTTTTTTGCAATAGCATCACACTGTTGACTCATATTTAGCTTGTGGTCCACTATAACCCCTAGATCCCTTTCTGCCGTACTCCTTCCTAGACAGTCTCTTCCCATTCTGTATGTGTGAAACTGATTTTTTCCTTCTTAAGTGGAGCACTTTGGATTTATCTTTGGGGCATGGCTCTTACAGTCTAAACAGGCAAGAACATCACGAAGTCCCAAATATGCAGGCCCTGCAAGACCTGCTGCCTCTTGAAGTGGGGGGGGGTGGGAGGCTGGGGAAGGTACTACTGGGGACCTTACTATCTACATTATCCCCCTATGCAGGCTCTACCTTCTGTCTAGGTTTCTTGGAGAAGGATTCTCCCCCTCCTACCACCCCTTACCTAGCCTTCTGAGCACCTTTTAACCTGCTCTTCCAGCTGCAGCATGCCCAGGGGGCCTGTAAAGGTGGGGCTAGCATTGCCTTTAACCTCTATGGGCTCCATAGGAGTTTTGTATATCCCATCACACCTTGTCTGTGCACAAAAGTTGTGGTGATTTTCACAAATTAATTTTTAAACTCCATTTCATTAAGCCAGTGCATGTATTCTCATATGTCTGCATTACCACAGCCCTGTGAGCTAGGGTGTCATGGAGTGCTCTACTCACCACAAGTATGGCACCTCCTCATGGCCACTCTGCAGATTAGCACTGCAAGATCAAGGTCTCTTCCTACAGTTGGACCTTGTCACTTCATCTCTGGTCTGCAGCCCCTTTCTCACTCCAGGAACTGCAGTATCCTCTTTGGGACCCTCCAGCCAGGTCACTCCATGTTTTCCCCTTCCAGGGTACAGTCCTTCAAATCCTCTGTCACTCCCACAGTGACTTAGGCAGTCTTCCCATTCATTGCCCCACCAGGGCCACTTCCACAGCATGGGTAGGAGAATGCAGGCCCATCTTGTACTCCAGATTCCAGCCCCAGGACCCTACAACAGGCAGTCAAGGTTTGCTCATTCCTCACCCTCGCTTCTGACTTCCTGGGCTGCTTCCTACCCCCTACTCTCTGGGACTTGCCAGCCTCTCTACGCCTTCCTCACAGGGAGCAAGTGTGAGCCATTTCTTGCTATAGCCCCCAAACACACCTCCCTTCTCCAATGAAGTACCTACAGAGCCCATTCCTGGAGCCCTTTGCCTGCTCTCAGCTCCCTGGCTTTATAGAAGCACCACCTGTTCCCACACAGCTGAGCTTCCCCTAATTAGAGCTTTCCTCTCAGCCTTCAGCCTAATAGGTTAATTGGCCCAGCTGGCCTCTATTAACCCCTTCAGGGTGACTGTTGGGTGAACATACTATCACATAGGGACGTGCTAGTCTCCTCACTTTACAGACTGGGACCTGAGGCATAGAGAGACTGAGTGCCCAAGGACACAGAAGGAGTTTGTGGCAGAGCAAAGAATTGAGCCTAGTTTTCCAAAACCCCAGACTGGCACTCTAACCACTGGACTAGCCTGCCTCTCATCTTACCTACCTCCATAAGGGGCCATGCTGCGGTTGCTATTTTTCCTTCCTATTGCATTAGGCAGGCTTTACTGATGAAACCATTTGGACTCCTTGTCAGGTCTCTCCCCTGGCCCTGGTGGCAGCTACAGGAATATTTTGGTACCAGGATAAGAATATGCCTTGATGTTTACATTATATGATGGCTGCTCTTCCAGTTGCACATCACTGCGCTTCTTGGTCCTGGAAAGAAAGAATAGAGAATGCTAAGTCACCAAATCACAGCCTTTTAAAGTGATTTGTGCTGGCAAATGTTTGCAGGGTTGGCAGCCCTGGGACAGAGTTTATCCACAGAACAGGTACAGTAAAGACAGGATAAGCTTCCTCCACACACTGCCCTGCCAATGTGCTTCCGTCCTGGCTCAGTCTTAGGTCAAACGGGGGAATTGATTCACCATGAGCTGGTGACATTTATCATCTTCTTTATTTATATTACAGGGACACCAACTGAGATCAGGGCTCTGTAGCGAGGCGGTGGGATACCCCACAGCCCCGCTGAGGGCTGAACCTCCCCTAACACCAACGTGGGCAGAGCCACTGGGTCCGGCACCCACCCCTCAGAGGTCTGACCCGGAAGTATAAAAGCCCGCCTGCAGAGCTCAGTGGAGAACAAGCCGCCGGAGAGAGCAGACGTCTGTGGCCGAGCCCCTGCTTGGGAGACAGCAGCAGGCCACGACCGGCCTGAGGACTCACCAGGCCAGCCAAGCGTACCCCTCGCCCGTTACCCCGAGGAGGACTGGCCGGTCCTGCCCCCGGGCTACTTCCACACTCCCCCTCGTAGGGTACCTGGGCCGTACTAGTGTCCTCGGTGGTCTCCACCAGCATCGGTTCCTCCGGGTAGGTAGTGAAGGGTAGGTTTGGCTCCTCCTTGGGATAGCTGGAAAGGGGCAGGCTCGGCCAATCCTCCTCGGGATAGCTGGAAAGGGGCAGGCTCGGCCAGTCCTCCTCGGGGTAACGGGCGAGGGATAGGCTCGACTGGCCTGGTGAGTCCTCAGGCCGGTCATGGCTTGCTGCTGTCTCCCAAGCGGGAGCTCGGCCACAGACATCTGCTCTCTCCGGCGGCTTGTACTCCACTGAGCTCTGCAGGTGGGCTTTTATACTTCCAGGTCGGCGCCGTGACTTCTGAGGGGCGGGTGCCGGACCCAGTGGCTCTGCCCACGTTGGTGTTAGGGGAGGTTCAGCCCTCAGTGGGGCTGTGGGGTATCCCACCACCTCGCTACACACACCTTCCCCCATCAAGGCTGGCTCCCGTCTATCGGGGCCAGACCCGTCCAACTCTCCCAGGCAGGACAAGAAGTCCGCGTTCGCGTGGTCCTTACCGGCCCTATGGCAGATGGTATAAGCATAGGGCTGTAGTGCCAGGTACCACCGTGTTAGCCTCATATTATTGTTCTTCATTTGGGCCAACCACCGAAGCGCGGCGTGGTCGGTGACCAGTATGAAGGGGGCCCCTAGGATGTAATAATGCAAGGCGTCACAGGCCTATTTTACTGCCAGGGCCTCCTTCTCTATTATAGCGTAGTGCCTTTCTCGTGGAATAATTTCCGGCTGAGATATATAACTGGGTGCTCCTCCCCATCCACCTCCTGAGACAGGACCGCCCCTAGTCCTACCTCCGAGGCGTCAGTCTGGAGGATGAACCCTCGGGTAAAGTCGGGGCTGTACAGGACAGGTTCGCGGCAGAGACAGTCTTTGAAGGCCCGGAAGGCGGCGTCACAATCCGGGGTCCATTCCACCCATCTGGGACTGGTTTTGGTCAGAAGCTCTGTTAAAGGGGCTGCAATGGAGGTGAAATCGGGGATGAACCTCCAGTAATAGCCCGCAAGTCCGAGGAATTGGCATACGTGGTGCTTCGTAGTGGGTGGTGGGCATGCTGCTAGGGCTTGAACCTTTCCTACAAGCGGTTTCACTTGTCCCCTTCCAATAGTGTAGCCTAGGTAGGTGGTCTCCTGCCACCCGATACAGTATTTCTTTGGGTTGGCGGTTAACCCTGCAGCTCGTAGGGACCTCAGGACAGCCGCTACCCACTCCAGGTGGTTCTCCCACCGGTCGCTATAAATGACGACATCGTCCAGGTATGTGGCCGCATACTCTCGATGAGGAAGAAGGAGGCAGTCCATGAGCCGCTGGAACATTGCAGGGGCACCATGGAGACCGAAGGGCATCTGGGTGAACTGGTAGAGGCCCGTGGTGGTGGTGAAAGCAGTCTTTTCCTGTGCCGTGGGGTCGAGGGGAATCTGCCAGTACCCTTTGCTTAGGTCGAGGGTCGTGAGGAAGCGGGCCTTGCCTAAACGGTCCAGCAGCTCATCTACCTGAGGCATCGGATAGGTGTCAAACTTCGAGATAGAATTGACACGGCGGAAATCGATGCAAAAGTGCTGTGTGCCGTCCGGTTTGGGAACCAGGACTACTGGGCTGCGCCACTCGCTTTGTGAAGGTTCAATGACGCCCAGCTCTAGCATCGTTCGGACTTCCTCCTCGACGACCTGCCGCATACGATAGGGTGGGGTCTAGTTGACCCTCGGATCACCACCCCCGGCTCCGTCTAAATGGTATGGTACACGAGGGTCGTGTAGCCCGGCTGGGCAGTAAACGTCCCACGGAACGCCTGCAGGAGGCACCTGGTCTGTTTTCGTTGTTCCACAGTTAAGGACTCTCCGAGCTGAGGTGTTGTGGCGTCTTCAGTCGGGGTAACCCGGGGCCCTAACTCGGGCACTGGTGGACAGGGATTAATTAAGAGGCCTTCCCGTTCCCACCAGGGTTTCAGGAGGTTGATATGGTACCGCTGGACTTTTCTCCGGCGGTCTGGCTGGTTAATCTCATAGGTGACCAGCCCGATCTTCCGGATCACCTCATATGGCCCCTGCTACCGGGCCAGTAGTTTTGATTCACTGGAGGGTAAGAGAAGCAGAACCCGGTCGCCGGGTTGGAACTCGCGGACTCGGGCCTCTCAGTTATAAGTTTGGGCCTGAGCTTCCTGTGCAGCCTTCAAATTCTCTCGAGCTAGAGTTCCGGCCTGTGCTAGACATCCCTGAAGCTGGAGGACATACTGGAGAAGGCCCTGAGTGGGTGACGGGGCTTGCTCCCAGGTCTCTCTCATGAGATCCAGCTCGAAGGGAGAGAATTTTGTGGAGGTCTGGGGTACTTCTCGGACAGCCAGGAGCAACGGTGGTATCAACTGGTCCCATTGGCGCAGGTCCTCGGGAGAGAATTTGCGCAGCATGTCTTTCAGGGTGCGGTTGAACCACTCGACCTGGCCGTCGGTTTGCAGGTGGTCCACAGAGGTGCGTAGCTGCTTAATCCCAAGGAGTCTGCAGACCTGCCGCAACAACTGGGAGGTAAAGTTGGTACCCTGGTCGGTGAGGATCTCCCGGGGCAAGCCCACACGGGCAAAGACCTTGACTAACTTGTCAGCAATGGTCCTGGCAGTGATGCTCCGGAGCAGGACGGCTTCGGGGAAGCGGGTAGCATAGTCCACCATGACCAGGATGTATAGAAACCCGGCCCGGCTCCTCGGGAGGGGTCCCACCAAATCCATGGCCACCCGCTCGAATGGGGTCTCCATAATGGGCATGGGGATTAGTGGGGCCGGGGCCGTCCGTGAGGGAGCGGCTAGCTGGCACTCTGGACAGGAGCTACAATAATTTCGCACCTCCTGGTGCACCCCAGGCCAGAAAAACCGGGACAGAATCCGAGCGAGGGTCTTTTCCTGACCCAGGTGCCCGGCCACGGGGACGTCGTGGGCAAGCTTCATCACCGCTCGTTGGTGGCACCGAGGCACCATCAGTTGTCTCTGGACCTCCCTGTTGCAGGAATCTCGGTCCACCCGATAGAGGTGGTCGCATCGTAGCTCGAAATGGGGCCATACCTTGGCCCGGGCGGGATCAATCAGAGCGTCGTCTACCACCGCCAGCTGTTCATACGCCCGACTCAGGGTGGATCCTCCCTCTGGTCTCGGCAGAAGTCCGTGCCGATCTTAGGGTCATACGCCGACGTTAGTGGGGGGTCTTTAGGCACGCCTTCCTGGCTCCGATGTCATACATCTTCAGCCTCCTCTGCGGGGTCCTCGTGGCAGTCCCCCTCCAATGCTGGGGTGATATCGGCTCTCCTGCGCATGGGAACCCAGGACGCACGGGAACTCTGGCCAGTCCTGCCCCAAGATCACGGGGTAGGCGAGTCGCGGGGCCAGGCCAACCACCATGGTCCGCGTGACTCCATCGACGGTCAGTGGGACTCGGGCACTGGCATAAGGTCGAACATTGCCATGGATGCACTGCAATAGAATGTTTCCCAGCTGGGGGTCTTCAGGGAAGCCCAGGTTTTGGCGGACTAGGGTCTGTCCACAGACAGAGTCAACCAGGGCCCGCATCTGGCAGTCTCCAACAATTACGGGAATGGTGACCTTGGCAGCCTGCGGCGGTCAGGCACGGTTTTCTCCGGCGCAAACGTGCCCAAAGCTGCAGTCCATCTCAGTGCCATCCCGTTGGAGATGCCCACGCTTCCCACAGGAGAAACAGGGCCCGATTTCAGGTCGCCCGGGTCGGGCTGAGCCTCCCCCATGGCTTCTAGGGGGATTCCGCGGGCCGCGGCCAGTCCTGGTCTCGGGCCCCATGGGGGCGGGCTGAGGGGGACCCTCAGGACGTCTATACCGGGGCTCCTGACTCCGCGGGGGATTCTGTGGTTCGACTCGGGTGCTCGTCTGTCTCCCAGGGTTGGGGCGATCAAGCCCTGGAGGGTGGCCCCGCATAACCGGCCCAACCGGGGCTTCCGCCTCAAGGAAGTCCTCCATGAGGGCAACGGCAGCCGCTACCGTTGGAGGCCGGTGGTGGAGGACCCAAGCCCTCCCCCGTGACAGGAGGATGTGGATGAACTGTTCCAATAGGATTTGCTCAGTGAGCTCCTCAGGGTTCTGCCTGTCGGGTTGTAGCCACCGCCAACACAGGTCTCTCAGCTCCTGGGCCACCAACTGGGGTCGGGCAGCTGGGGTGTAGGACAGACCCCGGAACCACTGCCAGAAGGTTTCCGGGCTGATGTCTAAGGCATCTAAAATTGCTGCCTTTACCCGGGTATAGTCTCTTGCATCCTCCATGGATAACCCCCGGTACACCGTTTGCGCCATCCCCGTCAAGTATGGTGCCAGGAGGATAGCCCACTGGTCTGGCACCCACCCGGCAATGTGTGCGACCCTTTCGAAGGTCACCAGGAAGGCTTCGGGGTCATCCTGTGGTCCCATCTTGGTCAGTCTTACAGGCGGGGTGCATTGGGGAGCCCCGTCTGGGTCTCCCGGCTGGGGCCCCGCGGGCCGCGGCAGGGCTGTCGCCAGCTGCTGTAAGCATTGTTGCTGGAACTCCCGGTTTTGCACCGTCAGGTCCTGTATCAGCTGCTGCTGCTGGGCTCCCAGCTGCTGGACGAGCTGCTGTTGCTGTTGGAGCTGGGCGGCCTGCTGCTGCTGTTGCTGCTGAAGCTGGGCCACCTGCTGTTGCTCCTGGCTCTCCGTCAGGAGCGTGAAGAGCTTGGTCAAATCCATGTCTCCTGTGGGGGACCGCTCCCCCCCGAACCCCTTTTCACAGGTGTCTAGGGCTCGTGCCCACATCCTGGGCAAAATCCCCACTTCAGGTACCACGTGTAGAAGTCTCGGCCGAGGTCGGCCCTCAGCGGGGCTGTGGGGTCCCACAGCCTCGCTCTGGTCCGCCGTCGGTCCTGGTCTGGCGGTAGTGTGGGACAGCAAACACACGGTTAGGGGCTCAGGCCCTTAAGCAGGGGCTGAGCCAATAGTTCAGGAATCCAGGCCCTTAAGCAGGGGCTGAGTCAATGGGTTTGTAGTGGCCCAGGTCCTAGGTCAGGGCAGGGCACCAATCAAATAGTCAGGAATTCAGGCCCTTAAGCAGGGGCTGAGTCAATGAGCGAGAGGTCCCAGCCTCTCTAGGCCAGGGAAAAGGGGGAGTCTGCCACCCAAGGGATGGGTGGCAGGGGGGACACAGGCCCTCCCACTCCACTGCGTCCCAGCCCGGGGCCCTAGCAGCGATGGATGTTCGCTGCTGTCAGTGGGGATCCTGGCCGCAACACACTGACATAGGCTCTGGCAGTGCTGCAGCCAGACTGGGGTCGGCTGCCCCCGGGCTACTTCCACACTCCCCCTCGTAGGGTACCTGGGCCGTACTAGTGTCCTCGGTGGTCTCCACCAGCATCGGTTCTTCCGGGTAGGTAGCGAAGGGTAGGTTTGGCTCCTCCTCGGAGTAGCTGGAAAGGGGCAGGGTCGGCCAGTCCTCCTCAGGGTAAGGGGCGAGGGGTACGCTCGGCTGGCCTGGTGAGTCCTCAGGCCGGTCGTGACCTGCTGCTGTCTCCCAAGTGGGAGCTCAGCCACAGACGTCTGCTCTCTCCAGCAGCTTGTTCTCCACTGAGCTCTGCAGGCGGGCTTTTATACTTCCGGGTCGGACCTCTGAGGGGCGGGTGCCGGACCCAGGGGCTCCGCCCACGTTGGTGTTAGGGGAGGTTCAGCCCTCAGCGGGGCTGTGGGGTATCCCACCGCCTCGCTACAGGTTCTTTTGTGCAAGGTTCTGTACATACACGCTGTATATGCTACATGTCAGATACTGTCTCTGATACAATCTCAATAAAGAAGGCAGAACTATGGCCCCCATTTTACAAACACGGGGATCTGAGGCACAGAGAGATTAAGCGACTTGACTAAAGTCACCCAGGAAGTCTGTAGCAGAGCCTGGAATTGAATGCAGGACTCATGAGCCATAATTGCTTACCATGCTGACCGCTAGCAGCTCATTGTTACCTTGTGTCTCCCACACCCACTATAGAATCATAGAAGATTAGGGTTGGAAGAGACCTCAGGAGGTGATCTAGTCCAACCCCCTGCTCAAAGCAGGATCAACCCCAACTAAAGCATCCCAGCCAGGGCTTTGTCAGGCAGGGCCTTAAAAATCTCTCAGGATGGAGATTCCACCACCTCCCTAGGTAACCCATTCCAGTACTTCACCACCCTCCTAGTGAAATAGTGTTTCCTAATATCCAACCTAGACCTCCCTCATTGTAACTTGAGACCATTGCTCCTTGTTCTGTCATTTGCCACCACTGAGAACAGCCGAGCTCCATCCTCTTTGGAACCCCCCTTCAGGTAGTTGAAGGCTGCTGTCAAATCCCCCTTCACTTTCTCTTCTGCAGACTAAATAAGCCCAGTTCCCTCAGCCTCTCCTCATAAATCATGTGCCCAGCCCCCTGATCATTTTTGTTGTCCTCCACTGGACTCTCTCCAATTTGTCCACATCTTTTCTGTAGTGGGGGAGGCGGGGGGCAAAACTGGATGCAATACTACAGATGTGGCCTCAGCCATGCCGAATGTCCTTCTTGAATCTCATCAGATTTCTTTTGGCCCAATCCTCCAATTTGTCTAGGTCACTCTGGACCCTATTCCTACCCTCCAGCGTATCTACCTCTCCCCCCAGCTTAGTATCATCTGCGAACTTGCTGAGGGTGCAATCCGTGCCATCCTCCAGATCATTAATAAAGATGTTGAACAAAACCAGCCCCAGGACCGACCTCTGGGGCACTCCACTTGATACTGGCTGCCAACTAGACATCGAGCCATTGATCACTACCCGTTGAGCCAGACAATCTAGCCAGCTTTCTATCCACCTTATAGTCCATTCATCCAATCCATACTTTTTTAGCTCGGTGGCAGGAATACTATGGGAGACTGTATCAAAAGCTTTGCTAAAGTCAAGGTATATCATGTCCACTGCTTTCCCCATATCCTCAGAGCCAGTTATGTCATCATAGAAGGCAATCAGAAAAGCTTACACTTTGAGTGTAACCTCTTTGGGGCAGGGACTGTCTTTTTGTTCTGTGTCTGTACAGCGCCTAGCACACTGGGGTCCTGGTCCAGGACTGGGCAAAGACAAGTCTTCTCCTTCACCTCCATGGATGGCTGCAGAGATTTGCAATAAAAACAAAACAGTCCCATTAGGTGTCTCATCCCTCTAGAGATAATTCCAAGCCACAGTGACTGTAATTGAGAGTTTGGTGCAGTGCTAATCCTTGGGGGTTTGGCTATATGATGGCTTCCTGGATAATGTCCATTGCCAATTTGAATTTCACCCTGTCATTTGCATTGTGCAGCTTACCCTTAGGCCCATCCACTGCGTCAGCATTCAGAGGGAGTCAGCGTAACACAGCTTGACATTTGTGAACAGACCTGGAACGTGCAAAATCTCTCTGGTGCGCTGTAGCTCCCTCACTACCTCCCTATTTCCCTTTATGTATGTATTTATTTATTTATTTCAATTTATTTTACACTTCAGAGCTGTAGGAAAGGGCACTTTGTTTCAGACCTTTGAAATCCTGTGGAAGAGGGACAATTGTTCAGAGAGTTGGCAATAAAAATCCAGTATCTTTGCCCGGACCAGTGAAATAAGCTCCACCCACACACAGTGGGTGCATGCATTGAAGAGGTAGCTTAGAAAGTGTCTGTTATGTTCAAAACTGGATTAGGTCACAAGTGAAATGAGTTTGCAAGTTCCATTCTAGATGCCAGAGAATATAGGTTCACAGTATAAAGTCATCGCAACTAGTCAACGTGCTTGCTTAGCAGAGGCCTAAGACCACAATAGGGTGAACAGAGAGCAAGTGTGAAAAATCGGGACGGGGGTGGGAGGTAATAGGTACGCATAGAAGACAAAGCCTCAAATATCGGGACTGTCTCTATAAAATCGGGACATCTGGTCACCCTAGACCACAATAATTAATAAAGTTGCAAATCAAGACTGGGATGCATTGGCAGAGCTCTCTGGAACTCCGCACTGGAATAGCAGGGTGTGTAACAGTTCAAGATTTAAGGGCTGTAGCCGAGCTGCGATAAGGAACAGGGCTGGAATATCCCATCGTGCTGTAGGTCAGGGCTGGAGTGTCTGGGAGTGAGACCAATGACTGGAATGGCACAGGGTGCTGAAGGTCAGAATTAAGGTACAATGGAGATCCAAGGATTAAAGCATCAAAGATCAGAGTAGAGGTGCATCCTCAGAACTGCCTGAACAGCCAAGAGTTGGCAGTTCAAATTAAATTTAATTTCATATCCAGTTTGCCCTTTTTCTTAGTATAAAATACTCTTGGCCATTCCAAACTGCAGCAAGCCACCCTGGGCACAGCTTGGTCCAAAGATACTGTCTCATGTCCCTGTCCTTAATGGACATTCCAGATGGGCAGGCTGATGAAGCCACTCTGCAGGTTAACATGTGGTTATTGGGGTCTGCCTTCCATGAGCAAGGAGCCCACACGGGTCCCTATTGCTGAGATACCAACTCATGCCACATGAAACCAGGATGGTTCCTGAGAGAACTCTAGCCAATCAGTACTCAAAGACTTCCAATCTCCTTAAGCCAGACATCTTCTAAACTGGGGACCAAGACAGCAGCTTTGCCTGAACTACAATACAGTTTGCAGTCTGATCTATGGAAAGAGAAGACATCTCCACAATCCTTTGAACATACAGTGCTCACCCCCAGTGAAGGTGGGAGGTATCTTAAATGAGAGAGTTAATGTGAAGAGTGGCATGGGACTGAAACAAGTGGCTGGATTTGTACCACAGGATATACAACAGTGAACCACTGCAATGTCATGGATCCTTTGCCATGTACCGCTGCCCCAAAAATATCTGCCGGTAAAAATATCATTGAGCCACCAGCACCGGCTGTAGTAAAAACTGAATCCAAGTTGGTGACTTTGCTTCAGGCTTCCCCAAGTCGTGTGTTTTATTTTCTTCTTTGCTGATACAGCTGCCCCTGAAAAGCTTTTGCTTTCCTCCACCTAAAGTAGAGAGAGGAAGAGTGGTTGTGTGGTTCAGGTACGGGCTGACAACACAAGAGATTTGTATTCAATTCCCTGTTCTGTCACAGGCTCCCCATGTGACCTTAGGTAAGTAGAAAAATCCACCTCCTGTGCCTCACTTCTCCATCTGGAGATATTACCACCTCCTTCATCTGTCTTGCTTATTTAGATTGTAAACTCTTCAGGGCTGAGAGCACAGCACCTAACACAATGGGGCCTGGGCCTCAATTGGTGATACAAATAATAATTAAAAATCATTTAAGAATGATCCCCATTTGGTGAACTATACTGTTATTTTACTTTTTTTAAATAAGGGGGAGAAAATTGCTTTTGCCCACACTCTTCCCCAGCAATTTCCTCATCATTTAGAGTGAAATTCACCCCGTAGAACAAGGCTGATTCATTGCTTAAGTCCTACTAAAACCCCATTTCAGTGGCAATGAAATGGCACATAGACCTTGTGCTGGCCCTTTGCACAGGGAGAAATTTGATCCAGAGTTAACAGCATCGTTGTTGACAGGCTGAACAGAAAGGTCAAGGTCTGCATGGAACGTGGAGACTTAACTTCTCTGTCACTCCTAAAAACAGGTGCTCACCAGTCAGTGGTGAAGCCTACCAGCAAGAGGTTGCGAGAGAGTGGTTTGCTGCTTTATGCCGCACCTGCATTTCACTCATCAGGGCTGTCAGTCCAGCTCCTTTCATCAGTGCTAAGAGAATATTGAAATAAACAAATGCTCCAGAGAAAGGGATAAACACAGATGGCAGCTTGTCTTGTGTTTGTGTGTGAACAAACAAAGTCTCCGGCAAAGAAAAGTTTGCTCTCTATTAGCATTCGCCTTTCCCAGGTGGCTCTGCAGCAGCCACTAGGACAGCGAGAGAAATGAGCACATGTACACACACAAAGGGAGATCTGGCACTCAACCAGCACAAGACTAAACAGCTTTCTTAATAGCTTTGATCAAGACCCAACAAATACAATTAACCTTGAGCTTCCTCCCGTGTAGCTGCTTGTCCCTATATATCAGAAGCCTGATCTGCTCCATAGCGAGATTGGCAGTGACATGTTGCCTCTTGCATGCAAAGGGGTGGGGGATAGAGGGAGGATGGAGCTGGCTTTGAGCTCAGACCAAGAGGGAAATGGAAAGGAGTCAATAGGGTCACCCTAGCTTTTTTGACAACAGAATTCAGGGGAATTACAGTTGAGATCTTCTAAACTGCCTAAGGGATTTTAATGCCCACTGTATAAATCCACTGTGGATTGCGTTTGCTTCCATTTTTTTATACGGCTGTCCTTTTGTAGATGCAAACCCCCACCTCCAGGCACTGCCACCAGCCACACTGAGAGCGGAAGGTGATAAAAGTGAAGCCACGTCCTCATGCATTATTTCGTCTCAGCCTGGAAGATGACTGGCACTGAAACCTCTCTCTGCATGTATGATGGACTCATTATGGTCACAGGGAGAGATTCAAATGTAAGACATAAATATTAATAGTCCTTATTAGGACACACACACACCCGTGATCCTTCCTCAGCCCAAATTTATACAGTACACGGCACAGTTAGTTCATTTGATCAATGAAGCTTTCTTCAAAGAAGCTTGCAAGGCCCTACACTATTTTTCATGTATGCCATTTGTGCTCTATTAATGCCTCCCCACATCAAACACCACTCACTTAGCTTAAGCTAGTCCCTGCTCAGTGAATCTTCAATGAGAAATCCATCAACCTTTGCCTTGCAAAAAAGCCCACCTGTGCCAGAGCCCCCTCTTGTGGACATGGCATATATCTCAGCTGCAGAGGTGGGGGGAAATAGGGTAGAGCCAGGGTGGCCAACCTGCGGCTCCAGAGCTACATGCGGCTCTTCAGAAGTTAATATGCGGCTCCTTGTATAGGCACCGACTCCGGGGCTGGAGCTACAGGCACCAACTTTCCAATGTGCCGGGGGATGCTCACTGCTCAACCCCTGGCTCTGCCACAGGCCTTGCCCCCCCCGCCCCCTCCCCTGAGCCTGCCATGTCCTCATTCCTCCTCCTTCCTCCCCAGAGCCTCCTGCACGCCACAAAACAGCTGATCGGGAGGTGTGGGGCAGGAGGGGGAGGCGCTGATCGGCGGGGCTGCCGGTGGGTGGCAGGCGCTGGGAGCGGGGTGGGGGAGCTGATGGGGGGCTGCTGACATATTACTGTGGCTCTTTGGCAGTGTACATTAGTAAATTCTGGCTCCTTCCAGGCTCAGGTTGGCCACCCTTGGGCTAGAGAGAGTTGGAGACTAGACTCAGTTTTCTTTTTTTTTTTTGTCAAAAATGCCAGAGTTTTTTGTTGAAAAATTCCTATTTGTCAAAAACAGAACTGCTCACAAAAGAGGATTGGTTTTGATGAATCTCCCAACTTGAAATTTTTTGGGGAAAAAAATGTTTATAAATCATCAAAATGTCTAGTTTTGACAGTTTGGAAACTAAGACTTCTGAATTTCTGGTTCAAAATGACTTTTCATTTTAAAATTTAAGCAAATTTGAGTTGGGGGGAAAAGTCAACAGTGAGATGAAAAACTTTTGGGGTCATAAAATGTGTTGAGATTTCAACTTTTCATCCAGATTTGGGACAACAAAAGATTTCACACTCTTTAAAATATTCACGAGATGGGACAATTGAATCCCATACAGCTCTAATGGAGACATCAGGGGTATGTCTACATGGCAGTTAGGAGGTGGTATTCAGCACGTGTAGACATACCCGAGCTGGCTTTGATTGAGCTAGCTTGCAGTGAAGCTGCAGCAGCACAGGCTAGGCACCGGCGTATGCACCCAGGGTCCCAGGGTCCTACTTGTACTTGGGTGACTAGCCGGTGCTGTTGCAGCTTCATTGCTATTTGTAGTGAGCTTTCTAAATCTAAGATTGCAGTATGTAAACATACCTAAACCATCACATCTTCTGATTTTTGTGTAGACACAGCCTGTGGTTCTGTTTTTTCTCCTGCCCTGCACGTTGCACTGTCATTTATACCACCACAAGGCAAGTGCAAGGTGTCTGTAAAATGCTATGTTTCTGATCTGGCAGCATTCTGTATTCCCTTTGCACTGATGGGTATGACTTCGCAAGGTGCAGGACAATGGGGAATCAGATCCTGAGATGGTCTGGTACTTGAAGAGCATGCCACCTTTGAGTGGTCAGGAGTGCTCCAGAGTGATTAAGCAGGAATCTTGCTGGGATGGAAATGGAAAGCAAATAGAAGAGGATTAAGCCCATTCAGCCTCCCAGTGCCTGACAGTCTCACAATTACCGATACTTATCTGCCCATGAATTTTTAATCCAGGTTGAAAAGACGGTCTGATAAATTGCTGCACATTTTGGTCCTGTAGCTTCTATATATTCCTCTCTAGTTAGAGAACAAGAGAGGTCTTAATTGCTCATAGCCCTGGTTTGTTTCGGTTCAGATGCTAACATAGTATCACACATTCCTCCTCCTTATAAATCAGGCATGAATGGGATGGCAGAGAAAGATCTACAGGGCAGGAGGGTAATTGTTATTGTCTTTGGGACACTGGAAAAAATGTTCTTTCTACCCCCAGTCATGTTGGCATTAGATTACTTTTTATACTATGTATTCCCCCCACCTCTCCTCACTCTCCTGGTTCTCAGGAATTTTGAACTGTTTTTTGCTCAAACTTTGTTAAAAAAAAAAAAAAAAAAACAACAAAACAAAAAACCCAGACCTTTGTAGAGAGACCAAGAAGTCTGGAAAAGTTCAGCTCCAGAAAGTGAAGTTCTCAGAATAATGTGCCTGAAAACAGGGGTTTAGAATGGGAACTCTTGTGTAGCCTTAACTATAACAGTGACTGTTGCTCCTGCTAGATCGGCCTGCATTTACAAACTGGTTATGCAGCTGCTGAGGGGAAATGCCTCCAGTAATATCACTGCTCTGAACTCAAGCTGGTCAGGAAACAATTTTCTTTTTGATAATAACAACTTCCAGTCACTATCCACCTGGTGTGGATGAACAGGATCCAAACAGCCTCAAACTTTAGAAGGGGTTTAGAATCCGAACCTGAATCTCAGTTGGAATGTCAGGTCTGGTTTTATCTCTATAATAGGGCAAAGCAAGCCCACAAATCTGCACTTACCCAAAATTTGGTGGTGACGGAGAAATTGAAAACCAGATCCACATTTTGGGCTGAAGCCCAGCAAACCTACAGGTGAAAGTCTGCCCAAGATTTTCAAAAGCGACCAGGGTGTTGGAGGCCTAACTCTAAATAACGTAATGGGGCCTGATTTTCAGGGGGTGGATGCTCAGCACTTCCTGAAAATCAAGTGTCTCAAGCTGGGCACCCCAAAATCACTAGTCCCTTTTGAAACTCTTGACCAGTCTGCATTCCCATTCCCGATCCCCTGAGCTACCCCGTCTCCAGGTGGTTTACAAGTTTCTGTACATGGGTGTTGGCAGGAAGCAGCAAAGTCATTAAAAAGTGACATTGGTTTTGTTTTAACTTTTCTTAATCTATGTCTGTTTGCTCAGGTCTTTGGTGGCCTCTGCTGTGCTTGTATATTTCAGGAATGCTGACAGAGACCTTGCTGGGTGTCCTTGTTCTGAAGAGACATGATGGATCTGGCTTTCAGAAGGAACGAGGAGGCCCTGATCTGACATCAACTAGATGAATAATATTTTTACCCCACAAATGATTACTTGTAAAACTTTGCGGTCCGTAAATATTTACTCTGGAGACCACCCCCTGCAGAAGCACAGAGGCATTCATTGTAATGAACTGGTTTTTAATTAGGAGCAACTCCGCTGACTGCTATCATGGATAGAATTGAGCACTACAGCCTATAACTGTCCCAGAGTGGGGTCTTCCAATCCCACTTGCTGGCTTGCCAAGAACAGTTAGTCCCGGAATGGAGACCTGATCTTCTTGGATACAAATGCTGTCCTGAAATAAACAGAGGCTTTCTTACTCTGAGCTGCTCATCCTTATTCTCCTCTTGTAATCAAGGCAGACCCATTCTGCTTCCTTGGTTTCTCTTTCCTCCTGACTGGTATAAGCAGCTGGGCAAGGTGAGATAATAGAAACCTAGAGACTTGGCATGTCGGAAGCAAAAATTCTGGAGTCTCCACCCATTAATGTCTGGTGATGGATGGACCCCCAAAGTTCTACAGGTTTGGTTTGATCCATATCCACTTCTCTGATTTTCTTTGGCATCCCCATGGATTCCTAGTTTCTACAAAGGGATCTTTATTTCTACATGCTGGTTTTTCAAGATGGGAAAGGCTTTTCTCATGGCATTTCCATAAGGTTGGTGAAGCTGTTCAGTACAATTAAGACTCTCATTCCAGTTTGTCTGGAACTGAATCTAAACCAAACCAAGCCATTTTTAATGATAATTTTTGCACTTCTCAGCCATAGATCTCAAAGTGCTTGGGAAAGGTAAGTAAGCATAAATACTTCCCTTTTCCAGAAGGAATTTTTCAGGCACACATAAATCTGTTCATTACAGTACTTAGTATTTTCTGTTTCCAAGCGTATCACCAGCATTCACTTATTTAAACAGTTGGTCAAAAAGAAACCCTCAAATTGACAAAAACTTTCTTCGATTTTTTTAATGGGAGTTGTCCATGAAAATTGTAATTTTTCAGTGGAGAAATTTTATCAGTTCTACTTATTAATCCTCACGACCCCAACTGAGAGGTATAGGCATGCCAGTAATATTATCCCCATTTTTACATATCCTGGGACCAACATGGTTACAACAACACTGCAAAAGAGTCTTCCTGTTGTAAAATGGGGAATAATTATTCTTCATTTCTCTATTCAGAATGCAAGCTCTTTAGAGCAGGAACAGACATGTTCCTATGAATATATACTGTACCTAGCACCATGGGCCCCTGGGTTCAGTTTGGGGTGTCTAGATGCTATTCTAATATAAATAATAATACAAAACAATTAAAACTTTTAGAACCTGATGACTGTTTTAGGGATCAATTGAATTTTGGGCAGAAGATTTAGCAGGTCAGTTCTTATTTTTGCCTCCAAACCATCTGCCTCAAACTCTAATGGGAACACACTGGACCCAATTCTCTTCTCACATTTGGATAATGCAAGAATAACCCCACAGAAGTCAGTGGAGTTACATGGCTGTAACAGAGGTGCGAGAGGAGAATCAGATCCATTGTCTTGGCTGCAGTGAATCAGCAGCAAAGGCAGCCGAGGTTAATTCAGCTGGAAGTCAGCCAATGAAAGAAGAAAATGTCTTATCTACAGTTTAGAAAAAAAAAAAGGAAAAAACAAATGGAGATATACACTGGGAAAGGCGAATTTATAAACAGGCGCTTATCAGAAAGCAAAGCAGATAATAAACAGCTCTTCAGATCTAGGTCTCCAGCTAACAGAGGACAGAAAAGAGAATGGAATTCCTCAGGAAATGGAAAGAGCTGATAAGAATCCGCAGGGACAGAACAAATATAATTTAAAATTAAAAAATAAATGTCTTCTGTCTTCTTATGAGAAAATTACCAACGGCTGCTGAAGAGATTCATTGGGCCCCAAATTGCCATAAAAATGCCGCTGATGCCTCATGGAAAACTTTAATATAAAGGCCCTCACTGGAAATGGTTCTACTGAAATTCTTCCATGGTGGGCAAAGTGTGGGTTGTGGACCCGAGCCGACCCTCTGTGTTCTGCTGGGTGGACCATGACTGAGTTCCTATTTCTCCTAGAGAGCAAGGCTCCAGCACAGAATGTTCCACCTTGGCCACCGTGGCCTCTCACAGTTTGGCGGCTGTGATGAACATGGCAGGCTGGAACCTTAACCTCCATTACAGATGAGGACAGTGCTAATTAAAGAAGGATGGTGTTGTGGTTAAGGCTGGGACTCAGGCAATCAGTATTCAGTTCCTGCTCTGCCACTGACTCTCTGTGGGACCTTGGTCAAGTCACATTGGATAAAATTTTCAAGTGACCTAGGAGCTTAAGATCCTCTGAAAGGACTTGGGTTCCTAAGGCATTTAGATGTTTTTGAACATTTTATCGATAATCTCTCTGTGTCTCATCTATAAAATGGGGATAATTATGTTTCATTTCTCCCACCTTTCTTTGTCTTGTCTGTTTATCTGTAAACTGTTCAAGGCAGAGACTGACTCTTACGCTACGTATGTGCAGCAGCTGGAACAATGATCCCCAGTCTCAGCTGGGGCCTCTAAATTTTCTTTCTTTCTTAAATAAATATATTCTTCTTGATAATTCTGCAGGATGCAGAATCCCCATGAAATAATTGGCTATCTTCTTTCTCATTTCATAAGTTTAGCAAAAGCAAGCCTGTGGTGAGCCAAAGTGTTTCCCCAGCAGCTGCAGCATGCTCATCTGTCGGAGAAGTAGCTTTCTTTCAATCTTCTTTTCCTTTTCTTAATCAGCACAGATGTCAGGTGCCAGCCATGTGAAATGTCTCTCTTGTTTCTTGTTGGCACCTCAGGGGAAGCTCTGCAGGAATTTTTTTGGTGGCGAGCACCTTTCTCAGGTGAAAAGAGAGATCTGCAGCTTTAAATTCCCACCAGGGTACAGCCCGTTGCAAAACAGGAAGGGATTGCTCAGCCAGCCCCAGCAGTACTGTGCGGACAGGTTAATAAGCCACGCCTTGTGGAAATAGAGGTATAGAGCCTCAGCTCACACCAGGGCGCTTGCACTCTGCCATTGATGAATTGGTTGTTTGGGAAAAGTCGAGAGGGAAGGAAATTGAACACCAGGTATTGAATTTCATGTTTAAATGAAAAAAAGAGAAGTTTATTCACGCCACTTAGCTATTGTGTACACATCAAATCCTCTATAATCAAGGCCCACGAGGGATAAAAGATAGGTGGGAAACAAGCAATAAGACACAAATCACACTCTCGGAGCCATAACCTCAGCTCCTGGCTCAGCCCTTATTTGATGTCATTGCTTGAGTACAGACTTCAGTATGAAGGCTTTAGGGTGAAAGACACTCCTGTGCAGAGAGGCCAGCATGAGCAATATGCACCATCTAAGTCCCACTTATGCCCTTAGGGCCTGATTCTTCATTACCTGGCAGCCAAGTTTTGCCACGGAGGCTGGTCCAAATTAGGTCAGGCAAGTCTCCCCTGGAGAATAGCTTCAGCCCCGGGGTCCTGAATTCCAGCCTCCTCCCAGCTCTGTATCACTTCCCCAGAGGTCTCCACCACAGGAGCCGCAGGCAGAGAGTACAACGGGGCAGAGTGAGGGTGGAGCAAAGGAGGGGGAAAGGAGGTGTCGGGGTAGGAGGCGCTGTGGCTGGGATAGCCCTGCATCCTGGTAATTCTGTGCGCCTGCCACTGAAGCTTTATAAGGGCCACAGATAAGCAGCAACACAATTTACGACTGCCCTGAGGGCTTCCCAAACCTGCACTGTTTAGGGGAGGAGTGGCAGGGGGGAAACACTAACTCCCAGCAACTACTGAATAGGGGAGATTCAGTCAGCCTGTGCCCTGTTCCTGGGCTGATGCCTGTGCCCACGCAGGGCTGAATCTTGCCCTTCAGCATTAGTGGGACTTGTGCGGCACATATGCGCCGTGGCTGTCTCTCTGCAAAGGGGACATTTTATCTTTACAGCCTGATCTTTTAGACGTGCTGAATGCCCACAGGCCCCACTGATGTCAATGGGAGCTGCAGACCGCCTTCCCCGGAGCGCCCGGGGGATGACTATTAAGCCTCCCCCGGACCTGCTCTGTGTCGACTATTAAGCCCCCTCTGTGGTCCTCAGGATCATTACTGCGCTGCCCTTGGAGTGAGGTGACACCTGGGCCCGAAAAGAAACCGGCCACCAGGTCAACCTATTGAATCCAAATGGGTTGACCTGGTGGCCAGAAAGTAAACCCTTCAGGCCATTAGTGGACACAAGAATGGCGCAAACCCTTCCTAGTTTTTGATTCTCCACTGGCTTTGAGTTATATCCTGAGCTCGAAACTCCGTCGTGGTTTGTTGATGTCTACAGACCTTTAGCTAGATGTGGGCCCAACTTTGCGGGGAAACCTGAGAAAAATATGCAGTGAATCTGGGCTGATTTACAGAACCGTTTCGGGTGACAAACAATTTTGGCTGAATTTCACATCGAGTCAGAGCTTGTTCAAACCTGAAACGGAAAGCAAATCTCAGCTGAGTTCTTTGATCTTTAATAGACAGCACAGCTACAAAAGCATCTTAATAAAATTTAAATGGGCTAACTTTGGGGGGAAAAAAACAATAAAAATGTGTTATTAGACAACAAAAGGTCCATGATTAGTCCAACTCACACTAGTTTTTCAAAGTTTAACCTACGTTTGGATGCACCACAGGGAGATCCAATCAGGAGATGAGCCCTAGACACAAATCTAGAATTTGAAGCCTCCCAAAATGCAATGACATCCAGATCTGAGGATCTGATTCTATTTAGGTTCCTATGCTGTGCCCATTACCGTGGTATATGGGAGCCAGCCTCTTACAGAAGCTATGGGGCACCTGTAGAATGCAGAGCCAGACCAAAGTTCAGTTTCTAAATCATCCTGAATCTTATATGTTCTGGACAAAAATCAAGCTTTAGTTTATGCCTGATCCTATAAGATATTCCTGAGTCCAACAGTTTATCAGAATTCAGAAAAGGATTAGACATGCATCTGGATAATGAGAACATCCACAATTAAACTAAATAGGATAATTAAAGTGTATGTATGTGGGGGGTGAGGGAAGAGATCATATAAACCTCCCTGGTTCAGGGCATAAGACAAGCACTAATTGATGGGGGACAAGAAGGAATTTCCCAGAAGTGCTGTTTGGTCTGTAATTGTCCTTGTCTTTCCTCTGAAGTATCTGGTCAGAGACAAGGGGTTACTGTTCTAGATGCAGTAGTCTTAAAACCAAGATCAGATGTCTTTCTAAAATGTTATGCTATAGTTCAACCACAAACTATTAGGCTCATTAACATTCACTTGGGTAGTAAGAAGAGTAATTCCATCCACTGGGTTAAAATCTATAGCCTGGTTATGCCAGAGGACAGACTGGATGATCACCGTGGTCCCTGGCCTTAAACTTGAAGAATGTATGAATTGATCTGCTCCAGTATGGCACTCTCTTTGTTCCTGCAATAGCTGTACATGGTCATGGATTAGTATATTTATTTCTAACCCTGCTTGTGATGGCTTTTGCTGCTTAGTTCAAAGCCCTGACTGACACGTGGAGAGATTGCCTCAGAAGTTAACAGACGGATGCTGTCCAATCGGACAATTTTGTTGTTGTTGCTAGTCTTGTTACCTGCCTATTTATTTACAGTCGTTCCATATTTACATTCCATTTATGTACCATCTTGTTAGTTAAGTGCTTCGCATAAAAGTAATTGTGCCGCTGCAAAAAACCTCAACGCTTTAAAAGGAAAAACAGCAGCAAAAAAAAAAAAAAAATCACTTCGAGCTGTATGAATAATGGCCTGAGTGGAGACCCTGGAATTATTACCTCATTGTTTGGTGCTGTCAGGAAGGTCTTCGAAGGTAGCTCTTCCCACTGTGCTGGGGGAAGAAAGAGCCTTTCTTAGCAAAGTGGTTTTATCACCATTGCACACAATGCATTGACACGTATCCCCATCCCCCCAGCCTCCCAGCCCCCCTTTCAAATTATCAGCCCTGTATCAATTCACATTTCACAGCATGCAAAGTAGACAGAAGCCGATACCCTGCTGTGGCACCATCCAGATAATTCTAGCTCTCATGCCACAGCAAACAGTAAAACATCTTTTCATCTTGGAAACAGAAGACCCCCAATGACTGCATCAGAGCCTCTAACAGAGCCGTCTACCTCCCGCACCTCTGCCACCAATTTCTACCCACTACCCCTTGCATCTGTTGTTGTTTCCCCCACCCCCAACAGGCTTCAAAGCAATGGCTTTTTCTCCACATATATTTAAAGGAAAATAATTTAAGACTACAGACAATGAAGGAGAGGGACCCTGGAAAGTGTAGGGGACAATAAAGGCATCTTGCTGGCTTGATTGGTTTCTAAGAATGAGTCCCAGGTCCCTTTTCTTCTCAGGTGTCTCTCTTATGAACAATGACGGATTGACCTTTCCCAGTGCTTGTTCCCTTTTCATGAGGAGGCGCGAGGTGCATCCATCACAAGCATTAGCTTTGTGTCAGAGGTCGAGCCACTTTATTTCAGTGGCAGGGGCAAGGATGGAGCTTGACTTAACAAGACAGGCAAGAGGGTGGTGGGGGGGATGGGCTAGGACCTGCTTTCACTTGATTCCTCAGGGAGTGAGGAGCAGAGGGAGGGCAGAGCCAATGGGACAGATTCTTCCCCTCGCTCACCTTGCAGCATTTCTAAGAAAGAAGGATGGGTTTTGTTTCTAATCTGTGCTCTGGTAAACCCCATCCATCTCTGTGTCTGGCTGGTGGTGTGGAGGGGCACGCTCTTCCCAGACGGGGAGAATTGCTCTGTCTCTTTCACAAATGGAGCAGCCGAAAAAAGAAACAGAGCCATGGATCAAGCGTCAGCCTGAGCTTTCTTTTAAAGGGAAACAAATAGGGAGACAGTAGACTCTGTACCATGACTCTTGAGACTTAACCTCACAACCTGCTACAGTCGCTGACTACCAGCCTACTCCTAAAACTAATCTTGACTCCAAATCTACTGCTAGCTACAGTAGGCAGCTATTACTATGTATACCACACACTTGCCTAGAAGCAGCAGACCCTGTTGTACTCTGTGCTATACCTATGCACAGTAATATACAGTCCCTGTCCTGAAGAACTTACAATCAGAGGTGGGTTAGTTGTAATTTGGTCTGGTGTAGCTTTGGAGGTGGGCTCAAAGCTTTGTAGAAATAAGCAGGGCTTGGGGTTGAGGTACTGTCCTTCTCCTCAAGACATCTGGATTCAACTCCCCCTTCTTCCCCAGTCTGATGTTGGACCTTGATCAAGTTACTTCATGCTTCAGATCTGTAAAATGGGGATAATATTGCATCCTTTGTCTGACCTGTCTGTTTAGATTGTAAGTGTACCCTGGACTCATGACTCTAACCGTTACCCTGATCTTACCACTAACCTTATCCTTTCACTTGCATTCTTAACCCCTACTCCCTTCCCAAAGCATTGACTACCAATTCTAATCCAGCCCTGCTTTGACAACTCTACTCCATAACCTATCACTAACCTTGGGTTTAAAAATAACGACATCAAAATGCCTCAGAAGTACTAAACAATGTGACGTGTTTCTCCAAGTGGCAAAGCCAAGCCTCTGGCAACTGCCTCATTGTCTGTCTGGGTTCTGTAGGGAGAGATATGAAGGGGATTGTTCTTCCTGGAGGGTTTATCCAGTCTCCAGAGGGAAGCTGTGGTTTCTGTTTGGGTTATTCATTTCTACGCTGTACCCTCTGAGCACAATGTGGAAGCTGCAGATTCTGGGTTAGATAGGGAAGAAATCAGTCAAAGTGGTCATTTCCAACTTCAGTCTTCCTGCTGTCCTTTCAAATGTGTTGCTCTCACTAAGGGTGAAGTTCACCCCTGTGCAAAATTTGAAGGTGGAGTGGTTATAGGGTTCCTGATTCTCCCTAGTTACCAGAGAGGACCAGGATATGTGGCAGCACCATGGGGAGCATAATCAGCATAGAACTTCCTGGTTCTGGAGGTTTTTTGGTTGTAGCTTAAAGCAGGGCTCATTGTGTTTAGGTCTTCACACTTCAGATAGCACCAGGCAGGGCTGGCTCCAGCTTTTTTGCCACCCCAAGCGGCAGAAAAAAAAAAGACAAAGCCACGATCGGCGGCACTTCGGCAGCAGTTCTACCGTGCCACTTCATTCTTCGGTGGCAATTCGGCGGCCGGTCCTGCCCTCCGAGAGGGACTGAGGGACCTGCCACCGAATTGCCGCCGAAGACCCGGACGTGCCGCCCCTCTCCATTGGCCAGCCCAACCACCTGCTTCCTGCACTGGTGCCTGGCACCAGGCATATGCACTACTTAAATCTCCGTACAGCCATGGACTTAAATAGTGCCAAGGCCCTGTGCTGGCCCTCTGCAGAGGGGTAAAATCCACCTCTACATTCATTGAGCCATGCAGCAGGTCAATACAGTAGCATTCCAGCTTTTAAAACCTGCATTTAATTCCAGACTGTATCACAAGTTCAATATAATCACATGATATTTGGTGGTTTCTCAGACTCATAGACTTTAAGGTCAGAAGGGTTGATAGGTCAGGATGGCAATCCATTGGCATAGCTAGATGAGGAAAGCATGCATGGTGCTGGGCATCCCTCTATTTAGTTCTAGCCAATTATATCAGCCCCAGAAAAATCACAAAATTCACCCAAAGGTCAACTTAAGCTCCATCTATCTCCCACATATGCTGAGGATGGTCATTCACCTTCTCCGCTTCAGCTATTCACCGCTGGGATGCCACGCAAGGATCCCTGACCATTTACTTGGCAAAGCTGTCAGAATTGAAGGTGGCTAGAGAATCCTAGCTTCCTCTTCTGCCCGTCTTTTTAATCGCCATTCTTTGGGTGGATAGGCGGTGCCTCCACGTTTCCCTCCCTCTGCTTTACGAAATAGGGCACGGTTGTTTATTGGTGGGCAGCAGCAAGGATGGAGTCCGTAAACTTAGGGATGCACAGTCCTTCTGGGGCTAGAGGTCCCTCCTGTTAGAATAAACTGCACCATTTCATTGGGTGTTGTCTTCTTCCTTCCATCAAGTCTTCCCAAATGTAGGCCATGGGCACCCAAATAGATTCATTCTCCAAGGGTAACATTCAGCCCTCAGTACAGAACCAGCAGCACAAGGCCTATGCACCACTCATGTGCCTAGGGTTAACTGAAATGTAGATGTTGCAGCTTCATGAGGAATTTCACCTGCACTGCAATATGCAATATGCGAGCCTATCACTATCATTACTAGTGTTTGTATCACACTACAACCTAGAGGCTCCAGCTGAGATCCGAGTCTCTACAGCACCTAGCACAATAAAACATGCAATACGAGACAGTTCCTGCCCCAAGAATGAGGGGAGGGCATCCCCTAAGATGAGGGGAGGGCAACAGAGATGTGGAGTGACTTGTCCAAAATCACACAGGAAAGTTATGAGCAATTCAGGGTGACAGCACCTGCATTTTCCCTCAATGGTTAACCAAGGACACTCTCCCTTGGCTTCCTGCTCCCTGGCTGTTACCTCTCCGGGTAGAGACCCACGTCTCTCTCCCTTCTTTCTGGGGTATTCCCAGGCTGCACCAGTCTCTGCCTTCTCTCTGTTATTCCCAGCACAGACAGGTTGTTCAAGGACACCTGCTTTCTTTCTCTTCAGAGATCGCTAGCAGGTGTAATTGCTGCCGTTATAAGTACCACACAGCACTTCCTAGGCAAGCCAGCTTTATTCTTAAGGCAAAAAGCCTTCCAGAGAAAACACATTAAGAACAATAAAAGGACCTACATGCATGCTAAAAAGATTATCAGAATTAACGTCAATTGTAACATAGTTTCTGGCAGGCTCAGTCCTTCCAATCCTGTCCATTTGCTGGATCAGGAAGAAGGCCATAAGCCCCTTTAAACCCAGGCAATTTACCCCTAAAACCTTTCTTTGTTGGTGGCTCCTTGGAAAATCCAGTCTGAACTAGGATATGCATCAGGACAGAGCCCTACTTTCCAAGCTCCCAGTCCAATGTCATATGTGTTGGCCCATGTTGCTATGCAGCAGATCACCTCTAGGTCGCTTGCTTAAATCCACCTCCAGTTAGTAGTAAGTGAAATTAATTACCATCTGACAACTGCTGGTCTCAGTTTAATAACCACACGTCAACACAACAGAAGCATTTTATACTGCTAATCCTAGTCTTTCCAGATTATGATTTCCAAGTTAGGAAACAAACAATCTCAATTAAATTTATCATTACAACAAAACCAAGCAAGCAGTTAACTTTCTCCAATCAGGATGATGAGACCTGTCTGTCTTGGCTGTTATTCAAGGGTTAAACAGAAGAGGTCCAGGGGCCTGTGACCTTGCCATTGTACAAAGTAGACTTTCATGCGCATCATCTTCCAATTAGGAACTCTTGTCTCCACTGAGATGTTAGCGATTGCCTGGGGATGAACTTGATGTACTCGTAAGCAACTGTGGAGTGTGACCTTTTGGTACCTTGTCAGGAAGAGAGGCCAAGTGTACTAGAGGCTTCAAGTCTCTCTCGCTCTCTCTCCGTAGTGAACCACTCACCCTGGTATTTCTGATAAGTCTCACGGGAAACTTTACACTGTTGCTTTTAACTTCAAAAAGTATCAATATGGACTGAAAAAACAAAGAACCCAGCATTCCGCTTCTCCCTTCCCAGGCTGCTGCATGGAAGGTACATGTGATATAACTGCAGAATTCAAAGCACATTTCTTTTTTTCTTTATTTTTTTTTTTTCTGACAGTGTTTGGAGGGTGCGGGAGGCTGGGGGTGGGGCAAGCGGGGGATGATGGAGAGATTGAATTAGGAGAGTGAATGCTGTGTCAGCACTTGCTGGCTTCACTTCACTGCATGAGTCTAATAACTGAGTTATAGTTTTTCATTTTGATGAATTAATTTACTCCCGTTCGGCTTTTTATTTTTTTTATTTTATCAAGGGGAGATTCTCTATAAGCCGTTACAATTAAATCTGCACACGCAGGCCTGTATAAGCAGTCTGCCTGGCAGAACCTCAGGCCCCTAGAAGGATGTCCAGGGAGTGACTTTGCTAGGAGGAGCTGATGGAGGGACAGATGGAATGAAGGTTTACAGAAAAAGACCCCAACCAGTGACCAGATAACCAATGCCCAGGGCTTAGGACTTGCGATCATTTTTGACTGGTACATTCGCACAAACGTTTTGGGAAGGGGTGGATCTCACCTCTGCCCTCGCTTCTGTAAACGGAAGGTAAAGATGCCTATCCACCTCATGGCATGGAGTTGTGAGGCTCAGGGGTAGGTGGTGACCCACCTTGCAGAGAGACAGGAGGAAAAAGGTGCAGGAATCTTCCCCCTTCACTGAGATTATTAACTATCTCGGCCCTTACACCTATCCAAGTGTTCAGGCTGCTTGAAGGTAGCAAAGACAATGGTGTTATGCTCCCCCAAAAAAGGAGGGTTTAGATAGTGAATGGCGATATGCCCTCTCTGCAAAATCAGCGATGGGGAGGGGGAGGGGGTTGGCCTTGACATCACGGTCGGCTTTAGGAAGTATGGGGCCCGATTCGAACACCCGGCGGCGGTCCGGGTCTTCGGCAATACTTCGGCAGCGGGTCCTTCACTTGCTCCGGGTCTTCCGCAGCACTGAAGACCCGCCGCTGAAATGCTGCCAAAGACCCGGACCGCCGCCGGGTAAGTAAAAAAATTTAAAAGGCGCCTAAGTTAGGCGCTCTTCTTTAAGGCGCGGGGCCCGATTCGGGGGAATCCATATGCCAGCCAGAGCATTGGGACAGCCCTGGAAGGTGCAGACATTGTACTGTTTCAATGGGTGTTACCCTCTTCCGTGCATTCCCAGTAGCACTGGGTCTGCCTCATTGGTTAGACATGTTGTGCACCAGCTCCCAGGGGTACTATGCAACTCCGCACTCCTCCCATGGGCCAGAGAGCAACAACTGAGCCCTGAAGTCAGGAATACATGTCAAGTGCTGTGAGCACCTTGTGTGATGTGTTCTACCAATGTGGGTATTATTGTGGGCATCAATGAGCATTCCATGCATAGCCCAGCTGTAGAATATGCAGCCAAGATCTGCAGAGTTGCTCTGAGCAGAGAACAGAAACTAGAGAGTGAGCCGTTTACTATTTGAGAAGAAGGTTGGTCTTGTGGCTAAGGCACAGGAATGGGTCTAGATAAGGGGGCAGCCAAGGTCCATTTCTGGCTCTGCCATAGACTCCCTGGGTGCAGATCACTTAATCTCGCGGTGTCTTAGAGCTCCATTATAGATTCCCATCTGGGATAATGTGTCTTTTCCCCCACCCTTTCTCTGTCTTGTCTAGTCAATCTGAAAGCTCTTCAAAGCAGGGACTGCCTCTTTAATACGTGTATGTACAGTGCCAAGCTTAATGAGATGCCAATCTTGGTTCCTCAAGGCACTGATGTAATACCAGTAATAATAGCACTGCTCCAGAATCCAGTGCTGGACCTCCCATTTTCCTTTCCTTCTCACATGCCCCCACCTAGAAGTACTGGGGCTGCTGTTGCACGTCGTCTGTCGCATTATTTTATTTTATTTTATTTTATATTATGGGTGATAATTCATCTAATTACTCGGATGCAGTCAAAAGAGAAAGCAAAATTCTACCAAAACATCATTAAAATGTATGCTCACCAGCCTCCAAAGTGAGCTCATAAATCTCTCGGCGTTGGATATACCAGGTTGGTTGTATCTGGACGGTATATTTAGACACGTGGATTTTGGGTTTTGTATTTGAAAATCTGGAGCATTTGCAGGGCTACAGTAATGCACACTTTGATTTTTTTTTTTTTTTTTTTTTTAGTGTTTCAGATATTTTACAGTAAATTACCTCCGTTTATGGCACTTT
Organism: Malaclemys terrapin pileata; assembly: GCF_027887155.1. Classification (NCBI taxonomy): domain Eukaryota; kingdom Metazoa; phylum Chordata; order Testudines; family Emydidae; genus Malaclemys; species Malaclemys terrapin. Next base: position 131,238,471 of record NC_071506.1, on the reverse strand, counting down.
TTCTTCCTCACATAATTGTTATAAATAACCTTCAAATGACATGAAAGCCATAAATATTGCAAAGGAGGGAACAGTAAGTCACAGAGATTGCAAAGCATACAAAGGAGAACTCGTGCATTGATAATGCAGGGGAGGTTGCCTGGCTGCTTTATTTGTTCCTTTTCCTTCCCCCAAATCATCTCTTACCTATTTCTTCAATAAATATTCCACTGCAAATAAAGATTTCCCTGTCTGGACGAGGAGGAATTAGGAAGCTGCATATCAAACCGTGCTGATAGGCACTCTCGTTAGATGTCAAACGCTAAGCAAGGCTGAGTCTGGACCAGATTTGGAGAGGAGGATTTCAGAGTGCTGCAAGACATGATGGGGGAAGGCGGGGGTGTCACTGATTCAATACGGAACCAATGCCCTGGCCTGAGGCTAGGGGGTGTTATGCCTCTGGAGGTGCATATTTCATAAGAGAAGTCAATCCAGCTGGTTAATGTTAAACTGGCCTTTGATTACACCTGAAAGAGAGCAGAGCACCCCACAGCATCAGGCTGGGGCACTAATTTGGTACTGAATGAGTGGAACTCATGTTTGGTGCTGTTGGTGCAAACTTAGGGCCAGATCCAGTGCCCCAGGAAATCAATATTAAAACTCGCACTGAGTTCAGTGGATGTTGGATCAAATCCTTACTTGGCAAGGATTTTGTTTTCATTTTGCTATGTCGGTGTTTTGATACCACTGTGATGGAAATAGTAGAAGAACCTAAATAGACAGACATCTGGACGTCTCATTAGTTTATCGATGGGTGGTCAGGTGTTCTATCAATGCCACACATAGAAACTTGCATTAGCAGGTGTCCTGGCCCCAGAGATTAAGGAGCTATGGACTGCACAGTAATAATAATAATCCCCTCCTTCCAAAAAGTGAAGCTCAAAATAGCTTGGCCCAACAATAAGCAAATGAAGAGAGGCATGACATTCATCTGGAAGGGCTTGTATACAGCAAAAAGGGAAAGATTTCTTTTTTGGGTGGTTCAGTGAACTATATGGAGTAATTGAGCTTCCATTATAGGCTGAATATCAAGGGAAATTTCCTGACAGGGAAATATTTCAGGGAGTGAAAGGCCCATGGCATGAATAATTTAAAGTCAGGCTTGACAAATCATTGCATCCAAGGCACCATGTTGAATTCACTCCTCCATGGAGCAATCCCGGCAGTCAGCTTTGAAGGATTAAAAGCTTTGTTTTCTTCCTGGAGAAAACCCATCTGAGTCCAGGTGACAGACAGTGTCATCTCTCTGAGATGCTTGGTCAAGCAGAGATGAAGTTTTTAAAGTTTCTAAGGGTATGTCTTCACTACCTGCCAGATTGGCGGGCAGCGATCGATCCAGCGGGGATCGATTTATCGCGTCTAGTCTAGAAGCGATAAATCGACCCCCGAGCACTCTCCCGTCGACTCCTGTACTCCAGCACCATGAGAGGCGCAAGCAGAGTTGACGGGGGAGCGGCAGCAGTCGACTCACCGCAGTGAAGACACCACGGTAAGTCGATCTAAGTACATTGACTTCAGCTACCTTATTCGTGTAGCTGAAGTTGTATAACTTAGATCGATCCCTCCCCGCCCCCTCCCCCCTGTGTAGACCAGGGCTAAGTTAAGAACATAAGAATGCCCATACTGTGTCAGAACAATGGTCCGTCTAGCTCAGTATCCTGTCTCCGACAGTGGCCAATACCACAGCTTCTGGGATGTGTACAGAACAGGACAGCTGGAGTGATCCATGCCTGTCTTTGGCTTCTGGCAGTCAGAGGTTTAGGGTTGCCTCATGCATGCAGTTGCATCCCTGACCTCTTGGCTAATAACCATTGATGGACCTATCCTCCATGAGCTAATCTAGTTCTTTGTTGAACCCAGTTATGCTTTTGGCCTTCACAACATCCCATGGCAATGAGTTCCACAGGTTAGTTGTGCATAGTGTGAAAAAGTACTTCCTCTTGTTTCTACTAAGCCTCCGACTATTAATTTCATTGGGTGATTTCTGGTTTTTGTATTGTGGGAAAGGGTAAATACTACCTTATTCACTTTCTCCACAACATTCTTGATTTTATAGACCTCTAGCATATTCCCCCTTAGTTATCTCTTTTCTAAGGTGAACAGCCCTAACCTTTTTAGTTTCTCCTTCTATGGAAGCTATTTCATACCCTTAATCACTTTTGTTGCCCTTCTCTGTACCGTGTCCAATTCTAATATATCTTTTTTGAGATGGGTGACCAGAACTGGACACAATATTCAAGTTGTGGGTGCACGTTGGGTTTATATAGTGGCATTATGATATTTTGTCTTATTGTCTATCCCTTTCCTTATAGTTACTAACATTCTGTCTGCCTTTTTTCACCTTTGCTGCACAATGAGCAGAAATTTTCAGAGAACTGTTCATGGTGACTCTAAGATCTCTTTCTTGAGTGGTAACAGCTAATTTCAAACCTATCATTATATATACGTAGTTGGGATTACCTTTTCTAATGTGTATTACTTTGCATTTATCAGTGTTGAATTTTATCTGCCACATGGATTGGCCACAGGGCTTTGCTCCTTGAAAAGTCACTGCCCAAGAAAAGGAAGGATTTGCTGGCTGCTGGAATACAATGTCCTGCAGAGTCCAGCGCACCTCTTTGGAAAGCAGCATTGTCTACTGTATACATACTGACCCTCCACAGGGATAATGGCTCCTTCCAGACCAAAGCACAGCCCAATAACCAATTGAGCTAAGAGAGGAATAACTCCCTTAGCTCCTAGCTGTTGTAGGCTTTTATCCTCTTACGAGGACCAGCCACAGAGGACATGACATACACTGTGCTAACGTTGGCTACATATTGAGTGTTAGACAGGGAGTCAAAAGAGCTGGGATCTCTTCCAGTTCCTGCCATTGACTTGTTTTATGACATTGGGCAATTTATTTATCCTCTATATGCCTCAGTTTCCCCTGTCTATACTATGCAGATAATGAGAATTACTTTCAATTGGCAAGCACTTGGAGATCAGCTGCAATGTCAAGTATTATGTACTGTAGTGGGATGCCACAGTCTTTGAGGGGAAGTTTTAACAGAAGAGTTGCCTCAAACCTAGAATTTGACCCAAAAAACCTTTTTCATTTGAAAAAAAGTCCATTCAAATAAATATTTGTAAATTTCCAAGAGAATTTGTTTCTTTTGATGTTTTCTGTTTTGTTTGTTTATTTTATGGGGAAAAAAATCTAAAATGTATAGCTGACACTTTTGGGTTTTTTTTTTTATTCCCTCCCAACCTTTCTCTCCCTTTCTAGTCAAAGCAGGGGTGGTGGGTGAGAATTTCTAGAAAATACAGATATGTTTTGTCTTTTAATTTTTTTCACACACCATTTTTGCTCAGCTGTAGTCAGGAGTTAACTCCACTGAAGACAATGGAATTGCACCCATATCACACTAGGTGTGAGAGAACAATTAGACCCAAGGGCTCTTCACAGGTCTTATAAACTTTGTTGAACCCTCTGAATTTTGGGGTATTCTTCCACACGGCATCTCTGGGAATAAGAGACACAGACATTGGGCGAACGTGTCAATCCAGCTGCGAGACCAAAGTTCTGAAGTGCAGAAATGGCAGTTGCAGTTGCCCTCTGAAGCACGGCTAATCAGCACGGCCACACAAGGTGTGCTCTGGGCAACTGTGGCTTACGTTTCCCATCCCAAACGGAATGAAAATTATAAAAGAACAGCAGCAGAAGAGACGATGCTACCGAGATTTGACGGGGACTCAGCGCTGTAGCTAATCATATGGTTGTTTATATTATGTCCTGGCTGGGATGACTAGGTTCCTTTTCCCATTACAGGATATCAAAAGCTTGCATTTTACAGTATTTCAAACTTATGAGGTTTAATGAGGACCCGCTAGAGGGAATTGAGTAGCCATCAGGGAAGCGAGGCACTTGCCGTTTTCAAACAGCATGTCACTTTGCTGATTTATGTCAAGATGTGCATAGATAATTCACTGCCAAGGCATCCTACTAATCCTTTAGATTATGCATTTGTGGAGTCATCAGAACAGCCTCCTCCTTTGCTGCACAAAGGGGCACGATAATTTGTTTATGCACATTCCAATCAGGGGGAAGATTCATAAGCTATGTCTAAGAGGAATGGATCAACGTGCTTTTGACTTTTATGCAGAGAGGTTGGCTCTTGGGATTTTGAAATAAATATTTGATCTTTAAAGATCATTTTGTTGCTTGTAGCAGTCAACACAGCCAGGTTTTTAGTGTTTGTTTATGGTTTACACCATATGATTCAATAAACTCTGGCTGAGAAACATGTGCATAATTAAGTTTAAAAGCCAGTCTCAATTCTATTCCAGTACTTGTTTTTCAAATCATGGTTTATGCAACAAATTCTGTTTATTGCTAATGGGAATTTCACCCCTCCCCCATTAATTCATTGAATCAAGGGTTGCTGGAATTTTAAAAATCATTTTAGTAAAGCATTCTCTGATCAGCAGTGTCTATAATTGTTCAGGGCACTGCAGAAAGGGACATATTCTTTCTATAGACTTACATGGCCCTTGATACTATGAATTAACTAACTTCGATAACCTCCATGTCATTTTCCAGATGACAAACTGAGGAAATGAGAAACTAAAGCCCAGATTCTCAAAGATGTTTGCAATAAATAGGAGTTAGGAGCTTAAATACTTTTGAGGATCCAGGCCTAAGTGACTTGCGCAAGGTCACACAGGGAGTCTGTGGCAGAGCCAGGCATTGAATTCAGATCTCCTGAGTCCCTGTCCAATGCCAGAACCTCAAGAAGCTCACCCCTCCTCTCTTTCTGAAACTACTCAGCCCTGAGGATTTCATTTTGGATGGATTTCTTCTAATACATTGTGTATTTTCCTGTGCACATTTTTAATTGTTATTCTAGACACTTCTAAGGCACCCCACATTTTATTTATCTGGATGCTCTTACATGCATCTAGCAAGAGCTATGTCTCCCCCCCCCCCCGCCCCCTTACTGCAGTATCTGAGCCATACAAATATTAGTGACTTTGGCCTCACCACTAGAACTGGTCAGCAATTGGCCCCACATCACACAAGGAATTTATAGAAGAGCCAAAAGTTGAATCTAGATCTCCCAAGTCCTACTCTAGTGCTTTAACCCCAAGAGCAGCCTTCTTCTCTCTTAGCTATTCCTCCTTCCAAGTGGTGCCCATTGGCCCAGTGAATCACCCCTTTTGAATATGACACCTGGTCCTCTGCCTTCAGTCTGTCTTTCCCCGGCCATTGGAAATAGTTGTGAGGGAAATCAGTGCTCGTATTCACTAGTGCATCTTGCCCAAACACAGGGGCGCTGGATTGAATGCCAGAACAGCGGGAACTTGAGAAATCCCGTTAGGAACAGATACGGGCCAGGGAAAGATCTGATGAGGAGGGATGTGGCCTTGTCAGTGTTATGGAATCCATCCATGGAGGGCTCAGGAGGATTGTAACCCCAACATCCAGAGTAGTGCAGGTAAGAGGTCACCTGGTAAAACCAATGGGCAAAAATTACAAAGAATGTGTGTGGGGGGAGGGGGCGGGGTTACCATTGTTTTAGCTGAGCCCCCAGTGCTCACACAGGAGAGAGTTTGGCTAAGTGATTCTGCTTTTGGTTCATCTTTGCTGTGTGACCCTTTCTCCACTCTCTCTCCTTATCCTTGCTCTGCCAAAGCCTGGTGCCGCACGTCCGAAAAATGTGAATCTACAGAAACCTCCGGAACAGATTCTCGGGCTGCAAATGGGAGGAAAGCATACAGCAACAGTGACACCCACAGCAGCTAGCAGCAAAGTGTCGCAGCGTGTGATGCTTTGCAAGCCCAGAACCAAGCATGCACACGCCAGCTGCCCTTTCCATCCTGAACCTCCCCACTACGCTCAGACAGAAGTGTAGCCCTATTCAATCAAATTCAGCCAGGCATGGCTGATGTTTCATTCTGCAGGGGGATTCTCTTGGTTGTCCTGGAAATCAGGAAGCTACAGTTCTGGCTGAATGAGCTGCTCCCCCTGCTTATCCAGCACGAGCTCAGAATGCAGGAATGCAGGGCCAGGTCCTCAGCTGGGGCGAACTGGCAAAACTCCACAGAAGCCAAATCTCTTTTTGAAAAGAAAAAAAGGGAGGGGGATTCTTCAAGAGACAGATTTCGATACTGTTCCTCACACGGAACAGCACCTTACTCCATATGTAACTCCCTCGGGTCTGTCTACATAGCAGGAAAAGGTGCTCTTTAAAATTGGTTGAGCTGAGCTCACAGGAAACCTTAGCCCCTCAAATCCTTCTCAACACACTTGTTTAGTCGCATTAGCTAGTTATGTTGCAGCCTATGCCTCCCACCTAGGCTACAGCATTACCTGCTAAACTTAATTGATGTTTAAAGGTGTTGGGCTATATCTGTGCCAGTGTAAGTGGGCTTTCCAGCTGTGTTAAGATCACTTGATAGAACTTACTTTATTTTTTAAAACTGAGTAAGTAAAAATTTTAAAAGCTTTGCCCACAGAGAACTGCGGGACAGCTTTCACCATGCCCATATAGTTAGAGCAGTACAACCCAGAGAGTGTGGATGCAGTTATATGGGTCTAATAATAATAACAATAATACCTCACTGTTATGTACAGACTGTCATTAATAGCTCTCAAGTGCTTAATAAACGAGGTCAATATCAGTACCCCCATTTTACAGATGGGGAAATGGAGGCCCGGAGATTTGCTCAAAATCACCCAGCAGGCAAGTGGCAGAGCTGTGAATAGAATCCAAGTCTTCTGGGTCCCAGTTCAGTGCTCTGTCCAATATGCATCATGGCTTCCTACAGGAAGGATAATAAGATATACCACTATAGAGCCCTTTTATACCAGTATCACCATGCCCACACTAGGGATCATACAAGTATAACTAAGTCGGGCGGGGAGGGGAATCATACCCCTAAACCAAAATAGTTATGCTGGTAGGGAAACTGTGTAGATCAGATCTTATTCATCATGAAGAGTGACTCAAAAGGGCTATTTGTGGAGAAACTCTTCATGTAACTCACCGGGATTAACGGTATTAGAATCTGGCCACCCCAAAATATATTAGATACAAATCATTTGCCCAGCTCTAGCTGTGGCCATCTGAAGAACTGCACTAATGGCTTGTCTACACTTAGGGGGCTGCCGTGGCACAGCTGTAGTGCTTCGTGAAGACGCTATCTAAACCAATGGGTGAGCTTCTCTCATCAGCAAAGGTACTCCACCTCCCCGAGAGGTGGCATCTTGTGTCGATCGGAGAAGCCCACCCATTGACATAGCACTGTCTACCCGAGGGAAAATCCACCCCCCTGAGTGACGTAGTTATACTGACATATGTTTGTAGTGTAGACCAGGACTGAGAAACCAATGGTGAGGATTGGAGGTAAAATTCTAACGGACATCTTGATAGCTCTGACCCAGTTGCAAGGCTTTGAACACTTGATCTATCGTGTCTGACCAGCCCCAGCTGAGGGTATGTCTACACTGCCATCTGGGAGGTGCAATCCCAAACTCGGGTAGACGTACAAGCGATAGCTTTGAGTTAGTGCACTAAAAATAGCAGTGTGGCCATGGCAGCACAGGCTAGCTGCCTGAGTCCAACCCCATCCAAGATCCTAGGGACACACTTGGATAGTTAACCTGAGCCGCTGCCTGCTACTAACTCAATCAAATCTGTGCTTGTGCATCTACCTGAGCTGGGAATGACATATCCCAGCTGCAGTATAGATTTACCTGAGAGAGTAAGTGGAGCAATCTCTGAACAGAGCCAAGCCTCTTAAAAAAACAAAACAAAACAAAACAAAAACAACAACAAAAAAACCCAAGTGACTCCAGCATTTCCAGTTCAATAGTGAAGTGAAGAGGAATGTAATCCAGGTGCCGTAACTGCTATCTAGGCTGTTACTTCCTAGTCAATTACCACCTTGCGTCTGATAGCTTTTGTCTGGAAAGGCTGTAGAACAGTGTTTATGGTGAGAATGACTAATTTCATACACAGTTTAACTAGGGTGGCTCAATCAAACTGTTCGCTCCTATGAAATTTGATGGTGGGAAATGATTACCATATAAAAAAGATTTCACTCTGCTTGATTCAATGATTCCTACAGAATGCCTATAGCATCATTTCATGGCTGTGAGCGTTAATTTCGCGACAGCCGCCTGTAATTGGGTGCCAAGGAAAGTGAAAGGAGCGTGGTAACTCCCCCTCCCCCACTTCTCCCCATAGATTTGGCTTCTCCAGGGGGTTGGATGATGATTGAATCTCACTGGGGTGTGAATGCTTGGCTGGAAAGTTTAACTTTCTGCTCTGAAAAGTCACATAATAGGAAATAATAAATTACATTTCCCATTTGCTCCTAGACGTAACAAGGAGTTCTTCTAAGCTCAGCCTTTTTTTTTTTTTTTTTTTTTAAAGTGCTTCCAGACTCACTGGGTGAATCCAAAAAAATTTATGAGCAGAATGAAAAGTGCTGCTTCCTCTTTTTTTCCCTCCAGTTCATCTGCCTCCATGGCTGAGCATGTTTTTGGCTCTGAGTGCATCTTACACAGTAAGTCGATCATTTAAGTTAATAATAATAAGACGTAGTACTTATCTAGCACTTTACATCTTCAAAGTGCTGTACAAACATTAACTTATTAATTGAGTTACACTGAAGCGGCTTTAAAAAAAAAGGCGTGGAGGAAAGGGGGAATTTGCCTGATTTCCTCCCTTTTTGTTCCTTATTATTCCACACTTCTGAAGCTAACATACAAGCTCACCCATCCCACCAGCTTAACAGTACTAAATAATAGTGAAGCACTCTATAGTAACTATCCAGAACATGGCAGCTTTTAGGGTTTGTTCAGAGACCCCATCAGCTATTATTACCATTATTTATTACTAGTGTTGTGCTAGCAGTGGGCTAGGTATTTTATACACCGCAATCATGAGATGTGCTAGAAAAGCCGAGGTAAACCAGAAGGACTAAGTAGATGTGGAGAATAGGAGATGTGCATTCGATTCCTGTGACCTGGCACAAGTAACAGATCTCTCTGCGCCACAATCCTCCATCCGTACAATGGGGCTAGCATTACTTCCTTTGTCTGTCCCAGCTGTTTAGCATGTACATTTTTGGGGGGCAGAGACTGTCTCTCATGTATATGCACAGCATCCAATTCCAGTCGCAGCTGGGGTATCCGGGAGCTATCAAACCATGGTTACTGGTGAGAAGTATTAGGCTATGAAACAGCCTCCTGAGGGAATGGATAGGATCCCCATCCCTTTGGTCTCTTCAGCTGCATTGGACAAAGCAAAAGAAAGCAGATTTGTATGGGCTAGCACACTTTTGCCAAGGGAGGACAGAGGAGATGGAATAGAACAGAACTTTATCCTCTCCATCCCTACCTAATGATCTTCCACTCATTTACTGAGGAAGGTTAGGGTACTAGCCTAGACCTTAAAAGACCTAGGTTTAGTTCCCTGCTCTGCCATAGACTTCTTGTGTGTCCTTGGGCAAGTCACTTGGCCTCTGTGTGTCTCCATTCACCATCTGTACAGTTGGGATAATGGCATTTCTTCACCTCACAAGGGGCTGTGAGGATAAATGCTTTAAAGAGGGTGAGGTGCATCACTGTGGTGGTGCCATATAAGTACCTTGGATAGATAATGGATTCTAGCCTTACAACACCCCAGTGAGGTAGGGACAGGGCCGGCTCTGGCTTTTTTGCCGCCCCAGGCAAAAAAGCCTCCCGCCGCCCCCCTTCCCCTCCCCCCAGTGCGGCAGGGGAGGGCGCCGAGCCCGGCCTCAGGCCCGCTCTCCCCGACCGGCCAGAGCGCCGAAGGGAGGGCGGCGAGCCCGCCGCGGCTCTGCTGGCGGCCGGAGCCCCGGGAGGAGGGTGGAGAGTCCGGCTGGGGCTCCGCTCTCCCCGGTGGCCAGAGCGCCGGGAGGAGGGCGCAGAGCCCGGCCGTGGCTCCGATCTCCCCGGCGGCGAGCCCGCTGCAGCTCTGCTCTCCCCGGCGGCGAGCCGGCCGGGGCTCCGCGCTCCCCGGCGGCCAGAGTGCTGGGGGGAGGGCGGTGAGCCCTGCCGGGGCTTGCTCTCCCCAGCAGCCAGAGCGCCGGGGAGAGGGCGGCGAGCCCTGCCGGGGCTCCGCTCTCCCCAGCAGCCAGAGTGCTGGGGGGAGGGCGGCGAGCCCGCAGCGGCTCCGCTCTCCCCGGCGGCGAGCCCGCTGCAGCTCTGCTCTCCCCGGCGTCCGGAGTCGGAGCGCCGCGCCGCCCCCCTCCAGGTGCCGCCCCAAGCACAAGCTTGGTGGGCTGGTACCTGGAGCCGGCCCTGGGTAGGGAACTATTAGCCCTAGTTTAACAATGGGGAAAATGAAGCGCAGGCTAGATTAAACAATTTGTCCAGGGTCAGGAAGGACTTCAGTGGGAGAACCAGACATAGAAGGCAAGTCCTTCGGAGTCTCAATCTGGCATCTCTCCACTGGGTGATTCTTCTTATGGATCGTATCACCTGTCTGAGACTATGATCTGTATAGGGATGCGACGCAGTCCCCTTCACTTCCTGGCTCTTATCATTCTGCTTAGAATGGATCCTTGTAAACAAACATTCATTATTTCTTTTAAAAACAACATCTACAGTAGCCTTAATTCAACAGCCTTGCTGCATCATTACAGTGAGCCGAGGGCCATTTCTTGTCAGTTATTGAGCTATTTAGCAATTATTTCTTATCATTAGTTTGCAAATTTGACAGCATTCGGGCCCTGTTTGCTGAGCGGCAGAGCCAGGTCTTGCGGGTTGGTCTCTGAATAGGAAGAGAGGAGTTTAACAAGGTATTAAGGTCCTTCCTGCTGCCTGCCTCTCTGGAGGTTGGGGGAACATGACTCCCCAAGAAGGAGAAATGTTTGGTTACTCCACAAAAAGTCTGTTGCCCAGCACAGATCCTGCCTAATGGAGTGTTCACACTGTTGTTAGCTAATGAAAAGCACCATTTCCAGCCTTCCTGGGGAAAAGCCTCATTAACATGAGCAGCCATTATCCAACAAAGCAGGGCACAGGGCATTGGGCATAGTATCATAATTTTCAAAAAGTACAGATGGCACTGGATAATTAAGCAATGATCTCAGAGACACTAGCTCTGACTAGCCCTTGTGAATTGCTTTTATTTTATTTTTACAGCAAAAAGTTCTTCCTCTGGTCTGGAGAGGAAAACAAGAGGTATCACTACTGCCCTTCCACCTGTGAGAGAACCACTTGCCGTCCACACAAGGGCCCTTTCTTATGCTACCTTCTGGGAGAGGGCAACAGACTGTGGGATGGAGCGCCACCTGGGGACTTGCACATCTGCCATAATGCCACACTTCAGAGATGAGTTGCTGCTCTGTTCTTCAGATGGGACTTTGGCAGAATGTCCCCATCTCAGGGAGAAGTTAACAATCCCTTGGCCCAGTGGGAATAACCTTGAGTGTCCTGGCTTGCTCAGTGGAGCCATTTCAGCTCTCCAGAGTTGTGTGTGAGCTGCTATCACAGAACACCATGGCTACTATGGAAGTGTGAAATGTAAGCGCCTGATCTCAAGCTCTTTGAAGTCAATGGGAGTCTTTGGAATGGGCCTTAACGGAATTGCAGCTTTCTCCCTCATTGCTTTGTAAAGTGCTTTGGAATACAGCACCTTGGGTATGAAAGAGGCTATATAAAACTAAATGCTGTTCCATTGTATGGTTTTGCATTGCCCTACCTTGCATTATGCTGTGCTGTTGGCTTAAAAATGCTTTGAACAAAGCCCCTCCATCAAGGGAGCTCTAAAGTGTGGGTGAATGGCATAATACAATGTGGGCATTTCTGCATCTGGTGTTGTGGGCTAAAAGGTTGGTTGTATCCCATCCAAGCACCACAAAAGCCGAAATCCACTGAAGGCTGTGTTTCTTTTTCCAGCCTCAAAATAAATGTTCAAACTTGTTGAGAGAGATTAGATAGAATTTGCAAGGAAGGGGGAAAAAAAAGGCCATCAAAGTAGATGAATTATTCAACTTCCGTGCTGCAGAGTGAGCATTATCAGGTAACGATCTATAATTATTAATAAATAATTTAGGCTTTAATAGCTAGGAAAGAAATGCTTAATTGCATCATAACATAATTAATGGAATTAGCTTCTATGGATAAAATGAGGAATTTCTCTCTCGCTCTCAATCTTTTTCCCCCCCAAGTAAAACAATCCTATTTTCTCTAAAACTCTGTTGATTAATTATATCCGCTCAGGTGTAAATATGATGAGCTGTTCAGATAGGTCAGGGTTTGTTTCCAGCTCTATGTTCTTGTGGTTAATGGACTAGATTAGGGCTCAGGGGATTGACACTGGGGGCCAGGGAGTCTAGTTCCCAGTTCTACCACAGACTCAGGGTCAACTTGGGCACAATTCAGTGGGAGTTAGGCACCTAAAAACCTGGCTCTTAGGCCAAGCTTTTCTAAAGAGACTAGTGATTTTAGGTGCCCAACTTGAGACACCGTAAAGGGAGCCGGTATTCAGAGGGCAGGTGCTTAGGCCCTTCTGAAAACCAGGCCCTTTTATGGTGCCTCAGTTTGTGCAACCAAAATCCAGCCAAGTCACATACAAGTCTAAACCCATTGCTAGGTAGTACCAAATAACCCAAATAAAAGTCCAAATAAACCAGTCTTCAAACAAATAGCTCTTCTGTCCCTCTCAGGCTCCTATTTGCCTTACCTCAGAGCTTCCTCAGCAGGAACCAAACCTGATCCACTAGTGTTTTTCCTCTGACTTTCCCAGGTATTCTCTCTGCCAGAGAGACCCATTCCTCAGCATTCTTCTCCACAACTGAGCTCCCACGGCCTACTCATAAGGCCAGGCTCTGCCTTGTGGCCAGAAGGCAATTAGCAAATCACCCCGCAGCTACTGAGCATGACTAATTGGGGTTCTTTCCCTTGCCTAATAGGTGATGGGGGTTAAGCTCCATCACACTATTATACATTTATATGCTATGGTAGTGCCTGCAGGTCTCAACTAGGTCGGGGGTCATTGTGCTTGGAGCTGTACAAGTCGATGGTAAATGATAGTCCCTCGCTAAAGAGCTCATAGTCTAAAATGAAAAGACATTACAAGTGGATGAGACAAGCACGCAGGTTGGGCTGAGGGCATGGAGGCAGGATAACAAAAATAATAGGGTGTGCACCATGTGTGGTCAGTTGGGAGCAGGAATCCCAATTTGCCACCTGCATACTTGTTAGTGGTTGTAATCGCTCTGTGCCTCAGTTCCCCATCTGTAAAATGGAGATAATTACACTTCCTTTCCCCCCACCCTTTGTATTATCCATTTACACTGCAAGTTCTTTGCAGCAGGGCCTGTCTTTCACTACATGTCTGTACAGCGCTCGACACAACGGGCCCCTGATCTCAGCTGGGGCCTCTAAACACAGCTATAACAAGCTAATAATAACTAAGGAGAAAATCTTAAACTCAGCATGTAACAGTGAAATTCATCCTTATTCAAAGAAGCAGCCCAATGTCTATGTACCAATCAAGTCTCATTTCGAGGGTCTGAGTGGGACTCAACCAGTGTCTTAAACAGCACTTAGGTTGTAAGTTAATTCAGGCAGGGACTGGCTTTTTGTTCTGTATCTGTATAGCACCGTGGGGCTCTGGTCCAGGATGGTGTTTCCTGGGCGCCACTGCAAGAAGAAGAAGAAGAAGAATTTCAAATGTTGACCAGTTCCAGCATGTAGGATTTGTGTCACCCTGCCTATAAGGGTGGGTTTTACCCAGCCTGAGCAACCAGGCTCTATGCAGGGTGATGCAGGTGAGCTGGGGGAAGAAATCTCCCTCCTCAAGTCAGCAGATATGCAGAAAAGCCACTATTGCCCCAGTAGTTCCTGTGACTGCTGTTCCCCTCTAACGAAAGAAATGACTGGGGGGTTCCAACAGCCCTGCGCCCACCCCCCAAAGAATCCTGAGCACTAAGGTACAGCAAGATCGCAGTCTGGTCCTAAGTCAGTACTGTACCTCGTCCCCAATTCAAGAAAGCATGTCAGCCCTTTCTTTAGAGCCCTTTCTGAACAGGGGTTCTCTTCTGAAGCCCACTGAAATCAATGGAAAGACTACTTTTGACTTCAATTGGCTTTGGATCAGGCTCTTAGATTGTAGGCTTTTTCAGGCAGGGACCGCATTTTCATTATGCGTGTGTAAAATGATGAGCACAATGGGTTCTCCATCCTTGATTAGGACTTCTAGGTGCTGCTGTGATACAAATAAGCAAAGAAAGAAAGAAAGAAGAAGCAAGGCTATACCAGATCATTATAACACTAAAAATAGAAAACAAAAGTTGGTCCAAAAAATATTATCTCACTCCCCTTGTCTCATTGATAATAGAGTAAGCCTACTACAATATGACTACATGCTTTGTATCTATGGTTGCAGAAAAAATAGTATATTATTATGTATTATTTAAGGAATAGTGCATGATCATTTATTAGGGACTGTCCTGTAGTGAGGCACATGCCCAAGGGAGCAGAGTTAAAATGGCACAAGCAGCCTTAGCTTTGTCATTCAGCGCTTAACCATGCACTCCTAATGGTCTTTTAATGTATGGGCGGGGGTAGCATGGGATTATATTATTCCTCTCCCTCTGTGGTTATTGCCCAATATTACTCCGTGGCTGAGGAGATTAAGTAGCAACACTCCACAGCTGTTGTCGGCACAGCAGAAATGGCCTGGGCCCCCTGCCTATCCAACATCTGCCCAACAGCATGGAGCTGATTCGGGCTTTGCAGCCCTGTGGTGGGCAGGCTGACATTCCCAGATAGTGCAGCAATGTTAACAAAAGCGGGGCCCTCATGCATGGCCCATTCACGGGGCTTTTTATTAGGCGATCATATATTTTCATTAGTTATGGTGATGAAGCACTTACACTTTATGGGATGTTTTAGTGCTTAATTTCACCGTGCTTCCTGATTACTTTGCTGACATTTCTGGGTGACGTGGACCATTTTCGCCTTTTGCAAAAAGGGAACATTGTCAGCAATAGCGCAGCCATAAATGGAGCCAGTGCCCATCTGCTAGTGATGGGAAGTAGCCCATTAAAAGCTGTGAACTCAATTGTGAAGCCTTTTCATAATTAATATACTTTACAACATGCACCTCCGCCCCGCTTCAATAATACCACAAGCTAATTGTTTAAGCAAGGCATAGACAAGCAAAATGCCTTGCTAGGCATTTGCCACCTATCATATGTCTGGGATGTAGCAGAGCTGCTGAGATGATTGAAACAGGAAGCTATATTTAATCTCCAAGGGCCAGGTCCTCAGTTGATGTAAATCCTCAGGCTTAGCTCCACTGGAGTCAATGATTTGCTCCTGAATATATATAGTTCTCACCTGCAGTGCCTTAAACCTTTCACCACTGGAGAACTAACCACTGCGCAAATCATTTATGATTAGCAATCTCCGCCCAGGAGAGATTCAGGGCTGGAATAGCAGAGGGTGGTGCAGGTCAGGATTAAGGTGCACAAGCAAAGTTGTGTGAGGTGCTTAGGACTGGACTGGGAGGGTGGGGGAGCTGCAGGTCAGGACTGAGGCCCCTCAGCAGACCTTGTGCAAGGGGATCACAGGACTGGAATAGCAGGGAGTGACAAAGGCAGGGAGTGAAGAGACCTGGTAGAGCTGTGTGTGGACTGGACCCCCACAACGAGCCGGTACTGAGAGCGTGCAGAGTCGGTCGACGCTACGCCCGGCTCATGAGACAGCTCATGGTGTCCGACACCATCAGGTGGTCCAGAGACATTTATATGGAACACATCACAGGACACCATCAATACCACATTGAGTAATCGCCGACCAGGGAAATAACCCACTTCCTTCCCTGACAAACCAAGGGACGCACCCCACCCATGTAGTTATTCGCTACACCGATACTGACTTGGACTCCTAATACATTCCCTGGGTGGCGTACCCGAGCCCACTTATCCACTGATGCTCTAAAAACTCCTGCACCCCAATCTGGGTCTATGCTGGTTTTGTGATACGTATGTATCTCTTCATCCTTGTAACCGATACCTGTAATCCCTCATAACTCAAGCCGGACCCCAGATGTACAGTACCTTCCCTCTTAACTTGTGTATATTTAATTCTAAACATTAACTTTAATAAAATTTTTATTCCTGGCTCTATCTAGTTGATGTGTCACTTGCAAAAACCACAAGCCTGCCTCTTCCCCGTCGAGATCTCTGAATGTAATTACAGTTTGGTCTTGCTTCTGGAACTGACATTTCCTTCCTGTCAGTTTGTGCCCATAGCTGTTTCACCCACTGTGTGATTTTTTTTTAAGGAAACTTCCTGGCCAGATTTCTCTCTCTGTCTGTCCTCTTTCCTCTTTGGAGTTGACCCTGAGTAAGGCTCCTCCTGTTTTACCTTCTCTTGTTTCAATTTGCTCAAGAATATATATCAGTGAGTGTGGTGCCTTGTGCATCACTGTGCCTTTGCCATGAATTGGGGGAGAAAATGATTTTTGGTGGGTCTCTGTACTGGAGTCTTCAAATATACAAGGAGGAATGATAAATTATCCTATGTTTAGACAATGACTTTCACAAACAGAAAGATAGATCCATTCTCACATCATCCCAGCGGGGTGGAATGTGGCAGCTATTAACCAGCTGCAAATGCAGTATCATTACCTAGCACTTTAGAATGGGAACTGAAGAATTATTCCTTCTTGGACTGAAGCCTCCGGGGGAAATTTAGGATTGTAACAGGCCATTCGGATAATACCCCACGCTCTTGCAAACTATCCCAGAGTGAGCATGTGTGCTCAGAAGCTCATCTAAAATAGGGCTTCTCCACCAGCATCGCTTTGGCGCACTACATCTGAGCTAGACCAATGGCCCATTCCTCTCTCTACTGGGTCATCCATATACTGACCAAACCTGCTATTGCTTATCTTATGCGATCTGACAAGAATATAACCTCTGGTTGAACAGCTGCAAGCTGTCAATGATATTATTAAATATCCACCGTGACACTCATTGCCAAGGAAAGTTCAGCTGGCTTTGGGACCCATTAGAAACACACAACTAAGCTCCGGTTGATTATTTGGGTTACGAGAGGGTGTAGAAGCCCCAGCCAAAATGAGGGCTCTGTTGTCCTGGGTATTGTATGTACATGTAGCAAAAAACAGGCCCTGCCCCCAAAAGCTTACAATCTAAATAGACAAGACAGGTGAAGGGTGGGAGAAAGGAATTATCGTTATACTCGGGGGAACTGGTATGGAGCTATTGAGTCTGAAGTCCCTGGGAGCTGCAGGTGGTCAGTACCCTTCCAGATTCAGCCCCTGTGCTTATGTCTAGACTGCAGCTGGGCGTGAGCTTTCCAGCCCATGCAGACAGATTCCAACAGACTCAGGCAAGCGGTGCTTGAGCGAGCGCACAAAAAACAGCAGTGTGGACATCGTGGCTTGAGCACAAGTGGCTAGCCTGAGTCGCAACAGTCACACCGCTATTTTTAGCACTCTAGCTCCCACACCGCTACACAAATCTCTCTACCTGGGCTCGGAGGCTCGTTCCCACCTGCGGTGTGGACACATACCCATGGTAACTTACCCCTAAACACCCAGGGATTTGTAGTAAAGCTTAGAATTGAACCTAGATCTCCAGAATTCCACTTCAGCCGTTTAAGCATCCTTCCTCAGGAGGTCACATGAGCTCTAGCTAGCGACTTTTGTCTCCTATTCGCCTCTTGAAATTAAAGCTGAGTCATTTCTCCGACCTTTGACCGCTTTTTGTATATATATATCTTGCAAACAACTGAACCAGGGAGGACAAATGCAAGCTCCCCCCACCCAACGGTGACAGTTTGCAAAGCGTTGCCAAGCTTAATCGCCCCCATTAAGCAATTATTGCAAATGAAAGCAGGGACTGTTGGCAAACTCAGCCTGCTCTCAAATGAAAAGCAAAAGGGTTAGACAGCACTGGCTGCTCTCCGCTTTCTAGTTTGGGGATCAAACTACATTCCTATCATAAAAGGTTTCCAGGCTCATGAATAATAAAGTGACTGACAATTGCGGCGTTAACTCTATCTCAGATTTATACATTAATATCTCACTTGCTTCCCACCCACTCTTTGCTTCCCCATCCATGACTCATAATTTATTTACAAAGCTTTTCCGTGTTTATCTGAATGAAATACTGAGACAATAGGTCACCTAGCAGGCACCTGTAGCCTGCAACAGCCTTGATAAAGCTACCACCTTGAGGCTCTTTTCAAGGGGGAAAGGGTGTGTTTATTTGCCGGGCTATATTTTTTCACTTATGGGCATTTTCTGCCACTCTCGTGGGGAAGGGGAAAAAATGCTCCATGAATTATGAATAAACAGATGCGATTCAATCCAGGGCCTTTTTTTTTTTTTTTCCCACGGTAAATTTCCAGTAACAAGCCAGCCAATGGCAGTAAAGTAGAGGGATTGAAAATGATTTCAAAGGAGTCTTATCATGCTGGGGACATATGCACATTGAGCCTTGTAGATAGGATGAATGTAGGTTCCTTTTTGTGGGAGGAAGACAAATATATATACAGTTTTTTTTTATTTGCTTTCTGCTTTTCCTTTTGGTTGCTTTTTGATTGTCCAACCTGTCAGCATTTCCTCATATGGGCTTGGTGCCTTCAAGAACTAAATAAATATCTCCCTTAAAGGAACACCGACAGTGTAAAAATCAGGCAAACACAGTATGTGTTTCTTAAAATACAATAAAAATCCTCGCCGGCATTTCTAATAATATTGTAGATTATTAAAATGGAAAGAATTTTAATACTCAAATTTACTTCTCACTGTTTGTGCAACATGCATGTACAGAATCAACAATGGGTGTCTGAGATAGATGGATAGATAGAATGGGGGTGGGGTGGGGATGGAGATAGATAGAGGGGGTGTATCGGGATAGATAGATGAAAATTTTTCTTTCTTTCTTTCTTTCTTTCTTTCTTTCTTTCTTTCTTTCTTTCTTTCTTTCTTTCCAAAAGAGAGACAGCACGGTGCTCTGAAGTTTGCATCAGAGCTGAATTCCCCCAGCTGTTTGGGCCTCGGGTGTTTCTTTGGGCCATTGTAAACAATGGGGGACAGTTGTAAAGGCCAGATTCTGTCAACCCCCTGCATGGGTGTGTGGGTGAAAGGTGCAATAACGACTTTCCCTGTCCCATAAGTAATAAGTGACGCAACAGGAAGGTGGAGCTGTAGGAATGAGGTCTTTACTGAGTCTATGCCAATGCTCTAGTCTAGAGTTCGTGTGCAAGCAACGTGGCCCCAGTTTTCGTTGCTGAACTCCCTGGTGCCACGCCAAACTAGGGCCTGACCCTCTTTCTTCAGTTCCACTCATCCTACTACACCCCTTTCCTAGTCACCCTGCTCAGGGGCCATCCAGAGTGTCAACAGAGAGCCCTGTCCCTACTCCCAGCCAGTGCCCCCGAATAGGGTGCAGGGCAGGTCAATGGCTTGGCATTGCAGATACAATGGGGGGAGGGAAATGTCGTGCACTCTTTGTGAGTGGTGGAGTACAGTGGGCAAGCCAGTATGAATGGCCCAGGAGCCCCCAGGAGGAACTCTGTCTATGACACATCCCCATCTAACTTCCTTGAATGCACACGGGTCATGGACTAGCAGAAAATCTGGAGCCAGCCCCAGCCCTGCATGACCAGAGTACCTGAGCACCTCACATTATTTATCCACACAGCCCCGCTGTGAGATAGGGAACTGCTGTCATCCCCATTTTACACGTGGGCAACTGAAGCACAGAGAGGCGAAGCGACTTGCCCTAGGGCACCCATGATGGTGGTGGCAGGGCAGGAAATTGAACGCAGGTCTCCCACGTCTAATGCCCCAAACACTAGACCATCCTCGTTCCTCATTAGGCCCCACCCAGCTGTGATGGTGGCTACCAAAGCTTTTGGTTGGCTCCTACGCTGTATGGACTCTTTCCCTCCCACTCTTTTATTTTCAAAAGCTTAGAACAATGCCTAGCACAACAGTGCTGAGACTTCTGCAATACAATAAATAGTAATAATACCAAGATGCATAAAAGGAACTGAAAAAGGCCTTGTGATGGGTTGGACCCCTTAGGATGCCACTTGATGTGCTAAGATATCACTGAGTCTACCTGTTCTGCCAGCATGGGCCCCGTTTAACTGGTCTTGCTGGGCCAGACTATTAAAGACCCACGAGTAGGGCCACCCCCAGATGCAGATCAGCTCTGGGAAGACTCAGCTTAAGAGACTTGCTCCAACACTCTGGTGCTTACTCCTTTTAAGGGGTACAAACCCACAGGTTTTATGAAATTTGCCCCCTCCCTCAATGTGGAAAGAGATGTGCACACTTCTTGCCCCTTCCTCCAGTTAGAAATTATGGAAACTGGGTTTAATAATAAACAAAACAAATTTGATTAACTATAAAAGGCAGATTTTAAAAAAGGGGTAAGAAACAGAACAAAGCAGATTACTAAGCAAATGAAATCAAACACACAAATTAACCTAGTTTCACTAAAGAAATTGGTTACAAATAGTATTTCTCACCTGCAGGCAGGTTGCAAAGTTTCTGTGGTTCAGAGTTCCAGTGATATTCCTTTTCAGACTGGACCCCTGTCTCAGTCTGGAATCCCCCTTTGATTTCCCTTCAGGTGGCTTTTGCAATCTTTCTTCTTGGGCAGACAGACCATGGAGAGGAGGGGTTCCATTTGCCTTTCTCCCCACACTTAAATAGGATTTACATAAAGCGGGAACCCTTTGTTTCCCAAACTTGACCCCCCTTCCCTTCCAGTGGAAAGTTACAAGAAGTCCCAGGTAATGTTTAGTATCAGGTATCACAGTGTCCATGAGTCAGTGGCAAGTATGGTGTGTCCACAGGAAGGCCAAGCTTTTCACGGTCCATTGTCCCCGCTGATGGGTCATCAGCCCTGTCTGGTTTTTCCATTATTGTACCTGACGTGTTAGCAGTGGGCGTCACCCAAAGTAGCATAGTTGAAATACAGATACAGAGTCAATATTCCTAACTTCAGATACAGAAATGATACAGGCATAGAAATTGGATAATCGCATTCAGTAAATCATAACCTTTCCAATGATATCTCACATGAGCCATCTGGCTCAGTTATGATATATTCATATCATAAGCATATTTTCATAAAGAATATGGAATGACATGTCACAGGCCTAGTCTAGATCTCGAGGCCAGCTGGGCAAAACACTGGAAGCTGAAACAGCAGGGAGAGGAGCCTTCTGTGAGACATATAATGAGCATTCATTCCATTTGCCACAGAGTTCACTGTACTTTTGTGCATCCTAATCTTCCCCCCGGTGGGTTTTTTATTTACTTATTTATTGAGAGAGAGCTTTCTGCTGCCTAGTGCAGCTCTTGGACAAAGCTGATTTTCCTCAACAAAGTGAAAAGTGTATTACACTGAGCGTACTTGAAAAGTACAACGGATTTAATGAGCTGTATAATGTTCTGTTTTGACACACACAAGAGAAAGGGGTATGGGCCAGATCTTCACCGATGTAAGCTGGCATTGCTATGTTGATTTCAATGGCGTGACACCAATTTACGCCAGCTGGGGAATCTGCCCCTGGTTCATTTAAATTCACAGATACCCTGCAACCGCAATGTGAGACCATTTGTATTTATACAACATCCTTCACGCGTGGCATCACAAAGAGCAAGAGTGCTGCAAGCTAAAGGGGACAGGAAGGATTCGAGGGAGAATTTAAGGAATGAAAGTGACTCAGCATCTCCAAATGAGGCTGGAAGGAGAGAGATTTCAAATGCATGGGGCAGGGTGAATGGCCGAGCAGGCTGTACCTTCCTGCTATGAAGGGCGGGGACAGAGAGGAAGGAAACATGTTCCTGGAGAATTATGCAAGCCAAGAGGACAATTTCTACTAGAATTCACTGATGCATAAGAATCCAATGAAGGTGATAAAATGGGATCAATGCAATCTTTCATCTTGGGATGAGGGAATGATCCTGCTGCATGCTCTTAGCTCTGCGTGGAGCTCTTCGGCAAGAAGCGTTTTAACGACTGAGGTGTGGAACTCATCAGTTCTTTGCTCTATCTAGAGAAAAGAAGCCCAGAGCTGGTGGATTCTGATGCTGTCATTATTTATATTGCAGTAGTTCTCATTGTGTGTGGTGCCGCACGTGCACACAATAAGAACAGTCCCTGTCCCAAAGAGCTACCAGTCTAAATGGTCAAGATGGATAAACTATAGGAGGGGGAAAAGAAAGGCATAATCATCCGTTCAAGGTCACTGGCAACGATAGGAATAGAACCCAGGCTCCTGAGTCCTACACCACAGCCCTGCCTACTCGGACACCTTGCCATGCAATAGGAAGATTAACCTTCTAAAGCTGAGACTATTGTCTCCTGCTAATGATCAAACCCCTGCCAGAGCTTCAAACTATACACTACGTGTCTGATGCAAAGCCAATGAAGTCAATAGACAAACTCCCTGTGACTTCAGCGGGCTTTGGTCCTTTAGCGCGTTCTGAAGAATAAATTTGTACTGCTTTATAGCCCATCACAGTCATTATATTTCATCCACCTTTGGTGCCTCACCTTAAATTCAGACTGTAAGCTCGTTGAGGGAAATTTCTGTCTTTTTCCACATGCTTGTACAGTGCCTGGCATGATGGGATTCAGCTCTGGGTCGGGGTCTCTAGGCACTCTTCCGGACCGGTCTACACTTAAAATTTAGATCGACCTAGCTCTGTTGTTCAGGGCTGTGTAAAGCACCATAGTTAGGTTGACTTAACCCCCAGTATAGCTGTGGGCTAGGTCACCAAAAGAATTCTTCCGTCGACCTAGCTACCGCTTCTTGGAGGGGGCGGATTAACTACATTGATGGAGAAACCCCTTCAGTAGTTGTGCCACGGTAGTAGCTGTAATGTAGACATGAGCTCTGATAGAAATAATAACCCTCAGTGGTAATGTTACAGTCACCGGGATGCTTTCGGCAGTGTTTCTACAGGCTGCAGCATCCTAGGTAATTTTAATGTGCACTAATTCAGGATAATACAATGTTTCTGTTTGGGTTCCCTCCCTCCCTGTCTGCAAGTCTCCACGGGGGTAGCCTGGGGATAAATAAGCCTATAGAAACCCTCTGAAAGCTATGGGAATGTGTTGTGTCCATGTGCCACGGTCCCGCTCATTAGCGCATTGTTGAGATTCATTAATGGAGTGTAAAACTGTAATTAAAAATAATCTCCTTTTCTTGAAGCAGCAGAAGAAGAAAAAGAAGAAGACGAATAAGGGGAAATAAAACTAGTGCATGAATGTGCTGATTGCAGCTGTGGGAACATGATGGCAAAACAATTTGCTGTTTTGTTTCCTTTCTATAGTAACGAGTGAGAGGAGCTTTGGCACAGGCAGGAGAGCAGATTAACCAATAACGTGCCAAGGGAGTTGGCTCCTTGCAGAGCCATGTGCTGATGCAGGCACTGTTACGGGCGGTAGTATGGCCCAATGGCTAGGCGTGGACCTAGGACAGAGAAGATCTGTGTCATTTTCCTGGCTCTGCCATTCCCTTGCTGGGTCAACTTATGCTAGTCGGTGACACTTCGCTGCCCTGCCTCTCAGTTCCCCTGCCCCTAAAATGGTGGCGGTGATAGGCGGCACCCAAAAAGTGTTTTAGTAGTTAGGGAACTAGGAGCTCTGGATGCTTGTGTTCAGTCCCCAGCTCAACCATAGGTTCTGCATGTCACTTTGGGTAAATCAATTAATCTGCCCTGTGCCTCAGTTGCTTATCTATAAAATGGGGGTAACAGAGGCACGATATGAGAATAAACTCCACTAATGGCAGTGAAGGGCTCAGATGCAATGGAGAGGAGGGTCATAAACCACGATTTGAGGACTTCAATAACTCAGACATAGGTTAGGGGTTTGTTACAGGAGCGGGTGGGTGAGATTCTGTGGCCTGTGTTGTGCAGGTGGTCAGACTAGATGATCATAATGGTCCCTTCTGACCTTAAAGTCTATGAGTCTGTAAGTGCCTAGCGAGGTGTTCACCTTTACTCTAAGCTGTTTGGAGATGTACAGGTGAAAAGCACTATGTAAGAGCTGGCTGTTATTAGTTAGTGGACCCAAATCTTCTCTGTCCTAGGTCTGTGCCTATCCATTGGGCCACACTACCTCCCATAATAGTGTTTGTATCAGCACATGGCTCTGCATGGAGTCAACTCCCTTGGCACGTTATTGGTTAATCTGCTCTTCTCAACTGCTGAAAGTCAATGTTGCCACAATAAAATCAGTGGCTCTACTCCAATTTGCATCAGATGAGGGTCTGGCCATCATTTCTCAATCTACCTCTGTGTAGCTACATTTCTCAGAGGCTTCCCTTCTCCCCAGCCCATTCCCATCGCTTACTCCAACATCCCCTTCCCTGATTGCCTGGGACTCATATGTGTGGACAGTAGGCAGCACAGGCTGGGGAGTAAGAAAGCCAGAAAGAACCACAGGGTCTGTTTGTGTCCAGCAGCCTCAGTAAAGAACCCCCTTTATATTCAAAGATCTGAGATTTCCATCAGGAGCCACACGGCATATCTCTGTGTCTGTCTAGGCATCAGTCTCTAGCACCGTGTCTTGCTCTCTCTCCTCTCCTTTGTCCCCTATCACTCAGTGTCATCCCATGCATAGCTGCACAGCTGCTAGTTCATCACCCGTTTGCCTGATGTTCCCCATCTTGGATGTGCTGGTGGTCTTAGAGAGCCTAGTAGAATATAGCATATTGAATCTGGTACCCAATTGCCACTGCAGGAAATCTCTCCTCTTCAGATCCCTCCTGGCTCCAGAAAATGGGCACCTTAACAACCCAAACAAGTAAATAAGACACAAAGGGAAAGCTAGTTAGCACCAAGAGTGCCAGCCACACATCAGCCTTCACCGCTGCTCCAGCACTTAATGGAGCTGCTGAGTTTTCCCCCTCCTCCTTGATATATGGTTATTGCAGATGGTATTAATTAGAATAGCTAAATAATAAATGTTTGTTTATGGGGATTTGGGGGGAAGTAAACACTTTACAAGAGCAGTACGGACCGTGGCTGTATTTCTTATTGGGATTCTTTTTTTCTTCCTGCACCAGTAGGGCTAAGCCTTCCCCACTCGTTTGGGAGCCGTGCTGGAGTGGC
This sequence comes from Malaclemys terrapin pileata, assembly GCF_027887155.1. NCBI lineage: Eukaryota > Metazoa > Chordata > Testudines > Emydidae > Malaclemys > Malaclemys terrapin. The sequence continues at coordinate 131,213,284 of NC_071506.1, read as the reverse complement.
ATTGCATTTTATGCCAGGTGATTTATCTCTTCGGTGAAGCTTTCATTTCAACTTGGAGGATGTTCAAAGTAAAGCTAGTCCTGTAACAGACTTAATTGGACCATATTTCAGTCCTAGTGCATCTGTTCAGTGTGGATTCCTTATTCTAGGTCCATAAACTTTTATTAAGTTATATATCAAGGAATATACATATATGGTATATAGATATAGCCCACTAATGTGTTTTTGAAATGAGAGAAGTTGAGGATAGTCTGTCTGTCTATTACCATTCAAGCCTATCTATCTATCTATCTATCTATCTATCTATCTATCTATCTATCTATCTATCTATCTATCTATCTATCTATCTATCTAGGTTTAGTGTGTGGGTGCTGGGTGGTGTTGGTAGCCTGTGATATACAGAAAGTCAGACTAGACGATGTGATTTCAGGCTTTAATCTCTATGACACCATCCGTGTTCCTCTAGCTAGCTGGAAATTCCCTGGATGGAGGGACATTCTTATTGTGGAGCCAGTGCAGCCAGCATTACACCAGTCCCTCCCCCGCACTTCCACGTAGGGGACATTTTCTCTAAGCCAGGGTGTGACTGGGGCAGGATTGGAGAGCACTGGGTTCTAGCAATCCTGAGCTAATAGAATAGTTCCTGCCAGCCAGTGTACATTAAAGCAGCTCTGAGGTTGCTCTAATTTATGCCATGTGCAGATTTGGTGGTTAGTTGGCTCCAGATTAGGGGGAAGTGGAAAGGTGTCCAAGTGTCAGCTTTGCCTCTCCTCCAGCTCTCCTGACCCCAACCATGAGCTTGCTGCAATGAAGAATTATGCCCCATCTCTAGCATAGTGGACCAAGTCTACTCTAGACATAGTGGAGATGTTGGGCAATTGAAGCCAGTGGAATTACACCAGTGTGAAGTTAGTGCAGCAGTGTTGTATCCATCCCAGCTTTTCTCTCTCTCTCCACAGGCATGTTCTCTCTATCTTCCGCTCAGTCACCTGATTTCAGCTGGCTTTCACTCTCCTCTCTCTCTCTTATTGAGCTGAGGTTACTTTCAAAAGACAAGCAATTACTCGCGTGTTATCCACACTCAGCCCCATGTTGTAACAGCACCCGCTGATGTACAGGGGCTTGATAATGGCACATATTTAAGCTGATTGCCCCTGGAGAGATATGATCTCGCTGAGTGGATGTACTTTTGTTAAATGCGTGGAGGCAGAAGGAAAACGTGGTTTGGAGGGTTTTTTGGAAGGGGGGAGAGTTTTTTCAAAGCATCCTTTGAAAAGGAGATGCCTCCCAAGAGATTCTCATTTCCGATTAGGGTATCAGGTGTACAGGGAGATATCTCTGATTTCATGACTGTCAGAGCTGCTGTTTGATATTCAAACCTTTCATCTGATCGTTCCTGAATATGTGTCTTGGTGTCCTTGAGGACAGCTCTATTAAATGCCAAACCTGCTTCCTTTCCCTCTGTATCCAGGCTGAGCTGGAACGACTCACATGCAGTATATTCGTGCATCTCAATTGTGCCTTTTTTTAAGCACAGCAGAGAGAGAGGGAGAGGGAGGTGGGAAGGGGAGGGGAAAGAATGAGGGAATAAAGCCCACTTGAGATGGAGTGTCTGGATATACTGAAACACAGAATGGAGAGGCCCAGAGGTCAGAAAACAACAATATCAGTGGGAAGGAAAAAAATGAAGCCAATGTAAAAGCAGATCGGGGAATTTAATAGCAACCCTTTAGGTCATTCAAATAAACACTTACCCATGGATGTTGGGTTAAAAAAATAATTAGTAAGTTATACAGAGCTTCCCAGAAGTCAATGCAGCTTGAACAGAGAGGCAAACCACCAGTCTCTCATGAAAAGGAGTCATTCGGTGTGGAGTGGTCCATGGCGCTTGGGTACATGGAGGAGTGGCACGTGGATTTACTAGTTATTAAGTAATGAGCAGAGAGCAGCCTCTCTATAAACACATTACGTCATTGTCGATACAATTAAATCTGATACAAGACAGGAAGCTGGAATACCACTTAATTGGAGACCCAATGCTGTTGCCTTCAGAGCCCAACTAGAGACATGTTCCCAAGAATTAAAATGTGCAATTTAATTATGTTTCTATTCAAAGGTGCCCCTATTGCCAAAGTCACTTTGAGTTAATTACATAGTTAATTACGCAGCCAGCAACTCTGTTGCTAATAGCCATAGCAGATTTTGGTGAGGCTAGATAGGAAGGTCCTGAGGGCAGACCCCTTGTTAGAAACACACAGATACTAAAGGCGAATGATTCCCATCTTTTTTCTTTCCTTGATGAACAGCAAATTATTCTAATATTGTCCACTATCGCAGTCACTCGTTATCTGAGGGTAATTAGAAGTGAATAGCTGCTAGAAGGCGGCCTTGGTTGTAGATATGAGACCATTACACTTGCGCCGCCTTCATATTTGATGCTAATTGACTGTGTATGCAGCCTCCTCGCCCCGACCCCCTTCAGACACCACATCCCTCCCTTACACTCCCTCTTCCTCTCTAATCTTCTCTGTCACACACAAACACACACCTTTCTCATATAAACCAGTGGTGGGATTCTATGGGATTGTCCCCTGTACACTGCTTGGTGGCCCTATGATGTAGCACTGGCACAAGCCCCGTCCCAAGGGGGCATGCTGAGAGTGAAGCCCATACAGCTACTGCCATTCTGGACTGCACCGCAAGCAATGGGCAGCTCCGAAGAGGCTGCCCTAACTCAGAGCAGGCTGTCCAGATTAGGGGGCAGGAGATTTCAGCTCCCACAGCAACCCAGAAACAGGAAGGTGCAATGGTGCCTTAAAGTCCTTCAGAGCTACACACCTTCTGTGTTGCTCCTCCTGGAGGTGCAGCACATTCTGACCCTAGAAGCTTTGGTGATAGATTCATCAAAATTAGAGAGAGAGAGAGAGAGGGTGTATAGGGATAGCTAGATAGCTAGATATATTTTTAATGTTAAAACTAAAGTACATATGAAAGCTGTAATTTCCTTGGATGGGCATGGGATTCACAGCAGCAAGCCATGTATAGAATCATTATAAAGATCCCTTTCCTGCTAGATAGTTAGGGAGTTTTTCTCCCAGCTGGGATACAGCTCCATCACGGTGCCTATCAGCTGTACCAAGCCAGCAGGGTCAAGTTTGTCATTCAAGCTCCCTACAGGGCCGGGATTACAATGGAGCCGGGCCCATGCTCAGAAGGGGCTCTGGCCTGCTCCGCTTGCACTGCGCCCCGAGACCCCGCTGGCTCCTGCCCACCACTTGCTCCTCTTAGCCCGCTTGTCGGCTAGCCGAGGGCTCCTCTCTGTCCCCATCCCCCTGCTTCTCTGTGCCCCCTGGCCAGACCCCAGTGCACCTCCGGCTCCGGGCAGTCTCTGCTTCCCACCACCTGTGGGGCCCTGCCTGTCTCCCCGGAGCTGAGCTGCCTGGGACTGGTGCAGAAGCCTGGCCAGTGTCAGATCTCAGCTGGCGGGGGGTGGGGGGAGACGGGACAGTGGGGGAGGAATGGGGGCTTGGCTGGGCCTCTCCAGGCAAGTTGGTCCTCAGGGAACCCAGCTGGGACAGGCCCTGCCCTGGCTGATCGCGCCACTCCCAAGGGGCGGGAGCGATTCCCCGCCCCAGGACCAGCCCTGGCTGCCTGCCGGCTCAGCCTGGCAGACAGTCACCTCCTAGCAGGGCCGGTGAGTGTGGCCGGGAGGCAGGGCATGGAGGAGTTGGTCTCTTAGGAGTCTGGGCAGGTGCTGGGCTGTGAGGGGGCGGGGAAGGTGTGTGTGTTGGGGCACTAGGGAGTGGGGGTTTTGTGGCAGTTGTGATGGGGCTGTAGGCAGGAGGGCACTGGGCAGGGGTGGTGTTGTGCAGGGCGCTGTGCATTTGTGGAGGGGTCTAGGGTGGGTGATGGGCATAGTGGATTCGGGGGGGAGAGTTCTGGCCATAGGGAGTTGGGGGATGTTGGGCGAGGGGGCTGTGTGGCGCAACATGGGCCCGCCCCCCGAGGGGAAGGGGCATGCTGGCAGCACAGGGCCAGGCAGGCCACTGGGCATCTGGCAACTGCCGGTTTGTAAATAGTGCCCTGTACTGGGCTGGGCAGAGTGGGGCTCCCTACACCTACACCCATCAGGTGGACGGAAGGCTGGGCTCACTGCTTAAATCCATCCTTAAGCAGCTGGCAGCCAAGAGTTGTTCTTGATCTAGATGGAAATAAGCAGGCAGCAGTTGTAGTTGGGGGAAGGAGAACCTTGGAGACCAGCAGAGATTATTAGAAAACAAATGAACAGAACAGCATGTTGTCCCTCAGCTAGGCACATGCACCAAAGTGTAAGCAGAGGGTTGCCGATGAATTTTAATGCCACAGGGAGGTGGGGCGCAATCTGCAGTGTGTCTTCCATTTAGCTACAGTCTTAGCAGGGACAAAACTACCCCCACAACAAAGTGTTGCAGCTATTCTGAACTCTGCAAAGCCCTTTGCCTCGCTCAGGTCTCCTCCGCTGGTGGGGCGAATCATGCCAGGTTAGCAAAAACATTAGGAATCCAGGTGCAGCCTCAGGCTTTTCAAAACCAGAGACAGAAGCGAACTTGGCTGGAGTGTGCATGCGGGGAAATGTTGCAGAGATCACTGCACCTTGCAGCACAATGACTTTCAAATCCTTGCGACTTCTGGACCATGAAACAAACACGACAGAAACATCCCCGAGCAAACCTTTATCTCCTCCAGACAGCAGATTGATGACAGATTCCCAGGACCTAGAGACAGGCTCCTGCATTCCAGCAGGCAGTCTTCCTCTAACTAACTCCCCTTCTGTTGAGCAGAAGATAAATCTGACGACAGCTCCTTTGGCATGCTGGGGGAAGAGGACAGGAAATTTAACCATGGAAACATGGGATGATATCAAGGCGAGCCAGCTTTAGAAAACCATTGCAGAGGTATCTGGGAAGGTTGGTCCTGTGGTTAAATCACAGTTGTTTCAATGAATGGCTTTGTCATGGACTTCCTGTGTGGGCCTTGTGCAAGTCACTTTAATTGCTCCGTGCCTCAGTTTCCCATCTGTAAAATGGGAAGAGCAACAATTCCTTTGTTGGTTGTCATGGTATGCTGGGACCACACATCTTAATAGCTCACTGTAACTTTGTGCTTCCCATATCTGTTTGCTGTATTCATTTGTTGCTATGTGTCAGAGCTCTGAGATGGGGATTGCTTTTTGTGTTATATGTGTAAATACAGTGCCTACCACAATGGGGTCTCTAGGTGCTACCCCAATACAAATATGTAATCATGGATTCCCAATTATGGATGCACAGCACCTAGCACAACCCAGATCTCAGTATGGTCCTCTTGGCACTACTGGAATACAAATACTATTAATAGCTGTTTGCGCAGTGCCAGGTTTGATCTCATTCACACCAGAATCAATCCAGACTATTGGCTATAGGCTGAGTTACTCTGATTTTCACCAGTGTGGGATTGCAATTCTGCCCATGTGGGTTAAAGTTGATAGGGACGAGGGTAGGTAGCTGGGCTGTGCATGGCTACAACTGGGTTGTTTTCTCCCAAACCTGCTTTCCTGGGTTACCAGAGGCTTTCTTGGGTCCCAACCCTCATCAGTTGGGGTTGGGCTGTCCACTGTGTTAATGCAAAAGCATTTTCCCCTGGAAACCTGGGTTAAACAGAGTTTTCTGCACACCACAATCACACAGTTCAGCAAACTGAAGAGGCCCGGAATACAAAGAGCATTGAGGAGGCGCTGGATAGGACTGAGGTGCACTGGCAAAGATCTTCAGGGAACCCAGAACTGGAATAGCATGGAGGAGCTGCAGGTCAGCACTGAGGTGCACTGGCAGAACTGTGGTGCCTATGGATGATAGCACTGGAATACCAGGGGGGAGTCAGGTGGAAGTGACAGCAAGAGACTTGAAGGTTAGGAGTGAGGGGTAGCTGCAGAACTGTTGGGGAAATATGTACAGCTCCTGCCTTCGCTATTAGTCTGTCACTTTCACCAGCACTAAAAATGCACCATCATCCTCAAAATTGTTTTTTTCCCCTTAGTTGGAACAAAGATATTTTGGGGGATAACTCATGGCTGAACTGCCTCACTTTTTTACCCACTGAGAGGCATTATAGTTACTTTAAAATGCAGCCCATTCAAAGAAGCAAGATTTGCCACATTGGTGCTAACTTTTGAATTCAGCTAAGTTAAGTCATCTTGCGTCATTTAGAAGTAGCCGCACCCCTGCATGTCATGTTGATTTAGCTATCAGTGTTTTAGGAGACAGTACTCCGCAAAGGACCATATGCCAAGCCACAGCAGACACCGGGTCAGGTGGGGAGACGCTGGGTAGGCATGCGAGGAAGCTGGCCATTTGAAGCTCTGCACGCAGACTGAGATTTAGAAGGGACATTCACTTCTCTTGGATCATACCCATCCATCATATCACAGTGGGATCAAATTGCCAGGCCCTTTATTTACGACTCCCAGCAGGGATTGTGTCAGAAGCCATTTGAGAAATTAGGCACTATGGTGATAGCACTAGAGAGAAAATATAGCTGGAGAAAGAGAGCGAGACAAATGGGAACATACAGAAATAGATAGATAGATAGATAGATAGATAGATAGAGGGGGTGTATGGGGATAGATAGATAGATAGATAGATAGATAGATAGATAGATAGATAGATAGAGGGGGTGTATGGGGATAGATAGATAGATAGATAGATAGATAGATAGATAGATAGATAGATAGATAGATAGATGTCTCAAGTGAGATTCAAAATTAAATGAAAAAAAAAACAACAGAATTGACCCACCAACAGCAACCCAGTAAAGGATTCTGTTGATGGCAGGGGGGGAAAAGTGCAGGAGGCCTGTTCCACGCACCTTATCAGATACACCCCAGCTGCTGGGGTAAATAGTGAGACCATATACCTGACTCTCTAGGATGAGGGAAGAGACACCTTCTGGATCTGGGGGAGAGATATGGAGTCACAGGGGCCCCATTTGGTGGTGCACCAATGGTCCCTTAGTTAGCTCTGCAGGCAGCAGCAGGACAGGTCTTGTCCGCTCTCCCACACTTCTTAATGTTGCGTGGAGGGGCCTCCTCCAGGAGTGAAAAAGGGCCCATCAATCTCTACGGCTCACCCGGCCTTGGCCTTCCTGGCAATGACACTTGTGGCTTTTATCACTAGGAACCAGGCTGAGACCCACCAAATAACCTCATGAACATGGTGAGGCTGGTTCCAGACCTTCACTGCTACAAGAGACACAGAGTGGCGGATTTTTACCTTTTTGGCAGTGGGGACTTGTGGGCTGCTTGAGGTTCCAAGGATTCCCCTTTTCAGCGCCCTTTGTCTGCCATTCTTCTCCGCAGAGACTTATGCCATGGAGGCTTCATTGGGTGAGGAGAACTGGGTGACCCATTCTTCAGAGGCTGTTAATGCTGCTCCTAGACTGGCCACGGGGCTGTTCTGTATAGCAACCTGGAGATGCTTCCCCTGCTCCACGCTGGGTGTGAGTGTCATGCTGGCAGCTGCAGAGAAGTAATGGGATTGAAAATGCCGTGTGTGTGTGTGTGTGTGTGTGTGTGTGAGTGCGCACGCAGATTCATGCCTAAGCAGCAAGGGAAAGAGCCTCCTAGTCTGGCCCCTGTATTCCACTCACAATGGCATGCAGGGGTGGCAAAGGAGCCTCAAATGGCTAGGGAAGAATCTCTCCAGCACAAAGGCTGTGTAGGGCTGATTTAGGTGGCCCTATGATGCCTCCATCACTGCCCCTGTTATAAGCAATGTGCTGGATTAGGGCCTGATGACAGAAGAGAGCAGGATGGGGAGTCTCCCTAGTACCTGATGCCATGAAGAGTCTCTCCCTAGGTTTCTGTGTGCTTTTATTTTCATTACCAGGCTCCTCCTGGTGGCAAAGCAGGGGCTAAACCTAGCACCAATTAGCTTTGGAGAACTGTCAAGGCTTGGTAACAGACACTGCTCCGACACTAATTTATCAATGCAATGCAATGCAAATCATATGCAAGGCAGGGTGAAGGGTGGGGGGATGCTGGGCCTGGGAGACAGGGAACAAACATTGGATCTTGCCGCCATTGGAAGCTTTGGAACCTGCCCTAGGGCATGGTGCTGAGGTACCAGGTTCCTTTCCTACTAACAGACTCAGTAGGGAAAGAATAGAATATCACTGTCACTGCTCCCTGTGCAGAAAGTTATTTTCTTTTCTTGACGGTAGAAGGCAGACAACATAAGACCTCTTATGAGACCAGCTATACCAGCATTGCTAAAGTTACTTTGGAAAAGGCATCTGTTCCAAGCTGGCTGGGGCATGGAGCCAAATCCGTGCCAGATGGCTTCAGGAATGAAGGCGGACCAGAGATTTTTTCCCACTGAGCGGTTGGCAGTACAAATCCATTACAGGTCATTGATGAGCAAAAGCTGGCCCCATCAGACAGCGTTCAGTGCCCCATGTGTGAAATGAATTATCGGGTCTCAGTCCAGTTCCCAGGGGTTGATCAGTCACAAAAACACCACCAATAAACCCCCGCATTTGGCAGTGTCATGATTGGGATCTGGCATTTACAGATTCATTAATTAATATTATTATTTATTATTATCGGTATTGCTGGAGCACCTAGGAGCCCCTATTATGGACCAGGACCTCACTGTGTCAGATGCTGTACCAACACAGTACAAGAGACAGTCTTTGCCCTGTCTTCCAATCTAAGTAGACCAGGGGTCGGCAACCTGTGGCACGCGAGGTGATTTTCAATGGCACTCACACTGCCCGGATACTGGCCACCAGTCCAGGGGGCTCTGCATTTTAATTTAATTTTAAATGAAGCTTCTTAAACGTTTTAAAAACCTTATTTACTTTACATACAACAATAGTTTAGTTATATATTATAGACTTATAGAAAGAGTCCTTCTAAAAACTTTAAAATGTATGACTGGCACATGAAACCTTAAATTAGAGTGAATAAATGAAGATTTGGCACACCACTTCTGAAAGGTTACCGACCCCTGAAGTAGACTGATAGATTCTAAGGTCAGAGAGGACCACTGTGACCATCTAGCCTCATCTTCTACATAACATAGACAGTAAAATTCCATCCAGTATTCCTTCACCAAGCCCAGTAACTTGTGATGGTATTGAACGGGCCATGTTAATTGAACTCTGCAGGCTGGTTTGCTGTGGTCCACTGGCAGCACCATATGGGGCAATCTCTCACTGATGCTTCGTTTAGTGGATAAGCACAGGACTTGAGTCTCCAGAGTGGTCAAATTACATGCTGGGTGCTTGTCACCCATTCCTAACAGCCTCGGGGAAGGTCTGAGACAAGAACCAATCGGTGTACTTGTAGGGCATCACCTGAGACAGGTGTCTGAGTTTCCAGCCAGGCTGGGCCCTGAGTTGAGGGGCTAGGCAGAAGAAGGGAGCAGAGGGTCTCCATCTTGGGCAGATGGCAATTCCCTGGCCCACTGATTGGAACAGACCCATGCCAGAAGCTCTGAGTTCTATGGGCTGAGGTGAGGCCAGTGCCCCAAACAGACCTCAGAACCCAATTCGGACATCTGTCCTCCTAGCGCTTTCACCAGTGTGAAATAAACAGATGAGATTACTTAAGCCAATCAGTGATGTAAGGCGTATTGCTGCTCTTCCACTGTGCATTAGTGTTGGTTGGCGCTTACTTTCCAAAGACAGAAAGGTCCTGTCCACCGAGTCTGACTTCCCTTCATGAGAGAGGCCTGGCCTCCTCCTTGTTGAACTGCCAAGCCTGAGGTCTGACATGTAGTGCTTTAGGCTGATTCCCCCGAATCGGGCCCCGCTCCCCCGGCCAGAGCGTGGCAGCTCCGTGGCCCCGCAACCCTGCCTGGAGCGCGGCAAGTCCCGCGGCCCCGCTGCCCCGGCCGGAGCGCGACAAGCCCCATGGCCCCGCTCCCTGGTCCAGAGCGCAGCAACCCGAAGTGCTGCCGAAGACCCAGAGTGCCGCCCGGTGAGTACAAGCCCCACGAATCGGCCCCGCACTTGCTAAAACTGGCCCTGCCTGGCATATAGTGAGTCTTTGGTCAAAGATAGTGCCAAGATTCCCCTAGTTGTAACATTATCACTCACAGACTGGAGGGCATAGTAGGACTGATGAGACTCTTAGAAGGAAGAATGAAAAACTCTATTAAATCACTTTTAGTCTATTGCCCTCCTCCATCAAAGCAGGCTTCATTCCCCACATCTTATTCCTCAGGGCCTCCTTCAAGCCAGTATGGTTTCAGGCAATAGGTCTTCCAATAACTCCCTTAAGAAACTACTCTGTAGTGTAATAGATCTCATCATTAGGAAGCTTTCCCCTCTTTTTAAGTCTCTATTTTCCCTTGTTCAATTCATCCCATCAGAAGGAGTCATTTCAAATATATCAGGACTGAGGTGGATGGACAAAGGTGTGTGGGGAGCCCATAACTGGAACAGTAGGGAGGGAGCTATGGGTGAGGATTGATGTGCAATTGCAGGACTGCGTGTGGAACTGCCCATCTCAGATATATCCGGGGAAGGCGTAGGACAGGATTGTGGTGCATCGGCAGAGGACTGGAATAGCAATGAGACTGAGAGTCAGGATTAAGAACTGAGATTAGAGCTGGTCATAATTTTTCAAATAAAACGCCCCCCTCCCCCTCAAAATAGAAAATGTCAACAATACCATGTTTCCAAAAAAAAAAAAAAAAAAAGCAGCATTTTAATCTAAATGTTTCATTTTTTGGACAAATTTTCAAAACAAAACTTTTTCACAAAACATTTTCAATTTTTTAAAAACATTTCATTTCAAAATTGGGGCAGGGGGGAATCTACTTTCTCCCACTGTTATTTTTTCCCTTCTTCAAAAGGGGAAAACTTAAAAAAAGAGAGAGAGAGAAAGTGGGATTTTTCCCACCAAATCAAAATGAAAAAATTCAAAAAAATTCTAACTAATTTTTCTTCCAGCAAAACAAAATAATTTGTGCAAAACAAAATATATATCTTGTCTTAATGTTTTGTTTTCTGACTGATGTTTACCTTGTTTTGTTTATCGCTACCTGAGCTGCATTGGCAGGACTCAGTCCTTTGCTCTCCAGCTCCGGGCTCCTACAGACAGTGCTCTGTGTGTTGGAATCCTGCCCTCACCTGCCCACACTCCTGCTTGCTCTGTAGCTCTGTGACTCCCTGACACTGAAGGGAATTGCAATTTACTCCCAAAAGTGGAACAATCAGTAGACATTAATAACTACTAAATTACAAGTAAATTCCTAGAGCATCTCCTATCACAGCTACATGACGGGTTAACAACATGCTCAGGATTAATATGATTACAATGAATAGCAGGGGAAAGAAGGATGGCTTGTAAATGTCACTTATAACACACTGCTGCCATGGCGCTGCCTGGTGCATGTCTCGGAAGTACTGAGTTATTCTTGGTCCCAAGTGCAGTTTCCACCAACCCGAGCACAGGTCTTTGCTTCTTCCGCTCGTTTTTCTGGTGCATTTTCAACAGCATATAATGTCTTTAGACAAGCCCTGTGCAACACTGCATAAAATGACTGTGGATGGTTGGGAGTGTTGTGTTGCGAGTGGTGCGTATATGGAGCGAATGAGATGCAAGTCCCTTAAGCCTGAGCGTGGGACATGTGTGCGGAGGGTGTAAGCGTACAAGGCTGCAAAAGTGTGTGTGTGTGTGTGTATGTGTGTGAGAGAGAGAGGAGGTGTTTGTGGTGTGTCTGTGGCTGAGTTGTGTGTGTATAACCATGGGAAGTGTGAGTGTATTCTCACATGCATGCATGTGCATGTGGTATGGGCATGAGTTTTGCATGCATAAGTATAGGATGGTGGTGTGAGTGTGGCTGTGGCAAGTGTTACCTGTATGAGGTGTGTGTGTGTGTGTCTATCCATGTACTCCTGGTGCATGTTGCATGGGAGGGGGTCGGGCTGTGGGTGTGGGTGTGTTTGTATTCTGTACTATCGGATTTTAACACTCGCCTTCTCAAGGATTCAATATGTAATGATTTCAGAGTGCCGCAGTACAAACAATCAGCTCTCCCTATTCCCTGGTGCCCTTTTCATCCATGAGTAGCTGCCAGCTGTAGGAAAGAGACTTTACTTGTTTGATTGCTTCCTCCCTTGGACTGTGTAAGGGATGCTGGGGATGGGGGGTGGGGCTTAAATTCATGCAAACAATGAGGGGAAGGAACTTCATCACTGGTTCCTGGGCTGGAAGTATTCTAAACCCTCCCCTCCTGTTACATTCAGAATTAGCACCTCCAGGAAGCACAGACCTTGGAGTCTGTGGCCGTGTCTTTGCTGAAGGCATTCTCTTCCCCTTAGTGACACGGATAGCCAGGTTGAAGTGAATGGGAATGTACAGGTAAATCAGGCAAGCCGGATTTGACCCTGAGTCCGTTTCCTTTTACAGCCGCCTCAGAAAAGCCCTGTCCACAGGGAGGCCCTGCACCTATTAGCAAACACTGGGATCAAACGCAGCTGTGGCTAGCAGGCTTCCAAGCACAGTTTCTCTGGCCAGTATAGATGGGGACCGAGTCTGAGAATTTAAAGGGAGTGGCGTTTCTGTCATAGTTGGCTGCAGGGTTCTCAGACCAAAACCCCTACAGGCTGACATCTGAAGGGGGCAGACAAACCTGACGTAGGGCTGAATCCTCACACATGGCAAAGGTGAGCAGCAGGGGGTGGAGGCAGAAGTGGTTCTATGTCATCTTATTGGGCTTGAACTGGACTGTGATGCAAGTTAGAGCGGTCACAAGGCTGCTCTAATTTATATCTGCTTGTAAAAGCCTCCTTCTCGCAAAGATAGTCTGGAGCACACTGTATTCTGGCCCTGCCCTATCATGCTCCTTCCTGCCCTATATGCCAAGAGAAGAGAAGGAGCAGGTTACATCGGCTGTAGCTCACCCAGGAATTTCCCCAAGCTATGGAAATCCCAAGCTTCTCTTTTAAGGCAGCTTTCTGGCTGCTGCATGTTGCCTCATCTATGCCACCGGTGCTGGAAGTGGGTCTGAGGATCTGGCCCTTAGTATTGCTCTTTGTCTCTCATGGTGCCCAGACTGAGCCAGGCCAATTATATTTCTTCCCTTTTGTGCCTCACCCTGAGACTTGTGCAGACAACTGTGAAACAGTCCAAGACCCTCTCACCCTGCCAGCTCCGGACCACCCTCTTCCGACAATCCCACATGGCTCTGCTGCCTTTCTGAAGAGGGCGTTAGTCCACTAGCCCAGTGATTCTCTAGCTGGGATGCCCAGACCAGCCACTGGTGCTCTGCCTGGCACTTTTTGGGTGGTCTGCTGAGCGGCTTCCATCGGTAATCCTGCCATCCTAGTGGGTGTTAATTATGATCGCCTCAGGCTTCAGTCAGAACTCCCCTCCTGCTGCCTGCTCTGCCTGTTTGAGCTGCCTGAAAGGCACAGAGGTGGGTTAACAAGACCATTTCTTTGTCCGGTGTTTCTTTCATATGCCTCCAACAGAGATCAGATTTACTGACGGCTCCAGGCAGGGCAGCCAAACACGCAGTGGGACAGGACTGGCCTCCCAAGTGACCAGAGGAGATGGGCAGGGGGACTGCTGGTCACCAAATGAGCATCCCCTGGCACCAACCCAGTGCTTTGGCTCCTGCCAGGAAGGGTTTGGAGCCTGGGATGGGATTTTCCCCCGGTCCCAGCACCCTGCACGGCCGTGCGACGGAAGTTGCTGCACTCTAGTGCACAGGCACAAGCTGAGCTCAGCACTGAGCAGCAGTAAGTGTCAAGCCTCCTGTGTTCTCTTATTCACAGGCGTAGCAGGGGCAGGGTTGGCTCAGGAGGCTTGAGCTTAAACACAATTCTCTGCATGTGAGTGAGGCTCTTCCCTTCCCACCCACCGACCGGGCCTCACTCCCGCCTCTAGCGGCAGGAACTTGGCAGGTCTGCAGCAGCGCTTCCATTAACACCGGCCCCTGGGCTCGAGCGTGGAAAGTGCTGAGCGCCATCCTCTTCTACTCACTTTTGTGGGAGTGGCGGGTGCTCAGCGCCATGCAGGATTCCCCACTCCCGCTCCTTTCGTGTTATCTTGTGTTTGTACATGAGGCACTTCACAGCTGGGCCGTGGACCATCAAGCCTCTGGGCCTGACCTAAAGCCCATTGAAGTTAATGGAAAAATTCCCACTGACTGCAATGAGCCTTGCGTCCGGCCTGCCTATGTCTTTGTACAGTGCCTAGCACAGTAGAACCCTGATATCCGCTATTGCAATATAAATATTAAATAATAATAAATATTAATATTAATTGTTCAGTACAAAGCCTCTTATTATATCCCAGAAATATGAGGGGAGGGGGGTATTCTAAAGGCCACATTTTCAAGGGCTCAGCACCCAAAATACACCCGAAGTGAAAATGTGGCTCTCATTGTGGGTGCTGGTCCCTTGGGAAAATTCTGGCCTCTGGGGTTAACAGCGTGTCTTAGCTCCATGCTGGACAGACTCGGCTGCAATCACCCCATAATGAACGATGCGCAGCACCCAGAATGCAATGAGGGAAGATGGAACTCTGGAGCTCCTAACAGGTAATAGCATTTGAATGTCATTTAAAGTTCGATTTCATTATTTTAATTGTCATTATACAAAATTCCCATTCAGGCCTGATTACACTGCTCTACAGCCAAAATGCTTCTGAAATAAATGTAGTCAAATTTTACTAATTCTGGGTCACTGAGAACGAAAATGATGCTTAAAATTGTTGATTGGCTCTAGTTTTCAAGATATGTATTGGGTCAGTATATACGACCCTTGACTTGGGAATGGCGGAGGATAAGTGAGTTATAAAGGGAAGGGATCTCAATTTAAACCAGAAATGACTAAAATACATCTTTGACTGGATCTATGAATAAATCTATGACTGGGTTTGGACAGTACTTGCTTTTTAGGCAAAACAATGAATGATGCAATCTGAAGCTGGTATTGCGTCATACATGATATGAATTGCATCATGTTATTCCTAGAAGTCATGGATGATGCATACATCACTTTGCTGAACAAATTGCCCTATATCAGCTCTAGAAATCATACAGTGTCGCGCTCTCTTATTTGTCAGTGTTTGATTTGGCAAAGAGACACAGTTCTGTTTAGCCAAAGTGAGCAGAGATGCCTCGTACTTGTGTGAACAGTGCAGATAACTTCTGCTATGTTTGTGGTGAAGTGACTTTTGCATCCCAAAAGCGCAGTATAACCACTATGGTTAAGAAAGCCTATCACCTTTATTTTGGCTGCAAAATTGGAGATCAGGACAAGAGGTGGGCCCCACACATATGCTGCAACACTTGTGCAACAAATCTTCGCCAGTGGTTGAACAGGGAAAGGAAATCTATGCCTTTTGCAGTGCCAATGATTTGGAGAGAGCCAACAGATCATACCAGCAATTGTTACTTCTGCATGGTGCCTCCAGTTGGGAAAGGTGTGTCAAAGAAGAAAAAGTGGACTGTGCAGTAGCCAAACATTCCATCAGCTATACGCCCAGTACCCCATGGAGAAGGACTGCTGGTTCCTGATGCACCAGAATCATTCTCACTTGAGTCAGACGAGGAAGAGGAAGAGGATGAAACTTCTGGTCCTGAACCATCAATGTCACAGGACCCACATTTTCTCCCATCCTCCTCCTCTGAACCACACCTCATAACACAAGGTGAACTGAATGGCCTTGTCAGGGATTTGGAACTACCCAAGAGTAAGGCAAAGCTGTTGGGCTCCAGACTACAGCAGTGGAATCTCCTGGCAGGTAATGTTAGGGTTTCCATGTTCCATGACCGTCAAAAGGATCTTGTCCCATTCTTCTTCATGGAAGGTGATCTTGTAGCCTGCAACAACATCGATGGTGTGATGGCAGCCCTCAACATCGTTCACAATCCAGATGAGTGGAGACTGTTCATTGATTCATCGAAGACGAGTCTTAAAGCTGTTTTACTGCATAATGGCAATGTTTTGTCATCAATTCCAGTTGGTCATGCAGTCCATATGAAGGAAAGCTATGACAACATGAAACAACTTTTGAGGTGCATAAACTATGACCAACATCAGTGGCAGCTTTGTGGCGATTTGAAGGTTGTTGCTCTCTTGCTTGGTCTGCAGACTGGATACACAAAGTACTGCTGTTTTCTCTGCGAATGGGATAGTCGTGCAAGAGATTCCCACTACATCAAGAAAGATTGGCCACTCCGACAGTCATTGGAGCCTGGGAGGAAAAGTGTTCAGCATCCACCACTTGTTGAATCAAGGAAGATTTTGTTACCACCTTTACACATCAAGCTGGGTCTGATGAAGAACTTTGTCAAGGCCATTGACAAAACAGAAGCAGCTTTCAAGTACCTCCGTGGAAAATTTCCAAGGTTAAGTGAAGCTAAGATAAAGGAAGGTGTCCTTGTTGGTCCTCAGATTCATGAACTTCTTCGAGATGATGCATTTGACCATGCACTGTGTGGCAAGGAAAAGACGGCATGGAAAGCCTTCCAGTTAGTGACAATAAATGTTCTCGAAAACAACAAGGCAGACAACTACAGGTTGTTGGTGGAAAATCTTCTCAAGGTATACAAAAGCCTTGGTTGCAACATGTCACTAAAGATACATTTTTTGCACTCTCATCTAGATTTTTTTCCACCGAACTGCGGAGCAGTGAGCGACGAGCATGGCGAGCGATTTCACCAGGACATTGCAACAATGGAGAAACGCTATCAGGGCAAATGGAGCCCATCAATGCTTGCAGACTATTGCTGGACAGTGACAAGAGATGCTCCATTTAATGAATACAAGAGACAAGCCAAGAAGCGCCGAGTAGACACTGAATAGGACTAAACTATGTACATAATAGTTTTTTGCCTTTTGTTTCATAATAAATTTTATTTATATAACCCTTTTGCTGATTTTTAAAGTGTTACATAAACAGGACAGGTGAAATATTATCATGTAAAGCAACCATAAACACATGAAAAGACCTAGGTTTACAATTTATGATTAAAACTCTACTATCTACACAATATACATAGACATAAAATGTAAAAACTTAAATATCTTAGAAACAGTAGCCAATCAGTTGTTTTAATTGTCATATTTGAATTCAGCACATCAAAATACATAATAAATAGCACATTTGATCTCTGAAGCAGACGACTTCTCAAAAATTGTAGACCAGTGTTATGTTCTAAGAGAAATCAGACCTTAAATTCCAATCAATCATAATTGAAAGTGTTGTTTCTGTGACATGTAAAGCTGTGCATGAGATGTGATTAAGAAGACTATTAGTTACTTCTAAAAGTTACCAGGAGATTTAGGAGGGGGCAGGATTAATTCTGAATAATTTACATGGCCAGAGTCGTCATGCTGGCAACTAAAAAGTGTTTTATGGTCCTTGGACAATTCACTTCCTTCCTTAGTTTCCCCACCTGCAACATGGAGGCGAATAGTTCTTGTCACCTTCCTCGCAGGGTGTTAATGGTTGCAAAGTGCTTCACTCGTAGGCAGATTTTCAGCCTGTGTCAGTATCTGCAAGATGCAGAAAGATTTGGTCATATGGACAATGGCACATATGGAACCTTGTGAAGTGCTCAACCTTTATTGGTCCTGCCAAACCGAAGTCTGAACAATGCTGCATATTCTTGAGTGCCATCTACTGGCACATTTTCTATTAACTAAGTAACTCCATATATACAGGCACCCGTTATGCTCTGCCTTCTGATTATCATAGCAAACAAGCTGTCTCAGTGTTACCTTGCCTTCCCGCAGCCTCCCACTACCAATCTGTTTGTTCTATCCACCTGTTTTCTGTCCTCCTCTAGGGCCTGGGGACAGGACTGTGGTTTCATTGCATGCATGTAAAGCAGTGTTCTCAATGAGGTCCCAATTCCTTCCTGATCTGGGCTTCCGGGTACTACCAAAATACAACTAGCTAAGAAGAAGAGCAAACTGATGGCTTCATTTTGAGCGGCCTTAGAAAGAGTAACCTTTTCCCAAACAAACCAATTTGCAAAATGACAGAAGCAGGCGGATCAGGTACTAACCTAATAAATCTCTTTCTGAAAACAATGCATTTAAGAACACAGTTTATTTTTTTCTAATAGAGAAACATCAGATCTGTGGGGAAATAAATGTAATAAACCAAGTTCAATTCCCTACAAACATTTGTTTGCTTATCTACGTAAAATCAATATATGTGTTGCAATTATTTCCTTCAATGAATCCCCCAAATTGTGATCCTCTCCTAAGATTTCCTGCTGCATTCAGGTTCAAGACATCTCTCTTTTTTCCATCTAGATAAATTTGTTTCTTGCATTTTTGAGCTAGTCATTCTTTTTTCTTGAGTGGTTTCATTTCTCCTCTGCTTCCTTTGCAAGGAAAACATTGCCTTCCTTGGCTTTAATCTCATCAAAAGTAATGTAATTTAATTGCTGCATAACTTTTATCTGCTGCGGAATCCCAGTGACAAATAAATTAGAATAAAATAAAGGCAAGTGCTTTGCTTACCATGGACCCTTCTCGCTCTTCACCTGAGATAACAAATATCCCGCAGTCTGGATTTCCAGCAGGTTAGCTGAGCTATTAATCTGATTTTTCTTGGTTGTTGTGAGACTCAAGCATTTGTTAGGAGCTTTATAGCAAATGGATAGCACAGCTGCCATGAGCTTTTAAAATATAAGCCTCTGTTTTTTAAATATATATTTTATTAAGTTGACTCAGTTAAAGCAGCTTTGTCAGACTCCAGACTATAATTGTTGTTATTTAATGTGTCTCTCTCCCTCTCTGTCTCTTTATTTCTCAGTCGCTTCCTCCTCCTCTTCCATAATATTTCCCCTTGCCTCCAAGAGGAAGGGTATCTTGTCCTGCTTCAGCATTTCTTGCACCTTCTCTGAAGCAACTGGCAGTTGGTCTATCATCACAGATTGGAGTTCAATGGGAAGACTTCAATTGACTTCAGTGGGTGATTAGACTCGACCTCTGGAGCTGGCCACTGGTGGGACAGGACTGGATGATTCACTGCTCTGATGCTGTATGGCTGTTTCTGTGTTTCCAAGTGAAACCATTCTGTTGCAAACCCAATCACTCCAAACCTCAGGCCAAATCCAACACCCCCATATCATTTGCTTGGCAATTGACTGCTTGTTCCACTGGCTTTGCTGGGGTGTTCATGAAGAATTGGGTCTAAAACATGCTAGTTTTGCTGTGACCTGATGAGGAATGAACTGTCCAAGCTGTATTATCACTGCGCTATTTAAGTGCTCTGACCTTCTAAAACGTTGGTATCAGAGAGGGGCTCTGACTCAAGGGTGGGGGGGGCACTGCCTCTTATTTCCAACCCTGTGCACCCTAATTCTGCAAGGAGCTGGAAGGGACAGCTATTTTCTGTTCCATTGTGTAGTGGAAGACTGGCAATTCCCTTACATATTAAAGTATGAAACACAGCTAAATAACTTATAGTTTTGCTGATAATTCGGAGGCACCTATGGAGATAATATCTGCCCCATTCAATATTCATAAAGTGCTGGTTTTCTATAAATATAGAAATTTGGGTAATTAGCACCAGGGATTATTTATTATTTATCTTCCTTCTATTTTTAATGAAGGGGAAAATGTCATTTGTTCATGAAAATTTCAAAGAAACAGAAAATATCTCCCGCTGATAAATCCTGCCCTGTCCAGACAAATCTAGTCAAACGTGTGCATCTCAAACACTGGCCAGGACGTGGTAAAGGCCTTTGCAGGTGCTTCAGAATCAGGCATAGAGTGTGGCTCTCCAATGGCTCCCTCTAGTCCCAGGCACCCTGAAATAATATCATCCAATCTTACTTATTAAGGGTGAGAAAGTTTGATTAGATATCACCCAGTGCAATCTCTTCTAGCCTGTGAAAGATCATCCCCTACACTATATTCTCTAGGTCTTTGTCCAGCCTAGTTTTAAATATTCCCAATGATGGAGTCTCTTCTACTTCCCTTGGGAGAATATCCCCCAGAGCCCAGTGGCATAGAGCATGCTAAGGGAGGCAGTATAGTCTGATGCATAGGAACCTACACTGGGAATGAGAACACTGGATTCTACCCCTAGTTTGGCGGCTGCATGACTTCAGTCAAATCACTTCACCTTCACGTCCCCTTCTGGCTTTTGTTTCTTTAGACTGTAAGGTCTTTGGGGCGGATATTGTGTCTTGCTGTGTGTTTAGCATAACTGAGCGCTGATCTTGCCTGAGATTTCTAGGTGCTACCATAATAGAAATACGAATGATAGAATTCACCACCAAGAGATACTTTTTATTGGTCAACTCATCTTTTGATCTGTTCAGTTTCATCGTGTTATCTCCAGTTATTCCCTCTTGGAGCATCCTGTACATTTCCATTTCTAGTGATGTTCTGTAAAAGAACGAAAATCACAGGGCTTGGCTTTGTTACCATTTACACCAGTTTTACACTCCATTTGGATCTGATTCTCCTTTCACACACAAGTGCAGCTCTTTTGGTCTCAGTAGAATAATTTTTGATTTACACCCATGTGAGACCAGAATCAGACTATTAATATCACTTAAATACCATTATACTTGTGATACTCAGTGAGGCACTGGAAATATACTGTGGAGCTGTTCATCTCTAGGTCATTGGTACAACTGCAATTAAGGGCTCAGACCTAGCAGAAGTCAGTGGAGCTGCGGAGATTTAAAGCAGTTGAGGGTCTGGGCCGAGACTTGTAATGGCCCATAGGCACTGATGTCTGGTGGCTTGTCATAGATTCATAGATTCTAGGACTGGAAGGGACCTCGAGAGGTCATCAAGTCCAGTCCCCTGCCCACATGGCAGGACCAAATACTGTCTAGACCACCCCTGATAGACATTTATCTAACCTACTCTTAAATATCTCCAGAGATGGAGATTCCACAACCTCCCTAGGCAATTTATTCCAGTGTTTAACCAACCTGACAGTTAGGAACTTTTTCCTAATGTCCAACCTAGACCTCACTTGCTGCAGTTTAAGCCCATTTCTTCTTGTTCTATCCTTAGAGGCTAAGGTGAACAAGTTTTCTCCCTCCTCCTTATGACACCCTTTTAGATACCTGAAAACTGCTATCATGTCCCCTCTCAGTCTTCTCTTTTCCAAACTGAACAAACCCAATTCTTTCAGCCTTCCTTCACAGGTCATGTTCTCAAGACCTTTAATCATTCTTGTTGCTCTTCTCTGGACCCTCACCAATTTCTCCACATCTTTCTTGAAATGCGGTGCCCAGAACTGGACACAATACTCCAGCTGAGGCCTAACCAGAGCAGAGTAGAGAGGAAGAATGACTTCTCGTGTCTTGCTCACAACACACCTGTTAATACATCCCAGAATCATGTTTGCTTTTTTTGCAACAGCATCACACTGTTGACTCATATTTAGCTTGTGGTCCACTATAACCCCTTGATCCCTTTCTGCCGTACTCCTTCCTAGACAGTCTCTTCCCATTCTGTATGTGTGAAACTGATTTTTTCTTCCTAAGTGGAGCACTTTGCATTTGTCTTTATTAAACTTCATCCTGTTTAACTCAGACCATTTCTCCAATTTGTCCAGATCATTTTGAATTATGACCCTGTCCTCCAAAGCAGTTGCAATCCCTCCCAGTTTGGTATCATCCACAAACTTAATAAGCGTACTTTCTATGCCAATATCTAAGTCGTTAATGAAGATATTGAACAGAGCCGGTCCCAAAACAGACCCCTGCGGAACCCCACCTGTTATGCCTTTCCAGCAGGATTGGGAACCATTAATAACAACTCTCTGAGTACGGTTATCCAGCCAGTTATGCACCCACCTTAGGCCTGGTCTACACTACGACTTTAATTCGGATTTATCAGCTTTAATTCGAATTAACCCTGTAACCGTCCACACAACGACGCCATTTAATTCGATGTAAAGGGCCCTTTAAATCGATTTCTGTACTCCACCCCAACGAGCGGAGTAGCGCCAAAATCGATTTTAGCAATTCGAATTAGGGTTAGTGTGGCCGCAATTCGATGGTATTGGCCTCCGGGAGCTATCCCACAGTGCATCATTGTGACCGCTCTGGACAGCAATCCGAACTCGGATGCACTGGCCAGGTAGACAGGAAAAGCCCCGCGAACATTTGAACTTCATTTCCTGTTTGCCCAGCGTGGAGAGCACAGGTGACCACAGATACCTCATCAGCACAGGTAACCATGCAGGCTGATAATCGAAAAAGCGCACCAGCATGGACCGTGAGGGAAGTACTGGATCTGATCGCTGTATGGGGAGAGGATTCAGTGCTTGCAGAACTTCGTTCTAAAAGACGAAATGCAAAAACTTTTGAAAAAATTTCCAAGGGCATGATGGAGAGAGGCCACAATAGGGACTCTGAGCAGTGCCGCGTGAAGGTCAAGGAGCTCAGACAAGCCTATCAAAAAACAAAGGAGGCAAACGGTCGCTCCGGGTCAGAGCCGCGGACATGCCGCTACTACGCCGAGCTGCATGCAATTCTAGGGGGGGCTGCCACCACTACCCCACCTTTGTTCGTGGATTCTGGGTCGGGGATAGTCTCGACGCCTGAGGATTCTGCCGATGGGGTAGAGGAGGAGGAGGAGGAGGAGGAGGAGGAGGATGAGCTTGCAGAGAGCACACAGCACTCCATTCTCCCCAACAGCCAGGATCTTTTTATCACCCTGACTGAAGTACCCTCCCAAGCCTCCCAAGCCAGTACCCAAGACTCTGACCCCATGGAAGGGACCTCAGGTGAGTTTACCTTTTAAAATATAAAACTTGTTTTAAAAGCAAACGGTTTTTAATGATTACTTTGCCTGACTTTGCATTCGCGGTCAGTTCAGCTACTGGAAAAGTCTGTAGCTACTGGAAAAGTCTGTTAACGTGTCTGGGGATGGAGCGGAAATCCTCCAGGGACATCTCCATGAAGCTCTCCTGGAGGTACTCCGAAAGCCTTGCCAGAAGGTTTCTGGGCAGTGCATCCTTATTCCCTCCTCCATGGTAGGACACTTGACCACGCCATGCTTGCAGCAAGTAATCTGGTATCATTGCCTGACAAAGCCTGGCAGCGTATGGTCCCGGTGTTTGCTGGCATTCAAGCAACATCCGTTCTTTATCTTGTTGTGTAATCCTCAGGAGAGTGATATCACTCCTGGTAACCTGGTTGAAATACGGGAACTTAATTAAGGGGACAGAGGTGGCCGTTCCTACTGGGCTGTTTGCCTGTGGCGGAAAATAAATCCTTCCCTGCAGTTAGCCAAGCGCAGATGGGAAATTGGCCCTGAAGTTTTCCGCGTTTGGCTAGCAGGGATCTTCCCTGTTACCAGCCACGCGGTGGGGGGAGGGTACCGTGATCATCCCAGAGAATTCATGGCGAGGGGGGGGGTCGGCGGCGGGGCGGGGTAGTTTGGTGCCTGCAGGGATCTTCCCTGATACCAGCCATGCGGTGGGGGGAGGGGTACCGTGATCATCCCAGAGAATTCATGGCGGGGGGGGGTTAGTTTGTTTTCTGGTGCTGCTGAATGTTAACAGAAAAACCGCAGCACTCTACTTGCCTGAAGGGGCCCAGACAAGCCCCCCCACACTGCCCCCCCCCAACTGGCTGAGATTGGCCAGGCTTCTGCAGCACTCTACAGGCTATGCTTGGTATGTGGGAAAGGAGGGTGCAGAAGCTGTAAAACAATGGCTTACCATGGCCGCATGCAAGCCGAATTCTGTTGCCCAGACCTGTGATCTCTAGCAGCAAAGCCACAAGCACTCAGCATTAAGAGGCAAAATGCGACCTTGCACAGAAATCACATGTGCTATGTAATGTGAACAGTGTTGGTCACCGTGAAAGAGTATAAGCATTGTTCTGCAAAATGTAGCTTTTAAAACAATTCTCTCTTTTTTCCCCTCCCTACAGCAGCTGCAAATTCCTCAAGCCTCCCTCCTCCATCCCGAAGGTTATCACAGATAAGGCGTCGTAAGAAGAAGACGCGGGAGGACATGTTTTCTGAAATTATGCAATCCAGCAGGAGTGACAGAGCTCATCTGAATGAGTGGAAGGAAACAGTTTCAAAGTATAGGAAAGAAGTCAGTGAACGTGAGGAGAGGAGGGACCAACGTGAGGAGAGGAGGGACCAACGTGAGGAGAGGAGAGACGATCGAGATGAGAGATGGCGGCAGGAAGACCAGAGGATGAAGGATGCAACGCTGGGGCTGCTCCGGCGTCTGGTGGAGGTTCAGGAACGGCTGCTGGAAAACAGACTGCCGCTTCAGCCCCTGTTCCACCCTCCCCCCTCCCCATGTTCCGTATCCTCCTCACCCAGACGTGTAAGAACGCGGGGGGGGAGGCTCCGTACACCTTCCCATTCCACCCCAGTAGACAGCCCAAGCAAAAGGCTGTCATTTTTTTAACCTTTTCTTTGTGGCTTTTTCCTTCCCAGCAATCCTCCTCCCAAATACCACCCGGGTTCCCTCCCTCTTTTTCTAATCTATTAATAAAGAATAAATGATTTTTAAATGATAGTGACTTTATTTGGTTTGAAAGAAAGCTGGGGGAAGGGGCAGGGTGGGTTCCTTACAGAAAATCAGTCAGTAAAGGGGGAGGGTTTTCATGAAGGAGAAACAAACAGATATTTCACACGGTAGCCTGGCCAGCCATGAAACTGGTTTTCAAAGCTTCTCTGATGCACAGCGCTTCATGGTGTGATCTTCTAATCGCCCTGGTGTCTGGCTGCGCGTAATCAGCAGCCAGGCGATTTGCCTCAGCCTCCCACCCCGCCATAAAGGTCTCCCCCTTACTTTCACAGAGATTGTGGAGCACACAGCAAGCAGAAATAACAATGGGGAGATTTCTTTGGCTGAGGTCAGAGCGAGTCAATAATGAACGCCAGCGACCTTTTAAACGGCCAAATGCACATTCTACCACCATTCTGCACTTGCTTAGCCTGTAGTTAAACAGCTCCTGACTCCTGTCCAGGCTGCCTGTGTATGGCTTCATAAGCCATGGCATTAAGGGGTAGGCTGGGTCCCCAAGAATAACTATGGGCATTTCAACATCCCCAACGGTTATTTTCTGGTCCGGAAAGTAAGTCCCTTGCTGCAGCCCTTTAAACAGAGTAGTGTTCCTGAAGACGCGAGCGTCATGAACCCTTCCCGCCCAGCCCGCGTTGATGTTGGTGAAACGTCCCTTGTGATCCACAAGTGCTTGCAGCACCATTGAAAAGTACCCCTTGCGGTTTATGTACTCGGTGGCTTGGTGCTCCGGTGCCAAGATAGGGATATGGGTTCCGTCTATTGCCCCACCACAGTTAGGGAATCCCATTGCAGCAAAACCATCCACTATAGCCTGCACATTTCCCAGAGTCACTAACTTTCGTAGCAGCACCTGAGTGATTGCTTTGGCTACTTGCATCACAGCAGCCCCCACCGTAGATTTGCCCACACCAAATTGATTCCCGACTGACCGGTAGCTGTCTGGCGTTGCAAGCTTCCACAGGGCTATCGCCACGCGCTTCTCAACTGTGAGGGCTGCTCTCATCTTGGTATTCTGGCGTTTCAGGGCAGGAGACAGCAAGTCACAAAGTTCCATGAAAGTGCCCTTACGCATGCGAAAGTTCCGCAGCCACTGGGAATCGTCCCAGACCTGCAACACTATGCGGTCCCACCAGTCTGTGCTTGTTTCCCTTGCCCAGAATCGGCGTTCCACGGATAGAACCTGCCCCATTAACAACATGATCTCCAAAGCACCGGGGCCTGTGGTTTCACTGAATTCTGTGTCCGTGTCCGTGTCCATGTCCTCATCATGCTTGTCGCTGCGCTGCCGCCGCCGCTGCCTCCTCGCCTCGTTTTTCTGGTCCTGGCTGAGCATAAACTCCACGAGAACGCGCGAGGTGTTTGCAATATTCATGAGTGCTGTCTTGACCTCAGCGGGCTCCATGCTTGCCGTGGTATGGAGTCTGCAGTGTTCACCCACCCAGGAAAAAAGGCGCGAAAATGGTTGTCTGCCGTCCGTTGCTTTCATGCAGGGAGGGAGGGAGGGAGGAAGTGAGGCTGTACCCAGAACCACCTGCGACGATGTTTTTTGTCCCATCAGGCACTGGGATCTTAACCCACAATCCCAATGGGCGCAGGAGACTGCGGGAACTATGGGATAGCTATGGAATTGCTACCCACAGTGCAACGGTGCAGAAATCGACGCTAGCCCCGGTACTTGGACGCACACCACCGAATTACTGTGCTAGTGTGGCCGCACTCATTTCGACTTTATACAACCTGTTTCTCAAATCCGAATTATCTAAATTCGGATTAATCCCGTAGTGTAGACATACCCTTATAGTAGCCCCATCTAAATTGTATTTGCCTAGTTTATCGATAAGAATATCATGCGAGACCGTATCAAATGCTTTACTAAAGTCTAGGTATACCACATCCACAGCTTCACCCTTATCCACAAGACTCGTTATCCTATCAAAGAAAGCTATCAGATTGGTTTGACACAATTTGTTCTTTACAAATCCATGCTGGCTATTCCCTATCACCTTACCACCTTCCAAGTGTTTGCAAATGATTTCCTTAATTACTTGCTCCATTATCTTCCCTAGGCAAGAAACTAACTGGTCTGTAGTTTCCTGGGTTGTTTTTATTTCCCTTTTTATAGGTGGGCACTGTATTTTCCCTTTTCCAGTCTTCTGGAATCTCTCCCGTCTCCCATGATTTTCCAAAGATAATAGCTAGAGGCTCAGATACCTCCCCTATTAGCTCCCTGAGTATTCTAGGATGCATTTCTTCAGGCCCTGGTGACTTGCAGGCATCTAACTTTTCTAAGTGATTTTTAACTTGTTCTTTTTTTATTTTATCTGCTAAACCTACCCCCTTCCCATTAGCATTCACTAGGTTAGGCATTCCTTCAGACTTCTCGGTGAAGACCAAAACGAAGAAGTCATTAAGCATCTCTGCCATTTCCAAGTTTTCTGTTGCTGTTTCTCCCTCCTCACTGAGCAGTGGTCCTACCCTGTCCTTGGTCTTCCTCTTGCTTCTAATGTATTGATAAAAAGTCTTCTTGTTTCCCTTTATTCCTGTAGCTAGTTTGAGCTCATTTTGTGCCTTTGCCTTTCTAATCTTGCCCCTGCATTCCTGTGTTGTTTGCCTATATTCATTCTTTGTAATCTGTCCTAGTTTCCATTTTTTTATGACTCCTTTTTAATTTTTAGATCATGCAAGATCTCGTGGTTAAGCCCAGGTGGTCTTTTGCCCCATTTTCTGTCTTGCCTACCCAGCGGAATAGCTTGCTTTTGGGCCCTTAATAGTGTCCCTTTGAAAAACTGCCAACTCTCCTCAGTTGTTTTTCCCCTCAGTCTTGATTCCCATGGAACCAGGGCCGGCTTTAGGCTGATTCAGCCGATTCGGCTGAATTGGGCCCCGCGCCAAGAGGGCCCCACGCTGCAGCTGTCCACCCCGCCCCCAGCTCACTTCCCCTGCCCCTCCTCCCCTCCCTTGAACGCCCCGCCCCCTCCCCTGCTTCCCGTGAATCAGAGATTCGCGGGAAGTCTGAAAAGAAGCAGGGGCAGGCCAGCAGCACAAGGTAAGCTGGGGTGGGGTGGGGGGGGGCGCGAGAAGGGCTCCGGGGAGGCGCGGCCCATTCCCGCAGGCCCCAGCGGCTCTGGCCCGGCCCGGTCCCCGCGGCTCGGGTCGGCTCCGGCCCAGTCCCCGCGGCGCGGCTTGGGTCCCGTCCCGTTCCTGCCCCCCCCCCCGCGGCGCGGTGTGGCTCGGGTCCCGTCCCCCCCCCCCCCGCGGCGCGGCTCGGGTCCCGTCCCCCCCCGTGGCGCGGCGCGGCTCGGGTCTCCCCCCGCAGCGCGGCGCGGGTCTCCCGTCCCGCGGCTCCCCCGCGGCGCGGCTCGGTCCCCCCCCGTCCCCACCGCGGCGCGGCGCGGCTCGGGTCCCGTCCCCCCACCCCCCGCGGCGCGGCTCCCCCCGTCCCGCAGCGCGGGTCTCCCCTCCCCGTCCCCCCCGCGGCGCGGCTCGGGTCTCTCCCCCCGTCCCCCCCGCGGCGCGGCTCGGGTCTCTCTCCCCCCCCTGTCCCCCCTGCGGCGCGGCTCGGGTCTCTCTCCCCCCCGTCCCCCCCGCGGCGCGGCTCGGGTCTCTCCCCCCCCGTCCCCTCCACGGCGCGGCTCGATTCCTGGGGGCAGAGCTTGCAGCAAGCCCCGCCCCCAGGAATCGGGCCCCGCTCTTGCTAAAGCCGGCCCTGCATGGAACCTTACCTATCAGCTCTCTGAGCTTACCAAAATCCGCCTTCCTGAAATCCATTGTCTCTATTTTGCTGTTCTCCCTTCTACCCTTCCTTAGAATTGCAAACTCTATGATTTCATGATCACTTTCACCCAAGCTGCCTTCTACTTTCAAATTCTCGAGTTCCTCCCTATTTGTTAAAATCAAGTCTAGAACAGCTTCCCCCCTAGTAGCTTTTTCAACCTTCTGAAATAAAAAGTTGTCTGCAATGCAGTCCAAGAATTTGTTGGATAGTCTGTGCCCCGCTGTGCTATTTTCCCAACATATATCTGGATAGTTGAAGTCCCCCATCACCACCAAATCTTGGGCTTTGGATGATTTTGTTAGTTGTTTAAAAAATGCCTCATCCACCTCTTCCACCTGGTTAGGTGGCCTGTAGTAGACTCCTAGCATGACATCACCCTTGTTTTTTACCCCTTTTTACCCCAGAGACTTTCAACACTTCCATCTCCTATGTCCATCTCCACCTCAGTCCAAGTGTGTACATTTTTAATATATAAGGCAACACTTCCTCCCTTTTTCCCCTGTCTATCCTTCCTGAGCAAGCTGTACCCATCCACACCAACATTCCAATCATGTGTATTATCCCACCAAGTTTCAGTGATGTCAGCAGTCTGAGTTAGAGATGGTCACACCCTTTTTTGTTGAAACTGTTATTTGACAATAAAATGACATGATTACATTAAAATGTCCAAAAGAAAATATTGTCTGTGTATAATTTGGGGGCAATTGTCAAACACCAGACATTTTTCAGTTTGGGGGTTTTTGTTTTCCAATAAAAACCTGAAAAATTCTGCAAAGAAAATTTAGAAAAGAAAAACAAAATTTTTTCATGTTCCCAAAGTAAAACACATTTCTTAACCAGCTCTAGTTTCTGTGTAATAACCTGATGAGTCTTAGTTCAATTCCTAGTGAGCAGGGATCTGAAACACAAAATATCATCACCACAATTGGTATGAAATACTCTTCCCCATCACTGGGAGTATAATCAAAGAGGTCAATAGTGGACTAGATTCCTGGAATCACATTCTTCCAGGTGAGGATTGAAGGTCAGTTTTGAGCTATCGATAGATTCCATCACTATAATATATAAATGCATGGGGTTTTTTTAAGGAAAGCTTATATTGTTGCTCTCTATGATGTACTGGTCCTGATATATGGAATCAGTCTTAGTCTTTCTTAACAGGTACAAATGGCTGACTTGCAAGCAATCTTCTACCCAGTTTCAGTTCCAGCTTTTTCTTGTATGGTGTCCAGGCATCAGACCCTGTCCTGAACTCTATACAACACACATAGACATCTGGTGGCTAAATAATAATCTGTAAATATACATATTTCAGTATTTGATCTATAGATAAACATACGCTTTTACTTTAAGGTATCTCTCTCATCACTAAAATTATGGGATGGGGGGAATCCCTTAAAGAGTAACCTTGGACCAAATCGTTTTAAACTATGCTCACAGGCACCTGCATGGAGGAGCCTTGCCCCTACCTCCACAGCAGAAGATTGAGTACAATTGTAATTACTTATGCTGCTCTCCTGGGTTTGAGTCCTATTTCCTTTTTGCCATGCAATAAATTACCCATACATTTTCTCTCCCTGCAATAATGACCCCAGTTTCACACTCCTGCACGCAGACAATGTTGCAAGACAGATTCGATCTGTCAAGGGCGCCAAAATGTTAGGAGCACAGCACACATTTGTGAGACAAGACGCCCCTCTGAAATGTAGTGGGTGTTTAAATATCCTCCGGGATGCTTGCTGGGTGCAGAGCTAGCTGAACAGCAATTTTATTTTTAGACAGTGAAATCTTTCATTTTTATGCTGACTTTTGTTTGGGCATTTCGGGGGGTTAAGTCTCTCAAGTGTTCATTTCACCCACAGAACATCAATGAAATACACCTCCTAAATCCTTCACTGTGACTTAGCAGTGACATCCGGGAAATGTGCCTCTCCAGCACTGCCTGATGTACCTCACCCCACTGGGAGCAGGGCATCTCGATCTCTTTGATGCTCATAGAATATCTGGATGCTCAGCTAGGACCCCAAGTCAATGGGAGTCTCTCCCTAGATTTTAATGGGAATTTGCTTGGACTCATCAAGGTGGTACATGCTTAGATGTGCCTGTATTACTATTGCTGGGGCTGTGTGGGTTTGGAATATGGTGGCATGCTTGTCTTCAGAGGTTGACAAAAGGCATAGTTTGACTGACACTGACTTTCCAGTTAGCTTTTGCCTATAGACTAGTGAAACATGCCTCTCTGAATTTCAGTATCTTTCTTTCTTTCTTTCTTTCTTTCTTTCTTTCTTTCTTTCTTCTCAGTGGAGGCAGCTGAAATAACCTATGTTTATACAGCAACATAAAATCCCAGAGCCTGACAGAACACAACAGTGTGTGGTGGTGTGGTTATTAGTGCATTCAGGGGAAAAAAGGGGATAAGACAAATTGAATTAAAATTAACACGCCTGTGGGGTATGTGGACAACAATGAATATCTTATTTAACGTGAGATCCGCAGGCTCATGGAACCCAATGTTCCGTACAGCCAACTAATGGTTCATTTGTAAGATTCAATTGGTTCAGAGAGTTCATAATGTCCCAGTGTCATGGCAGCTTAGTTTAAGAATATGGATCTTCTACTTAAGGAGACACAACCATACATCAAAGTGTTTAACAGCCTTAGGTCAGCATCCTTCTGTTTGGGTAGATCTGGGAAGAGTGCCAAAGGAAACCACTCCTTTCATTACAGGACTTCTTGCAGAACTGTTAAGGAAACCTTTCAAATAATACATGAGAAAAGGGGTTTGGCTGAGGACAGCATATTTTTCACCTGCAGGGTGTCAAGCAGTGGGTAGTAGAGAGACGTGGAAGAGCTCTAAGCTCTGGGCTTCTCTCATCAGTTCTGCAAGATCTCCAGAGTAAGAGATTCAGTGTTAACATCCACTGGACAAGCCGTGGCTCTGAACATTTATGAAGAAAGACAAAGCAATCAGGAAAGTATAAACCAGGATTAATAGCATGAGGCTGAATGAGGGGGAATGTAAGCTAACTCTCAGGGAACATTTCATAGCAGTGAGAGCTGTTAGGCTGCGTGATAGTCTCCTAAGGGAAGTGGAGGGAGAGAGCCCCATAATTTGGGACATTTAAAGGAGACTCAGGAAGGCACTGGGGGGGGGGGGTTCAGTCCTGCTAGAGCAGCCAGGAGATGAATTAGGTGAAAGCTGTTAGGTCTTCTTTATCTCGCACACCTATGAGTAGTTGAAATTCTTTCCTCAATGAAAATTTGTGTGAGAAGTTTTTGTTTCTTTTAAAATTTTCCAGACTAAAAAAAAAAAACACACCCCCAAAAACTGAAAACAAGAAACCCTATCAGTTTTCAAAATCTGACCAACCATCTTTACTTTCCTGACAACTGAAAACAATCAAAAAAACAACAACCCTTCTTTTCATTTTTTGCTTGGTAAACCAAAACATTTCTGCAAAAAGCCCTTTAATAAATGAAAAAAATGTTGTTCATTTCTAAATTTGGGGGGTAAATTACTTTTTATTTTCTGATCAGCTCTGACATGACTCTCTGTCATGGGCACATGGCACGGCTACAGGCTGAGTGCATGTAAAGGGAAGCTCTTCAGCAGACTGCTTGCAAGGGTGGATGTACATTTATTGAATGCATGATGGGATACAACAGCCAGCCCTGAAATGGGGTGACTTCAGCCCATCTTTGCTTAATGTAGGTTCTTGCCTCACTGTTAATTATTGATTTGTTTTACCTTTGAGTCCATGCTGTGGCAGTAGCCACTGCCTCCCCAACTTTTCCTGATTCCCTTCCCGGGGGGTGCTACTCATCAGCAGAGTGAAATGTGATTCATTAATGCCACTCGCTTGAGTTTACTCTGGGAGGAGAAGACTCGGTTGCAGACATCATTAGGGTGTTTCCACCTCCTTCCCTGCATCTCAACTACAACTTTATTTTGCTATGAAGGGAACCCACGGAGCTTCCACTGCTGCAGGAGGTAGGAAATGCCCTGACCTCATTGATTAGTTGCAGGAGAGCGAGCAAAGGGAGTGGCGCATTATCAGATTTGTTCCTAAACCAAGAGGCAGCTTTGAGACCCTGTGTCTCCCAGATTCCTCCTAGTAAATCCATCCCCTTCATATTTGGCCTTTCATGTAAGATCCTATAGTCTCACCTGACTGATAAAGAAATAATGAGACACGTAGCTGAGGCCAGCAAAGAAGTCAGTCAGATCCCATGGAGATGTGTGCAGAAATTAAAATCATAGCTAGAGGGTTACATATTCTTTATAGGGGATAGCACATTGGACTTGGCCTCAAATGACCTGGGTTCTGATCCCAACTCTGCCATTGACAAACTGTGTGATATTGGGCAAGTCCCTTCCCCTCTTGCTCTTGGTCTGTTTAGACTACAAACCCTTTTGGGTAGGGAGCAACTCTTACTATGTGTCTATATGGTGCTTAGTGCAACAGGGCTCTGATCTCAGCAGGGGCCTTCAGGTACTACCATAATACAAATATTCTGGTATCATAAGAGTAGATATTTACCTGGTCCCCATTCCCACAATATTTGAGCCTCTCCCAAACTTTAGCGGATTTATCCTCGCAGCACCTCTGTGAAACAGATCACTATTATTAACCCTGGTCAGCCGACTGAGAACTGAGGCACAGAGAGATTAGGCGATTTGACTGAGATCACAGAGTAGAACTCGCCTCTGTGCAGATGGCCAGCATGAGGGACCCTCTACTTCCCACATAAACCCTCAAAATAGGACTTATCTGACCCGTAAGTGCTGTCCAGATCTTGGGCTGTCTCCTCTGCACAGGAGAGAATTCCACCCACTGAGAATCTGTGGAAGAGCCAGGAATTGAATCCACATCGCCAATGTCTGAAGCATGAGACCAAGATAAATGGAAGAGAATAGATCCACAGAAGGAGACTGTTTTGTACCTTGCTGGAGGCCATACCAAACAGATGAGGAACTCCTACAAAGGTTGTCGAGTGACAAGGAAAAAAGAAATCAAAGAAAAATTTGAAAAGCAGAAAATGTTCCAGACCATATTGTAGGTTTTATTAGTCGCTCTCCCTCTCCTCCAGGGACTGCTGTATTTTTTCCTGTAATTAGCAGCAAGCTGCAATTGCCTTGCTTTAACGATCTGGAAGTCCCTTTGGATGCCTCCTTGGGGGTCTTCCCCCCCCTTCCATTCTTTAAATTTTATTTCCCACTATATAATTAAATCAGAATTGGCAGCCTGCAAAGCTCTTTTAGAGACCGTGCTAGTGGAATCTAAACAGTGGCTCCCGGCAGGGCGATGAGAAGTTATTCATTTGGGGCTTACACTGGGTCATTACTTACCCTGCCCTGGGGTGCTTGAGGAGACAGAACTCAGCTGGAGGCCACTGCAGCCCACTCACTCAGACAAAGTAAATCAAGTATATTACAGAGAGGGTGAAACAGCAAATCCTGATGCAACCTGGGGGAGCATTTCAGATGGTCCCAAAGCTCAGCAATCCAGAAATACTGCTGGACTGTGATTACAACTGAAATTTATGGCATGGAGATTAAGTGGATTCTGTAAATTGCAAGGGCTCAAATCTCCTGCAGATACTTCTCACGAGATCTGGTTGAAATTTTTCATATAGGAAGTTTTTTACATCCCAAAATGACTTTCCCCCCCAAACTAACTCATTTCATGACAAATCCTCATGTTTTGTTTCTCATGAAAAAAATCATGAATTTTTAATAGTTTTTTAAAAAATCATAATATTATCAACTACGCTATTTAAATGGTCATTGAAATGTCCCAGTAACTAGGTTCTCAATAATTGATTTAAAAAAATATTTTGGTTAAAAAAAAATTCAATGAAAATTTTCAAAAAAGGGCTTCGTTTCGTACCCTTAGACACAAAAGTAGCATTGATTTATTTTTTTTTACATTTTGCACAAAACCAGTTTTTCTTTCTTTTTTTTTTTTTCAACCAGCTCTGCTTCTCATTTATACGCCATGGGAAGTATTTCTCTCTCCTGTTCCATATTATATATATATATAAATCCTCAACACTGTGGTCTAAGTGCTGAGGATTTAAAGTGTTTGCATTCGTGTGGCAACTTCAAGTCAGGAGCTCTCAAATGGCTTTGCAAATATTCAGGGGGAAATCCTGTTTGTATTGAAGTCCATGGACATTTTGCCATGGACTTCAATGGGGCCAAGATTTTACCCGAGGACTCCCAACATCTTGGTGAGTGGGCATCTATCATGATCCCCAGTTTTGAACCAGGAAGAATGTAGCACTTGCTCAGGAAAGCACCTTAACCAGCAAAATCTGGGGTGAGGAAAAGGAGAAATGGAATTGAGTGTCATCTGCGTGTTGTAGCCCATTATTTCTCCCAATCTTGCCCAAAGCCTTATGTGCCCATTGAAGAGAGTCCTGTATTAGACTGCTGCCAGGGAGGAAGAGAAATTACTCAGTGTCACCCTCTGAACACTCTGAGTCACTCAAAAAGCTGGAATGGGAGCCTACATGACCTGACTCTTAGCCATGTGATCTTAGCCACAAGAATTGATTTCCCTTCATTACACATTTATCTGAACTATTCAAAGCCTCTTGAGCCAAATTCATTCTTGCTTCACCCATATCACTGGAATTTTATCAGGGGTGAATTCTCATGGGAAAAATTAAGTTTTGGTTGAAATTTTCCAGTTTTTCTATGAATAAACATAAGCTAGAAACTTTTTTTTTCAAAATGGAAAAATATTTGGGGGTATTTTTCCCTGGGGGGATAAAGGAGAAAAGGGGAAAAAACTGAAATCTTGAGGGTTTTTCAAAAATATGTTGGATTTTCATAAGAAATGTCAGGAGTCTTTATAAGTCCTGTGGGGCTTCTTTGCAGGCTGTTGGATGGCACCCCAAAAAGTTGGTGTTGATTCATGTGAGCAGAATTCTGTACCCAAGCAGAGTGCCAATGAAATTTAGGTGTAGGGGTCTTACCATGTGCATCTGATTGCAGAATAAAGGCCCTGAGAGCTGCTAACCCTTTTGTTGTCTATCAAAGCAGCCCTGGTACTCTGACCCAGACAACCCATTCCCCCTTTTTGTAAAGCAAATGTAATTGTGACACAGAGACACAATGCTAAACAGAGAGGCGCTGAATAAAACATGAATCAGAAAGTAAATCCTTTCTGGCACCTGGTTACCTCTCTTCCGAGTGCAATATGCGAGGCTGCTAATTGCTTGATTTACTGTAGCAGTCACTCTGCCAACAGCAATAAATAAAGTTAATTAATATAAGGTAACCCACTGACAGGAAGGCTAGTAATTACCAGGAAACCAGAGAGATGGGCCTTTTGTGGCTCTGTTAGGAAAGAAAAAGCACAATTTCCTCCCCCTATTTTTTGTTATCTATCATCCTTTATTTGTTTGCCTTGAGCACTATGTGAAAAGATCTTGGGTCCAATTTCTGTTTACTTTTCTTTTCTTTTCCCCTTCCCCAAAGATGACTGTTTGTTAACTGGAGCAGAGTTTTGAAAAGAAAAGAACTGTTTTTCCTCCCACCTAGCATAGAATCATAGAATATCAGGGTTGGAAGGGACCTCAGGAGGTCATCTAGTCCAACCCCCTGCTCAAAGCAGGACCAACACCAACTAAATCATCCCACCAAGGCTTTGTCAAGCTGGGCCTTAAAAACCTTTAAGGAAGGAGATTCCACCACCTCCCTAGGTAACCCATTCCAGTGCTTCACCACCCTCCTAGTGAAATAGTGTTTCCTAACTTGAGACCATTGCTCTTTGTTCTGTCTTCTGCCACCGCTGAGAACAGCTGAGCTCCATCCTCTTTGGAACCCCCTTCAGGTAGTTGAAGGCTGCTATCAAATTCCCCCTCATTCTTCTCTTCTACAGACTAAACAAACCCAGTTCCCTCAGCCTCTCCTCGTAAGTCATTTGCCCCAGGCCCCTAATAATTTTCATTACCCTCCATTGGACTCTCTCCAATTTGTCCACGTCCCTTCTGTAGTGGGGGGACCAAAACTGGATGCAATACTCCAGGTGTGGCCTCACCAGTGCCAAATAGAGGGGAATAATCACTTCCCTTGATCTGCTGGCAATGCTCCTACTAATACAACCCAATATGCCGTTAGCCTTCTTGGCGACGAGGGCACACTGTTGACTCATATCCAGCTTCTCGTCCACTGTAATCCCCAGGTCCTTTTCTGCAGGACTGCTGTTTAGCCAGTCAGTCCCCAGCCTGTAGTGGTGCATGCGATTCTTCCTTTCTAAGTGCAAGACTCTGCACTTGTCCTTGTTGAACCTCATCAGATTTCTTTTGGCCCAATCCTCCAATTTGTCTAGGTCACTCTGGACCCTATCGCTATCCTCCAGCGTATCTACCTCTCCCCGCAGCTTAGTATCATCTGCGAACTTGCTGAGGGTGCAATTAATCCCATCATCCAGATAATTAATGAAGATGTTGAACAAAACCGGATCCAGGACCGACCCCTGGGGCATTTCGCTTGATACTGGCTGCCAACTAGACATCAAGCCGTTGATCACTATCTGTTGAGCCCGACAATCTAGCCAGCTTTCTATCCACCTTACAGTTCATTCATCCAGCCCATACTTTTTTAACTTGCTGGCAAGAATGCTGTGGCAGACCATATCAAAAGCTTTGCTAAAGTCAAGATATATCACATCCACTTCTTTCCCCATATCCACAGAGCCAGTTATCTCATCATAGAAGACAATCAAGTTGGTCAGGTATGACTTGCCCTTGGTGAATCCATGTTGACCGTTCCTGATCACCTATGATCACCTAAGTCTATGTCCTAAGAGTGCTCCTGCCGACAAAGTGCTGTGCACACCAGTGCCTGTCGTCCACAAAACATTTGTCTTTCGTGTGTGTGTGTTTTAACAACTGTGAATGACAGAAGTTTTGTCTTTCACTTGCCGGTATAGACAAAGCCTAACTCCAAATGTTGAGCAGTAGGAACTTGGGCTATGATCTTGTAAGGTCTTCCAAGCTAAGGGGCTGATTTAACAAGCTAGTTATGCACACACTTAAGTCCAACCCTGTTCAGCGAAGCACTTATGTATGTGCTTAACTTTTACACCGATGGCTCTTCAGCATATGCCTAAAGTTAAGCACTTGCTTACATACTTTTGCTGAACCAGGGCCTAAGCAAACTTAGGCTGAGACTGTACTTGGATAAGAGACTTCCAAGTAATTTAGGCGACAAAGGAGTTCTGCCTTCTAGGTCAGCACCGAACAAACTCCTTGGCATGGTACTGTGCTGCTAATGTTGCTGTGTGTCAAATGAGACGTAAAACAGGTTCTCAGTGTCCAAGGTCAGGGCAACTGCACCTCTATTCCCCCCGCCACAGTCCAGCAAGGACACCCAACCTCAGGGTTCTGGCTCTCTAGCCATCACCTCTCCTGGGTGGAGATGAATGTATCCCTTCCCTCCTGAGCAGGGTATTTCCAGGCTGCACAGTTCCCTGCCTGCACTGTGAATTCCCCAGCAAGTCAGACTGCCCTTGCAGATTTGACAAAGAGCTGCAGTGCTGTATCTTCTGCAACATCTGCTAATTTCTGACCATGCTGCCTCCCTTTGAATGATGCAAAAGAGAATGGACAGGCCTAACTGTCTTACTCTGTGGCAGAAAGAGAACACTCTGGTCTGTTCAACTTGCAGGGTGGCAGACTTCCAAGACCTGTCCTGTGCAGGCTGTCTTCCATCTCTGGACCTTCTCACCCTGGTCAAGACAAACCAATTCAGAGGCTGCCTACAAGATAAAAAATAAGGGTGAAATAGTACAATAAATGAAATAAAATAACGAAATGACTAAACCATCCCTAAACATACCTGGCCATTTCAATAGAAGCCCTAGGGGAATGTGGGGAAGATTATAGAAAGCAGATAAATGAAATCCTTTAAAAATTAACTGCAGCATCCTAAGTTCTGGCAGAATAGATGCATCTCAATTGGGGAGGGGGCACTTGTCATGAGTGGATTCTCTCCAGCTTGATGTAGGAGTTGGTTGTTGGGTTTTTGTGATGCGCAGGTAATTCTGTCAGCGAGAGATTTCCTTGTCCAGCAACAACTGATATAGACAAATTACTCTGGCAAAACTCTATGACAGCTCCTAATGATCCTCATTCTGGGCCACTGTGGAAGTGACACCTAAGCACTGCTGCTGATGTGGGCTAGAAAGCTTTGACAAGCGATGCATGTGATATGGGAGCCACACTGAATGTTCTCAGGCATCAGAGCTCAGGATCTCACAGGAATATGTGCTCTGAATTGCCTAGGGTGTGGAGGGAGGGGTGCTGGTGGAGGGAGTGGGGAGAATGATGCTGGGATAAGTGTAATAATTTCATGTTGTGTTTATAGTGGGCCAAATTCAGCATTGTGGCCAGCCAGCAAATGAATTGGGAGCTGATCCTCAGGGGCCAGATCCTCGGCTACTATAAATCAGCAAACTTCCACGTAAGTCAACAAACTTATACTGATTTGCACTAGTCGAGGCTCTGGCCCCAGGGTTGAAATTAAGCCGATACGTGTACATTTCACCCCCACCCACTCTTGGAGGGAAAGTCAGACCTGTCCTACATGTGTGATAGTTACAACTGGTCAAAATTTTCAAATTTCAACTTTTTGGGTTGAAAATTTGAATTTTGCCAACAACTAAAGAACCCAAAATGTTTTAACAAAAATTGTCATAAAAAATGTCTAGATTTTCCAACCTGCTATATGGCCAGCTGAGATTAGGGTGACCAGACCGCAAATGTGAAAAATCGGGACAGGGGTGGGGGTAATATGAGCCTATATAAGAAAAAGAGCCAAAAATTGGGACTGTCCCTATAAAAATCGGGACATCTGGTCACCCTAGTTGAGATGTTTCACTTTTCAAAGGATGCTGAAATTTTCAAAAATGTTGATGTATAAAAAGTGGTCAAAAAGTTCGATTTATTTATTTTTTAACCAGATTTAAGATGAAATCCTGGCCCCATTGACTTCAATTGGAGCCTTACCATTGACTTCTATAGGGCCAGGCTACCCCTAGTGGCCACACCCAGTGGTTATGTCTGTCTCTGCAGCTGAACTTGTGGGTGCTTCTGCATTTGGTCCTGAATCCCAGCTGTATGAATGACCATGTGAAGTTCTTGT
This sequence comes from Malaclemys terrapin pileata, assembly GCF_027887155.1. Taxonomy (NCBI): domain Eukaryota; kingdom Metazoa; phylum Chordata; order Testudines; family Emydidae; genus Malaclemys; species Malaclemys terrapin. The sequence goes on along the minus strand of NC_071506.1, from coordinate 131,173,822 downwards.
GCCATGGAACTGTTATATGCCATTCCATTCTGTGACATTTATTTTCGACATGACCTTTCAATCCCATTATTTTGTGTCTGGTTTGGAGTTTAGGGCCCTGATTTTGCTCTGTCTAGCACTTTGCATCATCACTTACACCTGTGAAAATGAGCAGAAGATGTTACCACCAGTATAAGCAAGTGGATAACTGAATTTACAATCACTTTGCATATGTACATGGGAGGTCGTCTTCTGCTTCACACACTGCTACCACAGATAGACCAGTCAGTGAACTGAGGTTCATCCCAAATGATTGGAGAGAGAGAGTCTGGAAGCCTGATTCTTTCCCTACTTACACTAGCGTAAATCAAGAGTAACTCCAATGGTGTTACACTAGTGTAAATCCAATGGCAGCGAGAGGAAAATCAAACATTAGATGGCCCTGTTTTCTTAGCATATGGGAGGGTTATCATATTTATAAGACAAAGATCACAATTGAACGGTCAGTTCCATCAGCTAGATACCAATGCAGATTTCCCCTGCTGATAAAGTCAATGAAACTTAGCCAGTTTTCACCAGATGAGGATCTGGTCTGTAGGAGCTGTGTTGAATTGGTAGCAGTTTATTCACACTTTGCACAGATGTAAAGGACAACATAAAGTTAAAGTGCCCGCACTCCCCAGTTGATGGTTCTGATTTTTCATGTGCTGTCCCGGTTTCCCAAAATCTTCTTTCAGGGCACCTGAAATGTCCTCTTTTTTTCTTTTTATTCATTTTGTCAATCAAAATATTTGATTCCCCCCCCCCAAAAAAAACCTGTAAATTGTTTGTACGGGACATATGCTGCACCGAGTAGCTTTTGCTCAGTGTTTACCAGGAACAAGCAGACCAGCAGAATGAGAGTTCAGTGTGAGGAGCAGTATCTGGGGAGAAAGGAAAAAAGCGAATGAGTGTAGATTCTATCAAAGCTGTTCTTTTTGTTCCAAGTGAATGTTAATGACATTTGTTCTGTGTTTCATGATGAACTGGTTCGGAACACTGAGTTACCGGAAGAAACACTCCACTGTGAGTAATATGCCCAGGTCGCTCATGAGTCAGAAGCTGGCAGCACCAAGACTGGCTCACATTTTATTTAAAAGTGCACTTTTGTCTTTGTATGACTATTTCTTAACTTTAATGTATGTTGCCACAAAAGTGTCCTGGTTTCTCATCTGAAAATATGGATGTTGGGGGAAAATCAGGAGCGTAATAGCCACATTGGATTTGTCCAAGAAAATGGGTTTAACACTCCCATTCTTACAAAACAAACAAACAAACAAAACCCAGCTACCTGTCATGGAATCAATAATGGAGCAGTCAGGATTCAGGTTTCATGTCTTACCTGAAAGACAATGCTTAGACAGATCTTCACAGAATGTGAAATGTCTTACATTGGAAATCCCAAGCCAGATTCTCAGCTGGTGTAACTCCATTGACTAAAGCAGGGGTCGGCAACCTTTCAGAAGTAGTGTGCTGAGTTTTCATTTATTCACTCTCATGTAAGGTTTCGTGTGCCAGTCATACGTTTTAACATTTTTAGAAGGTCTCTTTCTATAAGTCTATAATATAGAACTAAACTATTGTTGTATGTAAAGTAAATAAGGTTTTTAAAATGTTTAAGAAGCTTCATTTAAAATTAAATTAAAATGCAGAGCCGCCCGGACCCGTGGCCCGTACCCGGGCAGTGTGAGTGCCACTGAAAATCAGCTCGCGTGCCGCTTTCGGCACGCGTGCCACAGGTTTCCTACCCTTGGACTAAAGGATAATGAAGGGTCTCTGGAGTTAAAAATACTGATTCACAGATTCTAAAGCCAGAGGGACCATCATATCATCTAGTCTGACTTCCCATATAACACAGGCCATAGAACTGTCTTCACCCACTTACCCCTATTTTGAACCCCAGAATGATGCAGGCACTTTGAGCAGATTGAGCTGGAGTTCTGTGATGATGTCACAGCTCAATTCACCCCCATCTCTATACCTAGAAATGTTATCTGGTAAATGATAGGCCAGAATCACAGTGTGGCTCCATTTCATAACAGGGATAATAAATGGTGGGAGGAGGAGTTATAACTACCAATGGGCAAACCTCTGTTTGCCAGAAGCTGGGAATGGGCGACAGGGGATGGATCACTTGATGATTCCCTGGTCTGTTCATTCCCTCTGGGGCACCTGCCATTGGCCACTGTCAGAGGACAGGATACTGGGCTTGATGGACATTTGGTCTGACCCATTAGGGCCGTTTTTATGTTCTTAACCTCAGCATGCTGAGCTGGAGCTGATGTCAATGCAGCTCCGCAGATTTACACCAGCTGAGCATCTGACCTGGGCACATTTGCAGGAACTTTTTTTTGTTGTGTATTTTAAGAGCATTTACTCTAAGGCAGGTGACTGGTCAATTCTCCCCAACGTCTCTCACCATGCTGGAAATACATTTCAATATATGTCATTGCAATTAGAGTCTAGGTTTTAGAACTGGGGTACATGTATCACTAGGGGTACGCGAGCACTCATCCAGGGGTATGTGAGAAAAATCCTGTAAAGGCAGACAGTGCATTTTATTTAGTAAGACTTGGCAATCTAATCATAGGTATATTATGACCCTGTCTTGGATGGGGGTACATGGTAGACTACATTATTTGGAAAGGGGTTCGCAGCCTGAAAAGTTTGACAACCATTGAACTAGACAACAACAGCTTCGGGCAACTCCTGGGCATTTGTTAGTAAAATAGGCGCTGCTTCCTGGATTATTGGAACATAAGAAGTGGACTGAGATCTTTAGCTATTACATTGCATGCAGCTTGTGTCAATGAGTTTCTGGAGCTTCCGCATTAACCCCACTCTGTGGCAATAACTGCCTTGGTTTGCAGCAGATTTGTTTTATAAAACCATCATCAGCTCTTTGAGCTCCCACTTTGAGAGCTGTTTGTCAAGAGGCTTCAGAATTGGAATTGCCAGGAATGTTTTCGTTTTCAACACAGTGGGTAACGTGAATGCCCCTTTTGAGAGCCAGGCTGGTTTGCTCCGGTAAGAGTTGCCACATTGCCCCAGCCGCTGGAAGTCAATGCTTCAGCTTGCTTGACTCCGACTGCATAAGGAATCCATTTCCTGAGCACTAAACTCAAGTAGCGTGTTGGAGTTTGGACACGGTGACTGCTCAGAATGATGTTGCTGAAATTGGAGAGAGTTCTGAGAAGGGCCATAAAATTAAAGAGCCGGATCCTCAGCTGGGGTAAATCAACACAGTTCCATGCACATCTATAGTGCTAGGCCTCGTTACATCTTCTGTGGATCTAGGGCCAGATTTACAAAGCTTTTTAGATGCTTAAAGTACATAGGAGCCTAGTGGGATTTTCAAACCCCCCTAAGCAGGGTAGGTGCCTAACTCTCATTGAAAATCAATGGGAGTTCGGCCCCTACCTCACTTAGGCACATTTGTGAACCTCATTAAGTGCCTTGAATAGAATAGAATTTGCATCTTTAGGTACCTTTATAAATCTGACCTTGAGCCAATAACATGAAGGGACTGGTAAAAACTGATTTATGAGGCAAGAATAAAAGTATTTAGGGCCTGATTTTCTTGCAGCACAAGAGAGCTTAAAATCAGTCATCATTTAGCCAGGTTATATGTGGCCAGGGCTCAGGGTGAGACAGTGACCATCTACAAGTGTATGAAAGGTGGGGACACCAAGGTGGGAGAGGAATTGTTTATTGTGAGAATAGGATGAAAGCTCAGGAAAGGAAGATTTAGACTGAAAAGGTTCTGTCAGTGGAGCCTCGTAGGGCTTGTCTACATGGTGGGTAATGCATTCTATGGGGCTATAATTTCTAAAGTGGACTAAAGAGCTGAGCATTAATTGGGTCATGTGGACCCTGCTGGTGTGCTTTAACATAGTGCTGCTTGAAACATACTTTGTTTTAAAGTGAGCTTGGGAACCTTAGACCTGACTTCGGATGGGGAAAAAATTCAAAATCTTAAAAATGTTCAGGGAAAGGGAAATCCATTTCCCAAGCACCTGTAAGTTAAATCACTTTCCGAACCTGTTCCTGACCCCTATTGTCAGCAAAGGATAAATTTCCTAGTGTAGCCAAGGCTTAAATCTTTGCAGACTCCTGCCTTTGTAACAGGTTATCAGTGTCTCCCCCACTTTTATGACTTTTATGACTCAACTTGTGTCTTTTTTCCCCTTTATATTAACTATGGAGACCCTTGCATCTTGTGACATGAGGTGACCAAGTGGCTAAAACATTGGTGTGAGACTCACAAGACCTGGGTTTGATTCCTGACCCAACCAATGACTTGCTGTGTGACTTTGGGCAAGTCACTTGACTTCTTTGCACCTTTCACTATGTAGAGCATAAGCTCTTTAGGACAGGGGCTGTCTCTTGCTATGTGATTTCACAGTGCTTAACACATTGTGTTACTTTAATGCAAACAATAATAACTCCCTCCCCCCCCCTCCATGACTCTGGGCTGATACCCATGTTCTCTCCTTGTGCTAGCAGCATGTGCCCATTTGGTGCTCCCAAGTCCTTTGGGGAAAAGCTCAGCTCTTTTAAATGTTAAAGGCTCATCAAAGACATCGTTATTTTTAATGCTGCAAGATTTGTCTCCAGCATTTTCTGCTTTTCATTGTTCATTAATAACAGGCAAGGGCTTGTCCCATGACTCTCATGTCTGCTGTTCTTGCCTCTCATTTTGTGCAATTCAAAGGCTTGTGCCGCTCAGATTTCCAAGTCATCATTATGCTATATTTATCCTCCTTGTACTGCCTTTGTAACTCTTAGTCTTTTAACGTTTCAAGTCCTTTGGTGCCTGGCTACAATTCCTCCTTATATTCACTGCTCTTCTATCCCAGTTTCTGACATGCATTCCTAAAGTTAGTTACTAGAGGGGTCTGCTATTCACACGGTATGAAAAAATCACAGCCTGGCTTGTTACTCATGGCATTTCCTTCCCCTTTATTGATCATATTAAAAGATTCAGACACTTGGCTTTATGATTATGCTATGTTTAATTCTGCATATTAAATGACTGATGCATTCACATCTGCCTGAGAGCCTCCTTTTTAAGTACATTGCATTGTTTAATGTGCCATCATAGTGAAGCATAAATTTTGAAGCATTTTGAGACCTGCTGATGAAAAGTGCTATATTAAGAAGTGGTGTTTTAATTAATTATTCATTATCATTATTAATCATAGTTAGATATGTGAAAGGCCTCTTAGCTTGTTTCACCTATTTCTCCTGCTAGTGAAGGATTGATCCCTCCAGTATATTACTCTTTTTTCCTTTATAAAAAACCAATAACACATTATTTCCCCAGGCCTTTAGCCATGGTTCTCAGGTTATTATCATTTATTATTTGCATTCTGGTAGCACTTAGAGGTTCCACTCAAGATCAGGGCAAAAAACAATTGATGTTTTTCGACCAGCCCTAATGCTTATCATTCAAACCCAGGATTTATGGATTCCTTTCCTACTTGCATTGACTAGCTTGCTATTCCTTCCCTTTTTCATTATTTTTCTTGTTAAAGATCACTGTTGAAAAGTAAATGCAAGTCAGCACCAGCCATTTTGGTTCCATTATTAATTTTTTCACCCTCCACCCTACTTATGAATGATCCTATTTTCTAATTATTTTCCCACTAAACTATTTTTACATCTCTTAACTTTCTTTCAAAGTTCTCAACTTTTCTCCCTTTCTGATCAGTCTGTCATTATCCTCAGATTCCTCTGATATCTTTTCTAGTTCTTCCAAATGGTAAATTGAGTTAGGATTTGAAACTAAAGACCTGAATGAAAATTAAAGGGCCAGAATAAAATTCATACTCTGGGATTCATAAATTTTGAAGGCCAGAGGATACCATTTTTATCACCGAATCGGACCTATTATATAACACAAGCCCTAGAATTTCACTCAGAGGTTCCCACCTCCAGCCCAATAGCTTATGGTTGAACTAAACTATACTTTCTATACTGCTCTTTGATCATCAGTACTTATGGTTAATTACCCTCATTGTTAAAAATGTGCAGCTTAATTCCAGTTACAATTTAGCTAACTTCAACTTCCAGTCACTGGATCTATGTTATGCCTTGTCTGCTCAGTTTAAGAATCCCACAGTAGCAGGTATCGTCTCCCTGTGGAAGTAATTATAGACCACGATCAAGTCACCTTTTAACCTTTGCTTCAGGTTTGCACCTGTGCATCAGCACCTGGCCCTAAGTCTAGAGGTGAAAGGCTGATTCAATAAGGGTCCAAAGCCCAGTAAAGTCAAGGGAAATAATCGCATATTGAGGGGCTTTGAACCAGGACCCAATCAGCTGTATAAATTAGACAGCCTTCCACCAACTCAGTTGACATCTACAGCCCTTGTTCTTTGGTACACGCATCTGGCATATCAATGGGTTTGATTTTTTTTCTGCAAAGGGATGATGTTCCCCCTCTCCCCCATTAATAAAAAATACTTTAATTTTATGGGACTGGCAGAGCCTTAGTCTCGGACATGCTAGCCACAACCAGCTACAGAAGACTGAACCTCCAAAGGCAGAGCCAGGGGACATCTGAGAACCTAAAAGAGCCTCAGAGTGTGGTTGGAACAACCAATTTCAAGGGAATTAGAGTTCAGTGTAATCCAGAGCTTCAGAGCATTCTTTCCAGGCGTGTAAGAGGCAGAAGCAAAAATGAGCAGCCGCATTGGAAAATCCAATGTCTTGGTTGTTAATGTCAGATTTTCCATCAATCAAGCCCTAAGGATACACTCTTTAAAGTTTCCTAATATGCAGAGTTCCAGTTTGAAGGCTGTCACAGTTTGCCAATCAATGTACATGCTCCCTCTTATTAAGGGATTCCCCATGGCCACTTCCTGGAGGAAAGGAAAGTACTTTGGGGATTAGAACAAAGACTGATTCAACAGAGTTGGCTGGCCCCTAGCCCTTTATTCCAATGCCTTGTATGCACACAGCTTTTATATTAGGGTGACCAAGAAAAACAGCAACTTGGAAAGGGTTAAGGGATTTCTTCTTAATGCTTGGCTGGGCAAGCTACATAACGAAGGGAAGCTGGATCCAGGGGTCACATCACACTGGAAGAGTAAGTCCCCCTTTCCCCTGGTTGGTGAGCGTGTGATGTCAAATGGGATGCCGTGGGAATTTCCCTCTCTTGCTCTTTGTGCCACTCATTCTTTTCAGTTCTGCCTTTGGAATATTTTCCTACAACTATTTTTCTTCTTCATTCAAACATACAAAATATCCAGGCATGGAGCCAGCACTGCAAGAGCCAGAGCTGTGCTCAAGGGAACCAGATCTCTCCTTTGGGAGCTTCCATCGCCACATTTCACTCCTGATTGTTCCCTACAGTCACAGCACCTATTTCCTGAGCACTTGCTTTTCAAAGGTGCCAAACACCCACAGCTCCCATTAGTTCTGTGATCTGACTCACTGACTGGCCCTGAATCCCTAGCAAATTAGCACGACAACCCTAACTGAAACAGAGGTATGCTCCAAAATCTAGCAGCCACTTGTCAGAATTGCCAGGCAGCTGGCTAAGGCCTGGTCCACACTAACCCCCCACTTCAAACTAAGGTACGCAAATTCAGCTACGTTAATAACGTAGCTGAATTCAAAGTACCTTAGTTCGAACTTACCGCGGGTCCAGACGCGGCAGGCAGGCTCCCCCATCAATGCCGCGTACTTCTCTCACCGAGCTGGAGTACCGGCATCGACGGCGAGCACTTCCGGGATTGATCCCAGAAGATCGATTGCTTACCGCCAGACCCGGAGGTAAGTGTAGACCTACCCTAAGGCAGGAGCTGCTGCCAACAGACATAGGCTAGAGTAGAAGAAAGAACAGTCTGTTGAAACTACTGGCAGGCATACTATTCCCACTCACATAGCAATATTCAGCAAATTTCAGAGGCTGATCCCCCTTGGGAGCCTATATACCTGCCTTGGAATCACCTAGGTGAGTCCTTGCCTATAGATTGGCTGCACCCTGGAGGAGTGGAGTAGGGCCTATCACAAGCCCTGCAGTTCATTGCCTCTGATGACTCATTACATTTGCTGGCTCAGGGATGACTCATCACATCATTCCATCCTCATTCCCATGATTCAAACCTCACAAGAACCTGCCTCAGGTTTGGCCCTTCAAAGTCAAAGTGACATGTTCCCCTTGATATTTGCAAAGCAAATCACAGTAGGGTGACCAGATGTCCTGATTTTATAGGGACAGTCCTGATTTTTGGGTCTTTTTCTTATATAGGTGCCTATTACCCCCCACCCCAGTCCCGATTTTTCACATTTGATGTCTGGTCACCCTAAATCACAGCCACCTAGGAGCTGGATGCTACCACTCTGATTTCAATGGCAGTGGAAGCCATATTTAATTATTATCCAACCACACTGGGAGCAAATCTATATGATGAGTGAGGGCAGGGAGTACTCAGGAGATCCCACTACAGTTGCATCCCTTTGAAGCTCTTTGGAAACTTGCATCTTCTTTCTCAGTGCTGGAAACAGTCTAAGGAGCCTTTCACCTTTTTGATTCCAGAATCTTTTTTGACAGAACAAGGAGAAATGGTCTCAAGTTGCAGTGGGGAGGTCTAGGTTGGATATTAGGAAAAACTTTTTCACTAGGAGGGTGGTGAAGCACTGGAATGGGTTACCTAGGGAGGAGGTGGAATCTCCTTCCTTAGAGGTTTTTAAGGTCAGGCTTGATAAAATCCTGGCTGGGATGATTTAGTTGGGGATTGGTCCTGCTTTGAGGAGGGGGTTGGACTAGATGATCTCCTGAGTGATCCTGATATTCTCTGATTCTGTGATTCTATTCAAGCTCAGGATCCACCCTGAGACAGAGATCCTGACAAACCATTGATCAGTGGAATGAGCTGGTGGTTCTAAGAGCAGTTCAGATGTTTTACCTGCTGCCTACAGAACACTTGGTACTAACTGTTGGCCTTCTCAGCAGAGATGCTGTGGACTGAATGGGCAATAAATATCTAAAACACTCATCTGACCCTCATTCCTTTTTAACACCATAGTAAGTTCTCTTATCCCCATTTTACAGATGGGGAACCAAGGCCCAGAAAGAGACTAAGTGTCTTACCCAAGTCAGCAGAACAGGGACTTGAACCTAGGTTTCCTAAGTCTAATGCTAACATCAGAATCCCTCAACCCTCCTAAAGGACACCTGTGGCTGGCCTATGCTAACTAACTCAGGATCACAGGATTCAAGCTGTAGGGCTGTCTCATTGCTGTGCAGACTGCCAGGCTTGGGGAGGGGGTCTAAGACCCTGCAGGGTGGTAGGATCCCAGAGCCCAAGCCTGGCAGTCTGCCCAGCAGTGAAACAGCCCCACAAGCCAGAGTCAGCTGGCATAGGCCAGCCATGGGTTTTTCTTTGCTGGGTAGACGTACTCTTAGAGAACAAACTCATTACACTCCCCTGGAGGTTATGGCTGCAGCACATTAACAAGGGCTAGTGCAAGAGAAGTTTGCATCACTGCTGTCTGTGCTGTGTCCTCTCCTTCCGTCTTCTGGGGCTGCCAGCCCCCACCAAAAAATCTGTTGCGGTATTAAAAAGGAAAGGGAACGTTTAATTTTAAAAAGCCAGACTTTCCAGAGATCTCTGCTTCAGTTTGCTGGCAGTGATAGGTTACATTCCGATTGGATACAAGATTTTGTGTTCTCCATGTAAATGCTTTTTAATGGATGTTTAGCAAAAAGCTGACAGTGATATGACAGATAGGATCCACTTGGGGCTTCTCCAATCACGCTATTAGTTTAGTCCTTTGGATAACAGAGATCTTGATCTTTCAGGTGTTTATTTTTTCTTTTTTTCCCCTGAAATAGCTGCTTCCTTGGCTGATGCACAAGGAAAACAGCACAGAGTAAGGAAAAAAAAACACTTGAGAAGGTAGGAAGAAAAAAAAGACAGAATACATCAGATCAGCTAAAAACGAAACATCATAGAGGAAAGCCTGGCTGATAATCACCAGCTCTGCAGGGCATCAGCTACCAAGTGGAGGAGGGGCTTATCAACACATCTTCCCTTCTTAAAATCTCCCTCTTGCAGAGGGCATGAGGGTTTTTTGGAGAACCTGTAGGTCAAGGTGGCCACAAAGTTTCAATGCAACCCATTTTTTAAAGGTGTAGGTTGGAATTGTCAGATGCTCCTATAAGAGTTAAGAACCCAACTCCCACTGGAATGCTATGGGAGATGGAAATCTCTGGGGACTTTTGAGCCTTAGATAACACATACAATATGAAGGAACCAGACAGGAATACTGGTGCCCAAATAACTACGTTTAGTATATTATAGTAGCACTGTGATTTTTTTTGTCCTTTAGTAGTGTTAGAGGGAATCCTGTGGGTGAGAGTCGAGAGTCAAGTGTCAAGGGGAAGGGATAGCTCAGTGGTTTGAGTGTTGGCCTGCTAAACCCAGGGTTGTGAGCTCAATCCTTGAGGGAGCCACTTAGGGATCTATGCAAAAATCTGTCTGGGGATTGGTCCCCCTTTGAAGAAGGGATGGACTAGATGATCTCCTGAGGTCCCTTCCAACCCTGATAGCCTATCAGGGGGTAGCCGTGTTAGTCTGTATCCACAAAAACAACAATGAGCACCTTAAATCTGAAGAAATGAGGGTTTTTTACCCACAAAAGCTTATGTCCAAATAAATCTGTTAGTCTTTAAGGTGCCACCGGACTCCTTGTTGTTTTTGTGGGTGAGAGTGAATGGGTTGTAAAAGGAGCTGGAGATCTTGCACATTTCAGCAACAATGGGGTTGGCAGAGTAAAGATGTATGTGTTAGGGTGTATTGGTGTTAGTAATACAACTTGATGGGCACAATCAAGGGTCAGACCCCGAGTGAGCACAGTTCGTCAGCCACTAACATGGCCTCTCTACAGTGTGGACACAGCCTAGTGCCATTAGGCAACCATCCAGGCCCTCTAGTCCAGCAATATGCAGGTGCCCAGTTCTCCCTTCACAAGGTACAAGCATCTCTTATTGGCTTCAGTAGGAGTTACATCTTCTGTGTTCAGCAGGGGATTGGATAAATTAAAATCCAGGGACAATTCCTCAAGTTCCCTCTACCATTGTTGATCTTAAATATTTCATTAACACAATATAGCGTGGTGCCAAAGCAGAGTGGATTGTTTAAAAAAAGACATCAGACCGTATTGCTCCCCAGATCCACTAAACGCATTAGCTGTGACAATTCAATTTCTTACCAAACTCTAAAGGGAAATAGAAAGAGGTCAGGGGAGTGGGGCTGTTCACCCAAACAGAAATTAATTAATTAAATTCAATCAAAACCAACAAAGCAAAAGGCCAGATATCATCAAGGAATAGAGATATATGAAACTACTGATGAGAGATAATGGGAGGGAAGGACCTCCTCTTCATATATATTTTCCATCAGCCTGAGACTTAGGAGAAGCTGTTAAGAATCTGACATTCCAAAGTGTAGTTAAACCTTGTTTAAATTAAAACGTTCTGTTTCTCTCTCCTAGCTCTCTCTCTTGCACCCCCTCCACACCCCACACTTTCTCTAATATTCCTCCTACGTTAGTGGATTTATTTCTGCCACACCATTCGGCAGATTATATATTATATATATATACACATTTCCCCTTTCTTCCTCCCCCCATCCCCCATTTGTATCATGAAGCTGTTGACGAATAAATTAGGAACCAATGAATATATTTCTTCCATAAATAATTGATGGGCATCTTGGCGACATGCAAACCCCGCATAGATTTTGTGAAATACACAGTGCCCAGAGAATGAGATGGGAAGGAATTTGTGCTTTCAATCATGGAAACTGGTTGCTGATCGCAGGAGTGCAAAGAGTAATACTGGACTGCCCCATTCCTCATCCGGTGACAAAATTAATTATTGTTTCCCCAGCGCGGAAATGCTGATATGCTCAAAGGAGAAAATGGAGAGGTGCAGGCGCAAACAAAGTCCCCCCTCCCCACCGCCCCGGGTCAGTTGTGCCAAAGGCTCATTCCCTGGTGGCTGTGTTGCAAGCAGTTGGGGAGACTGTCACCTCTTAAGAAGGTTCACAGGAATTTAATCCCCATGAGACATTTGCCTACATGAGAAATCAGATCTGCAGTGTAGCACAACTGGCAATCTACCCTGGAAAAGGCCCAGGTCTGGAACAGCAAGTGGGGACGGAGTGAGATTTCAGGTGAGGATTCGGGGGCATTGGGAGCTGTGTGTGTGGGATCCCAGCACTGGAAAAGGAGAGTGGCCAAGGGTCAGAATTGAGGGACATTGGCAGAGCTGTGTACAGGAGCCCAGGAACACAATAGCAGGGTGGGCTGCAGCTAAACATGCAATGCTTATATAAATGTAAGATATTCTGAATAATCATTCATTTATTATTCATTAAGTTTCTCTTGCAAGAGAATTGGATTTTTCTTTTCTTTCTTCCTTCATTTCTCCTTTTAAATTATATGTCTTTCTTCGCCGGCTTTTCCCCTCCAGCCTCAAATGGCCTGCAGTCCCTGGTCGCTGGAGCTGAACGAGTCTATCTGAGCTTTCTTCTGGCTGTCATCATAAATCCTCACACCACAAACTCACTGAGCTCGGGTGTTGCAAGAGGGCTGCCAGGAACACTCATGTCCAGTTCAGGTGTTGTGGTCCCCAGGTCTGTCTTTCCCCCCCTCGCACAGCACAGGGTGGGGAAGGCCAGTCATAATTCGGTAGAATATCTGAGGATAATTAAACTTTGCAGTTAAGAGATAATGTGAGAGATGCAGCTTTTCCTGGGAGCTTTTTGCACTGCAGCTGGAGGGATTAGATAAGGTGGAAACTGGCCTATTTTCCAGCCAAACACTGTTTTGCTGAGAGAACATGAGGAAATCTGCATTTTTCCTGCTTTGAGACAAAATCAGTCACAAATTTTTGCAGGGGGAATTTTTTTTTTAAAAGCCCAAAATTTCAGGAATGCAAAATTTCCTGAAACCAAAAGGAAGGGATTTTCTCTTGACTGGAACAATAAAACATCCCACCCTTGAAGTACAATACAAATGCTGGGCTTGTCCCTGTGTGTAGAAAAACCATTGTAGTCAGTGAGGCGTCTGCATAAAGAGAGCTTGTGGGATAAGGCCCCATTAATTAACCTTCAAAACCAACAGCACTGAGAAGGAGCTATTATAGTCTCCATGTTGCAATAAGGAAAATGAGGCACACAGAGACTTACAAATATAATCATACAATAAATCAGTGGCAGAGTCAAGAGATGTCTCTCCGTGCTGCGATCACACACCCCAATTGCAGACTAGACATACCTTGAGTGTCTGTCCAGTGACTAGCACAGTGGGATCCTATGTGGGTTGGAGGCTCTTTACGCTATCATAATATGTATTATAATAATTTGACCCAGTCTGATCCCACTGCTGAGGAACGATGCGCCTCTTCTGATGAAATAATCACAGGTGCCTGATTCTCCTCTCATTTACACTAGTGGATCTTCAGGCTTTGCACCAATGTGAGAAGAGAAACAACCCCACGTGGTGCATAATGTTATAATGAATAAATACCCAGGGCTGTCGCTTGCCCCAGCTTGGCCTTTGCGGCATCACTATGCATGGCCTGACTGGCAGTGCAAGAAACAACGTGACAGTGCAGGATGCCAAGGGCAGTCCGGTCACGGGGGATTAATGTTAGACACTGCGTCTGTTCGTTTTGATGCCAGGGCTTGGCGGAAAAGCTTTTCACCAGGCATACGATCCACAGTGAAGACAAGCCAGCAGATGTGATTGTCCCTTGGTTGTCCCTCTGCTCACCTCAGCCCCCGATGAGCTGTTAGGCATTTAACAAAAACATCTTTTTTTTTTTTTGCTGGTCAGCAATGGTAATTGAAATCCTCTACCTTTTCTTGTTGTTGTCACCTCTGGTTCTTACTGTGCACTGTGCTCTCCTATCTCCAAATGTTTCCTCCTGAAAATGATGGTGTGAAACGTGCAATTAGCCTGTAGTACTCACTGCCACAAGATATCAAGGGCAAGAGATTAGTGGGAATCAAAAAATGATTGGACATTTATATAGAGAATTAGAGTATCCAGAGGATTTAAAAAATCATCAAGCTTCTCAGGAGAGACAGAAATGCTGCTGCTTCGCAGATAATCCTACCTCTAATGGGAGTTAGGAGGAAACTTCATGTGGCCAAGTTATTCCATAATTATCCACTGCTTGCACATTCCTCTCAAGCAGCTGGTACTGGCCACTCTTAAAGACTAGATACTGGAGTAGACGGATCACTGGATCTCTGTCATTTGGAGATTGTCTTTGCCCAGAAGAAAAAAGGATGACATCCCTCACAAATGGCTTGGTTTTTTTAACCCTTACTTCTCTAACTTTGGATGTTCATGTAAATGTCCAATTCGTTCTTATAATCTTGCTAAACTCTTTGCCTCAATGCTATCTTGTGGCAATGAGTCTTACATGCTAAAGATGCATTGAGTGAAAAACATTTGCTTCCGTCAGTTTTAAATTTGCTACAAATCTATCCACCCGCTCCCCCAAGCACAGCAACCGCAATCTTCCCCAGAGGGTGTTGCTTCCTCATGTAAATAGCAGGTCTCAGGTCACTGTCTGCTAGGAAAGAGGCATTCCCTGGGAGAGGGCGGGGAATCAATCGACCTCAATCCAGGATATTGCTTCCTTCCTCTTGACATTTATGAACTATGTTTTTCACATCTCTGGTGCCGTGTTCCATAAAATAACATCTGTCATAGCCAGCAGCCCTTGGAAAGTGCTCTCGCTGGAGTTTACTTCACAGATTTAGTGCTCCTGAAAAGGCGGCTCACAGGAGCTGGTTTGGGTTTGGCAGCAGAATCCACTGCAAGGAGGTGGGAGCCAAAGGACATTGGGAAGGGGGAGGTGAGGCTCTCTGTAGGCAGCACCTAAGCACAAGTGAGTCTGAAGGGGAGTAGCCATTGAGGCAGTGAACCAGAGCAATGGGTGCTTGTCCAGATGTGATGGAGCAGGACATGAGGAAAAAGAACGCGACCTGCCACTATCCTGTGAAGGCAACAACTGTATCTCTCCTGCTCCCTTACAGGGATAACTCAGTGTCACCTTAGCTGGCAAATTCTAAGACCTCCACACACATGCCCAACTCTGTCAGTGTCTGAATGCAGCCACACCCCTCCTGGTCACTTGGCCACTGATCTCAGCCCCTCACTAAACTTCTTGAACACCAGCAGTGGGTTCAGATGAAGACAAGATTTAGGAGTCCTGTTTTAACCTCATTGGACCAGCCATAGTCTAGTGAAGGTAGCTAATGAGCTGAGCATGTCCTGTCCTGTTCTTCACCCACATGCAGGTGCTGACAGAGAACGTTCCCGCTTTCTTATTCATATAGCCAGAGCATGCAACTAGCGATCAGAGCCGAGATAGAGATGGGTCATACGGAGCAGTTACAATAAATAAGGCTCAAGCTGAGCACTGACTGCACACCCGCTCTGTCCATCCTGGGCCAAAGTGGAGCTGCTGACCAATCAGAGCACTCCATTTGATTCTTAATTATTGCAGCCATGGTGTGTTCTTCATCCCTATCTCCACACTGATCTTTAAAGCCACAGATGTATACATAAAGGAAATCAGTGGTAAATCTCCTCACTTTCTATTGCAGCTCTCTTGTGCTCTCATTCTCTCACCCTACTACTTTTTTCTACATCCCTTTCTCTCTCCATTTCTTCCTCTCTCAATTCATTCCTCTTACTGCCTCCTCCGCTTTCTCCCCATCAGTCTCTCTGTTCCTGCCCTGCCATCACTTTCTGTCTTTCACATTTCTCCATCTCTCTTTTTCTCCATAACTCTTTGTCTCACGCCCTTGCTTTCTCTGCTTCCCAGCGCAGCAGGCTCCATGGAGTAGTCTCTTGATACTTTGAGTCACCATGACAACCATCTCCACAATGATTACAATACAGGTAGTAAAATCTCTTTGCCATTGGGAGCTCCCATTCTCATCTGACATAAATCTCCCTGCTCCTTCATCCAGTCACCAGCCATTGTCAAAACCTCAGAGAACCAAGAGTCAGGATCACCTATAAACAAATATGAAACATTCCATGAATGAGAAAGGGCCATAAGAAATGACAAAAATGGATACACATTGGGAGTTTCAATCAGCAGATGTGAATGCCAATCTGGTCCAGTAGAATATTTGACTGTATGTCAGGAGACCTGGATTCTGTTTGAGGCTTTACCTTCATGATGCCTCTGACTCTCCAGAGATGCTTTGTTTGTCTTGTCCATTCAGAGTCTAATGTACTTATGGAGCCCTCTGCTACAGTATCAGAGCACCTCCTTATCAATGGATTTTTATTCTTAGAACACCCCTATGAGGAAGGGATGTACCATCCCCATTATTACAGTTGAGGAACTGAGGTGCACCAGGGATTGAGTGACTTGCCAATATCATGCAGCAAGTCTGGGGCTGGAACTGGACTTGAACCCTGGGCTCCTTGAATCCCAGTCAAGTGCACACTCCATTGAACTAGCCTTCCTACCTTACTAGACTGCAAGATCCTTGGGGCAGAGACCATCACTATGTGTCTGTATAACACCTACCACAGTGGAGCTCTGATCCTCATTGGAGCCTCTGTGTGCTAATTTCATAGGATCACACAGTTTAAAGCCAGAAGGGACCACCAAATCATCTAGTCTGCATTACTGCACCAATAAAAACAATAATGGCCTCAGAAGTAATTACATCCCTAGACAGGGAAAGGATGCTATGAGCAGACAAAGATGTTCTGAGGAGGGTTAGTTTACAAACGGAGAGCAGGTGGGAAATTTGAGATGCTGGACTCTTTGTTCTGATGCTAACAGACTCAGTTTGGGTCAGAGAGAGGGAGAGAGAGCATAAACAAAGGACCGAACCAGTGGCAGGTGAACCACAAAGGAATCAGCTAAATTTTAAAAACACCCATGGGGCCTGACTCCCCTCTCATTGGTCACTGCAGTTACTTCCTGTGTGAGTGAGAGGCGACTCAAGCCCAATGACTTGGAAACTCATTGCCAGATTGCTGCCAGCAGCCAGACTTCCTCCCTGGGGATGAGATGTGGCATGCAAAATTTCAGGAAGATAATGGGGGGCCAGAGAAGTGGTGTGGGGTTGGCAGAGGGATTGAAAATCAGACCTACAATGAGGAACACATCTTAACCTTAACTATGGACATCATAATAATTTCTCTGTGTGTGTGTGTTCTGAATTGGACTCCATATCTTTTTGAGTGTGTGTGTGTGTGAGAGAGAGAGAGAGAAATCACTTTACACCAAACTTGTATTTATCTAGACAGTACAAATGAATATCTCCTTCATGGAAATGCATGAGTCTTGTCTCTCTGATTGACACCCATTCAGTAGTTCCTGTAAGATGCAGGGGGGGAGGGGAGAGGAGATGTAGGCTTTTAAAAACAACACAGGAAACCTTTTAGCTACAGAAAAGGTTTTGATGATAGTTCTTAAGGGCGACAAGAAAACATGTCATCGTAGCCAAGTGCATTAATAACCCAGGGAGCGACACACTCAGGGAAGTTGAAGGCTCACCTCTCTCAGTTGACTCTTTCTGAAGTGAGCACAAGCAGTTTCAATTATTGGTTGGAAACTAAGGTGTAACAGTTTGGAGAGGATTTCAGCCGTGGTAGGCTGAGTAAAGAGTGAATGTATCCAGTTACGATCAATTCAGAGATCTTAATCACAGCAGGAGGGAAAGAAAAACAAAGAAAGAAAAGACCCTTCTTCCATTTAAATGAAAAAATAACAGAACGAAAGAATGAAATATCCTTCCCCTAATTGAAATTCTGAAAGTTCTAAGTGAGCCAGGGCTCTAGAGTCTGTTTTGGGGTTAAAAATCCAGCAAGATTTGGTGTTTTCAACTGATTTTCATGTTGATTTCAGAATTCAAAGTTCAAGGTCCATCTTTCAAATATCCTAGAGTTCAAGGATGATCAGATCTGGGACGTGGACCTAAGAGCAGATTCAGAAATCAGACAATCCCAGCATTCAAGGGTGCTTGGATCCAGAGTTTGGCACCAGGCCCTCTTGTATTTGAAAAGTCACTCTATTTCAGATCCAGTTTTGCA
Source organism: Malaclemys terrapin pileata (assembly GCF_027887155.1). Classification (NCBI taxonomy): domain Eukaryota; kingdom Metazoa; phylum Chordata; order Testudines; family Emydidae; genus Malaclemys; species Malaclemys terrapin. The sequence goes on along the minus strand of NC_071506.1, from coordinate 131,155,702 downwards.
TTAATCCCCACAGCAGAATGAGGAATGTTATTGTACCATAGGGCGTGGGGGGAAGTCAAAGCCAAGCACATTATGATGAATGCTACACAGATGGCCCTGGGTAGACATGTACCAACACACTGGGCATGTATTTGACTCACTCTTCAAACGGTGGCACCCACCATCGACATTGTTACAACTAGCTTTCCTGTGGGAGGAGTTGTCTCTTTATGTTCGGCATAAAGAGCTTTGCACGCTATGGTGCTTGCTACACCTATCAAGGTCGCACTTTATGCTTAAGTTCCCTTTATAACTAATTTATAAATAAAGGGTGAATAGATGTTATAAGCATGTAACAGACACGAGTAGTATGGGTTTTAGGCCATAGAATCATAGAAATGTTGGGCTGGAAGGGATATTGAAAAGTCTTCTAGCCCAGCCCCCTGTACTGAGGCAGGACCAGGTAAACCTAGACCATCCCTGACAGGTGTTTGTCCTGCCTGTTCTTAAAAACCCACCATAACTGAGATTCCACAACCAGGGCCGGCTCCAGGCACCAGCCCAGCAAGCAGGTGCTTGGGGCGGCCAAGGAGAAGGGGCGGCACATTGGGCTGTTCGGCGGCAATTTGGCGGTGGGTCCCTCACGGAGGGAAGCACCTGCCACCGAATTCCTGCCGAAGAAGAAAGTGGCACGGTGGAGATGCCGCCTGAGTACTGCCGATCGCAATTGCGATCGTGGCTTTTTTTTTTCTTTTTTTTTCCCGCCGCTTGGGGTGGCAAAAACCTTGGAGCCAGTCCTGTCCACAACCTCCCTTGGTAACCTCAGTAGCTGGTTATTAGCACCTCCAAAGGCAATGTTATAAGCAACCTGTTGACCTATTATGATGAACTCCATAGATTTTTAATAAATGCTGATCATTTATCAAAACAGGCTAAACTATTTATACGGGGAACCTTAAAATAAAGTGTGACTGATATTAAATAATAAATAATAACTCACTACTTAATTATTAAATAATGTAAATTATTATTTGTTATCTGTGACATTCACTAACTGCCTCATTACCCCTGACAATTCAGTCCTTGCCGGTTACTCTGAGGCTGTCAACATGGGGCAAGTTGGGGCAAAGAGCAGCGGTCCTTTCTGATCCCTGGTCATGTGAGCCTGTGGATGGAACACTAGACGGAGGCTCAGGAGACCTGTGTGCTATTACTAGCTCTGCCACTGGTCTGCTGGGTGGCCTTGGTTGAGTCACCTTACCACTCCTTGCCTCAGTTTCCTCATTTGTAAATGGGGATGAAAATCCTTGCCTCCTTTGTTAAGTGCTCTGACATCTAATGATTAAAAGGGTGGTGTAAGTGCTAGGTACTATTTATTGTCCAAGCTCCCTATCCAGTGGTAACCTTGAGATGAGGGGCTCCATATCTCCTTGAGACATTGGAAACATCATGCTTTAACTCAAGCCACTGCTGTATTGTGAAAACCAGAAAGTGTGTCTCGAGGGAAAGGCAGCACATTCCAAACCAATAAACGAAAAAACACATGTAATCCCAGTGCTCCTGGATGGGGCGGTGGCGACAGCGGGATTGGATCTGGGACCTATCAATTTAAATGTATGAACTTCTACTGCCTGCGCTAAAAGACCTACCTCTGTCAGCCCAGGCTGTAGCTGGCTTATCAACTTCTATGTGTCCCAGCCACTGCGAGAGGGTGACAGAGCACCACATCCAGTGGTCATGGCTTAACCACAAATGCATGAACCTATTAAACTTGCTGTCACAAGATATCATTGAAGCCAAGAGCCTAGTAGGATTTTTTTTAAACGGACTAGAGATTTGTATGGGTCATGAAAACATCCAGCGGAACATTAGACAGGATAAGAAATCATGAGGGATATAAACCCTTCTACCTCCTGTAATAAACCAAGCACTAACTGTCTGAGGTTAGGCAGAAACTTCCCCTAAGGGCAGGTTAGAGCACTGGGGAGTTTCTGTGACCTTCCTCTGAAGTAGTTGGTGCCGCCACAGACAGGAAACCCACCTAAATACAGAGCCGCTCTGGTTCCGTGTGGTGTACTCCTGAGTCCCAGCCCTTTACCATAAGAGCATCCTTCCTCCTGAACCAATATCAAGAGGAGAGAGCAAAATGGGAGCTTGCCAGTAGTGGGGCGAGAACAGGACACGAAAGCAGAGCTGTAGTAGCTGAAACAGGCCAGGTGTCTCACCCATGCTGTGACAAGAAACAGCTTGTACTTCATTTCTCTGCTGGCCTCTATAGGGCCACATAAGCCAGCTTTTTTTTTTTTTTTTTTTTGTCCTTCCATTTGGGAATTGCCAGAGTCCGGGGTGAGGGAGGTGAACAGGTTGGCTGTCCATCAGCACGTGAGTCTGTCATCTGGAAGCCACAGCAGAGTTCTCTAGACAGTGTTGTTTCTTTTTTCTCCCCCCCCCCCCCATTTTTGTTTTGAGAAGGGAGTCCATTTTCCTGCTGTTTTGGAAAGGGGCTTACACAAGAACAACTGAGACGATTGAAACTGGCATTCATCCCAGAGCCAGCATGACTGCACAAAGCTCCAGCTCTGGCCTCAGGGCCACTCTGGCCTTATCTGATGTGCAAGGCTCTTCTTCTCCAGTGCAGCAAGCCTCTGAAATGGCCAGGGGTTAGGAGCATGCGTAGCTACAGCGAGCAGATTCAGAGAGGAGGAGAAACACCTCCAAGACAAGGAATAGGAAGCAGGCAGGAATTAAATTAATACATTAAACCCAGAAGCTTAAGGTTTGCTGGGAATATATGGGTGTTTGTGATGTCAGCTGGGCTCAGGGGTCTATGGTTCGGAGAAGGTAATGGAAGTTTGGATCAGCCAAAGTTTGTATGCAAATCTTTTTGGTAGAGGTTTTCCCAGTGCAATCCTGATTTACCCCTTCCCTCTCCAGGAAGATTTATGGAAGCCTACGAGGGGCCATAAGTAGTGTTTTGACCTCAAAGCTTCCACAATAACATTGGAGCTAAAGGGCTGGCTTTGGTTGGGAAGACCAGCTATCCGCTATGAACCAGCCGCTAAAGGGGAACACACAACACACTATGCAAGCATATTACTCAGACGAATGGAAGGTGCTTGTCTTTTAGAAGGTGAGGTCTAACTTAAATAGCAGGCAAAGTCGGATTTACATAATTTACAGGCTACTTACGTTGTATGTGGCATGAATAGCCTCTGCTGCTTTATGCTTTCCCATAGCAGGAATTCCTTTTCTGATGACCAGTAGAGATCAGTTTGGTGAGCAGAATAAACAAGGGATATCTCTACACTGCAATTAAACTCCCAGGGCTGGCCCACGTGGGCTACGGGGCTGTAAAATCGCAATGTAGACATTTGGGCTCAGTTCTGTAGTGGGACCTCACTAGCAGGGAGGGTCCCAGAGCTCGGGTTCCAGCCAGAGCCCGAACACCTACACAGCAGTTTTACAGGCCCACAGCCCAAGCCCCGCAAGTCTGAGTGAGCTGACAAGGGTCAGCCGCAGGTGTTTCATTGCATGGTAGACATACCCCAAGTGACCTGTACACTTGGTATGGGGGACCTCAGTATGGGGGACCTGTACACTTGGGGAGGTAGGGTGAGCTGTAGATTTACATTCCTGTGCAGATCCCCACTGAAACACACAATGGCCAAATACCAGCACTGGCAGAGATCTATTTATTTATGAACAAATCTGCTGCCATTACGGACTGAACAGATGTCACTGTGCTTCATGCCATGGCCATTCATAGCTTCATGGCAACACCACACACAAACACCAAACACAAAGGCCTTCAACTACTTGAATTGAAGGAGAATCTCTGCTGGCTATTAGCAGCATAGCATCTATGAGACACAGTTGATATGCTCCAATTTTGTTCACTAAAGGGCAGTGGTGCACCAATGATAGATCATGTGAATTTCATATATTAGATGCCCTGTGATGGGGGTACATTTGGCGCCAACGCCTACATAGAAATTTCAAATACCACTCTGGCGAGATAAGATGAGCTGGGTAACTTAAAAGACAATTACATATTCTTCTTACTTCCTATTGTCCTAGCAGTTAAAGCAGAGAACACAGAGAAGAGGCACTTGGGTTCTATTCCTGGCTCTGACATTGACTCACCATGTAGTTTTGGACACATCTTGTCCCTACCCTGTGGCTGTAAAATGGGGATAACATCTACCTCAAGGACTTAATTCACTGATGTTTGCAAAGCACTTTGGAACTGTGGGGTGAAAGATGCTGTATCATCATTGCAAAGCATCTTTATCTCACTCTCATTCACATTAGCTGCTGCATGCGTTAAAACTCTCACAGCATTTTGAAGGCAATGAAAACAGATTCTGTGTGGCAAATCACTCAGTACTGCTCTTGTTTCCAGCCCGAGTCAAGCAGCTTAAAGGGCTGCTGATGCCTCCTGGGAAAAAAAACTTGAGAGAAACATTCCATGCCAAGATAATCCTGCTTATACAACACAGCCTCGGCCTTTCTTTTCCTCTGGATTTTATGACTAAGAGCTATTTGCATGAAAACAGGATTTTTGTTGTTTAGGAAAGTCAGCTGCTCCTTCTCCTGCTTATTAGCCCCATTCTGTAGTGACTGAGCAACAGCTATTGTGCTGTGCTCCAAGCCACAGCTATTTATACACTCTGGGACTTAGTACTCCTTTTCTCTGCCCTAGTGTCCTGCCTCTTCAAGAAAAATAGTCCCATCTTTAAAGAAAAAAAATTGAAATGAAATAAATGGTGTTTCATTATCTTCCTTACACTCTGGGCATTGCAAGCAGGGAGCAAACTACAACTCTTAGACCACGTCTACACTACAAAGTTAAGTCGACTTTATGTAAGTCGACATTGAGTCTCTGATGTAAGCAAGATGATCTCGTGTGTCCACACCACAGTCTTGTGTTGGCTGAGTTCGGCCTCACCAGCAGTGCTTGCATCGATGCACAGATGCACAGGGCTAAATAACTGTTTCAGTTCAAAGGAAGGCTCAGCCTGTTTATGTGCGGGGTTTGGGGAGGGAGTTCCTATGAGAGAGAGGAGCCAGGATGCTCTCTGAACTGCCTGGACTGCAGAGCATGAGTGAGGTGCTTCCTAGGGTGAGGAGGATCTGATGTTGTTGGGCCTGATTCCAAAGCCTGAATTCAGTGGGGACTTTCCTGTGGACTTCGCTGGGCTTGGGAGAGGCGTTGTGTGAGAGCATCTGGAGCTGAGGAGGGACGTTCTTCCCAGGTTTGACTGTGTCATCTAAAATTGAGGTGAGCTGTTCTTTATGGGGGGTGGTTCCAACACCATTAAGGGGATGGTGGATGTTCTGAGTTGGGGAACCCCCTTCCCCAGTCATCCTGATGTCTGTAAGTGACAGGCAAGAACCAATTATTATCAACCTCTCAACAAAATCTCTACCACAGAAAAGCCTTGAGCCAACCCACTTGTTACACAGCTGATTCCTCACTTGGTGCCATCACCTCACAATAATGACCAATAATGCAGGGTAGCACTCATCCCAGGTCACAGGAACTTGACCCATTGACCTAGCAGGCTGGTTGGAAATGTTCTGTCAAACTTGGGCATTTGACTAAAATGTCTGCTTTTTGGAATTGTGGGGAGCAGGTGTCAAATATCTACCGTCCATGCAACTGTAACCCAGAACTCACCTGAGAGAGGGAGAGAAAATGAATAAGAGAGAATGGATGCAGAAGATAAAGGGAAAAGAGAGGAAAAATGAGAGAGAGGCAAAGTGAATGGGACAGTGACTGTGAAAGACAGAGAGAATGAATGGGTGAGGAAGAAGCGGAAAGGGAGGAATGATGAAAGAAGATGAGTGAGAGAAAACGGATGTGGGAAACGTAGGAGGAAGGGAGGAATAACATGCAATTGTGATAGAGAAACAAAAGAAAACCCAGCATCACCACCCAGCACAGCAAGGAGTAGTGAAATTTCAAGCCCATTGATGATTCTACACCTCGGTGGTTACCTTCAAGTGGTCAGCAGCTGGCTATAGATGTATAAATCATACAGGTCAGTTAAGGGGGTTCTTCCAGCTGGAAGCATTTCAGCAGAGATGAAAGAACACTGCAAACCCAGGGACATCAGCAACGCCACCTTTGATTAAAAATTTACCAGTGTGTGTTCTCCCCTTTGCCTTTCTCAGGCTCTCACATTTTCCCCCAGCCTCCTTCCCCCTTGCTCCTATTCTAGCCATGCACTGAACCTTGTTTAGACCAGCCAGGGTGTGTGCTTGGGAGGAGAACTGGGAGTGCAGAGGCATTTTCTGTCAAATGTCTCTAACCTGACACAGACATGGCCAGTAATTAGCCTGTCTCCCAGAATCCGGGCAGTGGGCCTGTGTTGCATTTACTTTGAGTAGTCAGATAGCAAGCAAATGGGCTACTGTTGCTGCATTCTCTAGGGCATGTTAGTCACTTGACTCTGCAACTGTAAATAATTTTTTACAATCTATTAAAAAAATCACTAATAATACTTTGGGGTAAGGAGAAAGAACTTTTTTTTTTTTTGCAATCTTACTCCCCAGTCTCATTTGCATAATGGGATCAGGGATGTAAATGACATGTGCAAGCTTGAATTTTATTATTGTTATTGTTGTAATGGCAGCTCCAGCTGAAATCAGAGCCCCATTGTGGTAGCTGCTTTTCAGACACAGTTCCTGCTCTGAAGAGCTTGCTATATTAATAGACAAGACAAAGAAGCATTGCTACCCTCATTGTAAAAAGGGGAAACTGAGGCACAGAGAGATGTAGTCTGCCCTAGGCTGCACAGGGAGCCCAAGTTAGAGCTAGGGATTTTTTCAGTTTTTTGACAAAAAACAAACCCAGACATTTTCCAGTTTTTGACGTTTATTTCCCCTATCCCCAACTCTTTTTTCTCATTGGTAAAAGCCCAAAGAAACCTGAAATCCAAAAATGTTTCTTTTTTGGTCCAAAAACTGGGGGGGGGGGGGGGGGGGAAATAATTTAAGCTGAAAAGATATTTTGCATTAAAAAAAGGGGGAGAGAGAAATAATTTCATCCAGCTCAAGTGGTCACTTCCACTGTGCCAAATCCCTCCACCCTTCTGCCATCCCACTAGGCATTGCAGCCACCGCACTAACAATTATTATTAGTATTTGTATTACTGTAGCATGGAGGAGCGCCCATCATGGATCAGGGCCTCATTGTGCTAGGTGCTGTACAAACAGAACCAATAGACAGTCCCTTTCCCAAAGAGCTTACAATCTAAGTAAAAGCCTTTTGCTGTGGTGTCATGGTTTCTTTCCTTGGATTTAATGGAATGATGAAGGCCAGCTTTTTTTTTCTCTTTGCAGATTGAGCAAGGAGGAGAAACCTCATCAAGCAAAGCAGCTTCTGTGTGTGCTGATATAAAGTCAAAGTGGTTAGCAAATCAGTGCTTACCTACTGAGGTCCAACTTCGACTATTCTGCAAATGTAAAAAGAAAGTAATTAGTTTCTTTAATGGCTTAGAACTATTAATAAAAAAAAGAGGGGGATTTGTACAGACATTTGTGCAGGTTTTGGAAGTTTAATTGCTTTTTATTCATTAAGCTCTGAGGCTGCTCTGACATGCTCCATTGTAATACAATGGCCATGCTTGTACAAAACTGATTACCGGGTTACAAAAAGGATAAATTAACAGGACAAAGGTTATTTATTTCTTGAACTGCTGTTTGAAAAGTCCAGGCATAGATTTATCTATCGGAGGGGCTGATGGGGTGAAGATATCAAGTCTTCCGTTGAACAGTAGTTTAAGTGGGGAAAGCAACATACTCTGAGCTGAAGATACGCCCACCAGACCCGACCCAGCTACCCTCCCTTAACTACTTCCTAATTAGATGTCTATATGAGTTTTTATTTGATTCTAACAGGAATAGGTACCTTGATTCAATGGCTCTAGCAACAAAGGAGCTGCCATGGTAGAACAAACAGACCATTTAGTCTGTTCTGCTACCTCCTGCTATATCTGCTCAGACTAATGATGACACTTTCTCTTCATCCATAGCTCTTCAAGCACTTGACCAAGGAGGGTGAGGAGCATCATCTAAATTTGGGGGAAACTGAGGCCTGGGAAGGTTAGGTGACTTTCCCAAGGTCACACTGCAGGTTGGGACTACGACCCAAGTCTTCTGGCTATAAGCCCTATTGATTGGATCACATTGGCTCCCCCCAGTCCCTCTTGTTTGGAATCCTGACACCCCACAAGATGACCCCTCCAATCTAATATCTTTTCTCCAGCAGTGGCCAGCTCCAGATGATTTAGGCTACCTCTGCACTAGAGATGGAGTTGTACTTTCTCTTGACAGGGGTCCAGCTCCCTCCTCCCTCTCAGTTCCCAGACACAGTTCGCCGGAAAATAACAGTCCAGAGTCCAGGCTGCAGGCAACTTGGTGGGTTTATTGGGGCTAAACAAGCAAGCATATTCTGAAGCCCTTCACACCGGTCGGGCTATCTCTATATGCCAATAGAGTTTTCCTCTTCCCCTCCCCCAACTACTGTTCTATACGCCGATAGAACCCCCTTCCTCTCCTAACCCCTAGCTTTCCACGCCACCGGAGCGCCCTCTCCCCCGCATTCTTGGCAAACTTAATTACTCTTGTTGTGCCCCTCCCCAGGTACCACCCCTTCCAATACATGGTCCTGTTCTGTTCTGGGGAGTCCTGACTCTGGGGTCGATAAGACCGCCTCTTTTGTACCTGATGGGAGGGGTAAGGAGTAGGGTTTCTTTTGGTCATGGTCACTCTCTTACAGACTCTGCATCTCTCCATTACACCTTCCCCTCCCTTCCAGCTATTCGGCAACCACTTCAACCCCTTGCTCCATTAGCCCCTTATCTTCAAGGCTACCAGCTGGGGGCGGGGTAGGAGAAGGGGTGCAGCCTTGTGCTTTCACTTATATGCTCTTACTTGCTTATTCAGCCTATTTAAACTAAAAGCAAGGCCGGAAGCAAGCTTATGATTGTTTAGGCTCTACCCTATTTATATCACATTCTCCTCACACTTTCCAGCTCAGGAAGACTTCTGCATGTTTACTTTGTACAAGCTAGAGCACTAAAAATAGAAGCATGGCCTTGTTGGCATGAGCTGTGGAACAGGCTAATCATCCTAAATACCATCTCACCCAGAACCCTAGGTACTTATTCAGGTAGCTAGTCTGTCCCCCACTGTTGTGGCTACACTGCTATTTTTAGCATGTTAGCTTGATCAAAGCTATCACATATATGTCTACCCAAGCTGGAAATTACATTTTCCAAACTCAAGTGTAGACATACCCTTAGAGGAAGTTGTAAAACCCTGGTGTGCACACCATGTGGGTAGATATTTTTCCCCTCCAGATAAGGATAATTTATATTTTGCCCTGAAGTGCAAGGATCTGTACTACCTATTGTCACTGCAGATGCTGCTCCAGTTCATAAACGTTGTTGCTGGGGTTTTTTATAACCTTATTAGGGTTGTTTCACAAGTTTGCTCCTCTGGGCTGGGAAAAGTCTCCCTCACATTTTCTATTTGTTAGCTGTTCTCTAATGTTTCATATGCCTGAGACATAGGGTTTATCATTAGTTCTGAAAAGTTTCTCTTTCTACCACTCCTCAGACCCTGGGATCAGAAGAGAAGCATCATTAGAGCAACCCTGGGATAAAAATACGGAGAGTGGAAATCCATGGGAGATTCATAGGATCATAGAAATGTAGGGCTAGAAAGGACCTTGAGAGGTCATTAAGTCCAACCCCCTGCACTGGTTAGCTTCCCGCATGTAATAGCCATCTGAAAACATAGCCTTCCATACAGAAATGACCCACGTCATACACATCTCCTAAAAAAACCATAGATCTGTCCGTAGCGCTCACCCACTTATATCCCAGCTTTAGACTCCATCTTGCGTTCACTGAAACTTACATATATTATTTATTTATTTAAATCTAGTCAAAGAAATCCACTTTCCCCAATACACCAAAGCCACCATCACAAGAGATGGCGATAAACCTCCTGAAAGGCAATTTCAGCAGAGGAAGGATGGCCTGGTGTTCAAGGAATGGGTTTCTGGAGATCGGAGTTCTATTCCTGGCTCTACGATAAGCTTTTTGTGGGGTGCATTCTTTATAATTATTTGTATTACACCTAGGAACGCCAGTCAAAGATCAGAGCCCTATTGTGTTAGGTGCTGTACAAGCAAGAGACAGGTAAGACGGTTCTCGTCCCCAAGAGCTTACAGGCTGCATGTCAGACAGGATACAGCTGGCAATTCAGGGAGGGGTGCTCTGAATTGATGAAGAAACACTCAAGCAAATCGGGTTTAGCAGAAGAGCAGATAAAAAAATGAAATGTCACAGCAGATGTCACAGCTCACCACTTGCTTGAGCTTGGGAAAGTCACTTATCCCTCTGAGCTGTAGTTCCACCGTCTGGAACTGAGCTTCTGTCATGGAGGGTCTGGGAGGATACATTCATTGCTGTTTGTGAGGTGCTCAGATATTGTAATGAGAGGCCCATGTTACATCCAAGATGGATGGACCCACCAAACCTTATGCAGGTGTGATGGTGCGTGACAGCACATGTGTGTTGAAACTTCCCATTGGTTTCATTTATTCACTCTGTTAACCTCATTTTTCTGAACTTCGCCATAATGTTACTTGCTGGGAGTTTTATCTGACAGTTCAGGTCCCTTCATCTTGGTTCCACTTGGTGTGTCCCAAACCAGAGTACCAATGGAGCAGGGCTGAGGAATGGGGACCTGAGGAAAAGCTTTACCTGGGAGAGCTCCCTTAGGAGAAGCTCTTCATATCCCCTTCTCAATCCTCGTGGTAAGTGAAGTCTTCAGGCTGACAAGCCCATTCCTGCTCAGCTGCCAAGGATTCTCTGGATTGATTTCGTCAGAGTGGCCTTTAATAGCTTGTACCGCAATTAATCTATTGCCACCCTGACACACTCTATCTGTCTCTTTTATAGCCTTTCTTATACTCCCTAGTCAGCCATCCGTTACCTTTACAGTGAGCAAAGCCTCCATCTATCTAGTAGTAAGTTCACATACAGAAGAGATCCTTCAAGGGAATCCCTTCCCTCCTATACAGGAGCAGCAGCCACTTCTTAGACTCTGGAGAGCCAGTTATTTTCCTATAGCCAGCTGGCTGTTATCTCTGCCCCTTCTCCCTCCACCCCAGTGCTCACGGCTGTCTTTCTAATGGGATTGCATTTGGCCTTTAGTTGGTGTCACTTCAAATATCTCACATAATGCCTTTCATCTTAAATACAGCCCCAGTCTAAACAGAACCCCACTCACAACCTAGAAGCAACTCCATCCCCCACATTGAGCGCGTGGCTGTTTAAAAAAGATCTGCTTCCTGCAATGCTGTCTGTCTGCCACATCACTTCCTGCTAATCAAACAGTGGCCATGTTGCCCTTCCCCTATTGCTAAGGGGGTAGGTGGTCCTGGATAGATCCTCGTTAGATGAGAGGGTGCTCCCAGGATGGAAAAGGCTGAAAAGCATTGCTCTAAAAAAAAGAGACACAGTCAGTGTTGCCAAAGTGAAGTGTTCAAAACTCATGAATCAAAACTCCCAAAATCATGAGTTTGGCTTAAAAATCATCAGATATTTAATAATAAATTGTGTCTGCTTTTAATTTGCCTTCTGGCTTCTGAGCCTTGGGTCACATTTCACAGCTTTTAATGGGAACCGTGTGGGCTAGAAACATACTTCTTTTTTAATGAAAGCTCAGATTCTCGTGTAAGATCATGACTTCAGGCCCCTGGGATTTAAGGAAAATACCAAATGTTGCGAGAGTCGCAATAAGATTGTCCCACAATGGATGTTCCAGTTAGAATTCCAGTGCTAGTATCTCTAAAGCTGCCCATGTGCCTCTGCTTACTTTACAGCGCTTTGTTACTTCAGGAAGGAACAACTTCTTGCCCTGGATCTGTGCCTGAAACCTGAGCAAATGTACCCCAGAGGTGTATAGTTCGTAACGCTTCACTCTGGCACACACTTCCATCTTTTTTATGGCTTCCGGGATGTTACACTAATTGTGATGGATGCTCTCTTTGTGCTTACACAGAGAAGCAGATGATGAAGCCCTAATGTGAGGTAATATGTCTATTAAAGATTTAAAATAACCCAGCCTGCTTGTGATTCCTCACTTTAATGGCAGCTTAGCTTATCGTTGAGTCCACAGTGTGGGAAAAGAATGAGGTCTCTGGGAAAAGTTTTCTGCTTCAAGGTGTTTGCGAGAAGTGGGTTTGCGCATCATTAGCCAGCTGTGCAGTTTGTCCGTGTCTGTCTGTATTAGACAGTGCATCCAACTGCAGACAAACCAAAGGGGAGAGTTTCAAAGTGTCTAGATGATTTATGAGCACAAGCCCCATTGCCTGTCACTGGGACTTGTGCTCCTAAATCCCCTGCATGCTTTTGAAAGTTTCTAACTGGATCCAGAGAATGAGACAGGGATAGTTGAAGATCTATATCAGTCTGTTGATCAATAGCCAAGTACAAACATGGACCAGAAGGAGGGAATGCTCCCAACACAGTCCCTTCCCTTTCATGGAAGGGTGAAGTGGTTATATCAGCAGAGAATTTCCTTAACAGAGCGGGAATTCTCTGGCATCTTCCAACTATAGCCTTAGCAGACCAGAGGATCCTGCCCTGGGATTCTAAACTCTTGGGTTCTAGTCCCAGCTCTGCCATTGATCTGAACCCTTCCTGTGCCTCAGTTTCCCCTTCTGTACTATGAGTGTATGATGCTTCCTTTGTAAAATGATTTCAGGTCCATTGATGTGAAGCACTACATAAGAATTAAGCATTCTAGGGAGTGAGATCCCCTGTTCTCTAACTCACAGGCTACAGGCAGCCAGCTTCCAATTCCAGAACTTTTACAGTGCAGAAGAGAAATGCAGTTTGATTTTCAGGGACTAGGTGACGCTGTACAGCACCAGGCAAGTTGGGAGTGGATAGAAGGCAGGGGGTGGAATTAATCCTGTTTGACTTGTAAAGTGAGTGAATCTGATCTGGAAATTATTGAGGGCATTTAATATGGCAGCATGAAATATTATTTATACAGTCACTTCTCCAGCTGCAGCTTTGAGGCTTTAATGCATATTAGGAAGGTCATTTAGGAAATGATGCCTTTTAAAGACTTTTATTTAGAAACAAAAAAGGAGAGTTAAAATGTCATTTATTTTTTTTTCCTCCAAGAGCTTTTTTGGCAATAATTTTGAATTTTAAAAAAATCCCTCTAGGCTTCTAATTGTGAGAGGGAATCTCATAGAAATATACGTCATTTCTAAATGCTATTACACTGAAAAGCTAATATTCCAGCCAGCAGACTAGACAACTTATCCCGTAGTTTGGGAGCACTGAGCTGTCCATTTGTGTTAGCGTGGTCAATAACCATGAACATTTTCATTTAAGGGCTTTACCTTTAACAAAGGAAACAATTAAGGCACGGTGCTTGCTCTGGGACGCCCAGATACGGCTGCACAGCAATGGGGACATTTGGAAGCTATTTTAAGTTTTTTCCCCTTCCCCCCAAACTGGATTCAGGATATTTTAGTCTCCTCCAAGCTGACCTACCAACAAAAGAATTGCCAGACTGCATCAGCCCAGTGGCGTGGCTATATCAGGTACTTACATGGCTCTAGTATCTGAGTGCCTACTTCTCATTAACATATCTACATCCTCACAGCACCTAGTGTGGGAAATATTATCATCACCATTTTAGAGATGGGGAGCTGAGGCACTGAGGGCCAGTGTAGGTGCTTTTGAAAATCTCACTTCAAACCTATCTGCATGCTCAAGGCCCTAATACCTTTTAAAATCTGGCACTAAGAGATTCAGCAATTCACCCAAAGTCGAACAACAAGTCTGTGGCAGAGACAGGAATGGAACTAAGCTCATCTGAGTCTGAGTCCAGTGCCTTGGCCATAAAACCAGTCTTTCCCCCTCATTCAGTAATCTGTCTCTAACGATGGCCAGTAACAGATGCTTTAGAGCAGGCCTGCACAACATGCGGCCCGGGAGCCGCATGCGGCCCACGTGGGTTCACTGTGTGGCCCGCGGGGTGGGGTGTGAGTAGGCGAGCGGGCGGGCAATGGCAGGGAATGAGTAGGCGAGCCGGGCGGGTGGAGGGCTGAGGAGGTGAGTGGGCAGGCAGTGGCAGGGGGTAAGTAGGCGAGCCGGGGGGGCAGGGGGCTGAGGAGGCGAGTGGGCGGGCAGTGACGGGGGGGCAGGTGAGCCGGCGAGCTGGAGGGGTGAGGGGCTCAGGAGGCAAGCGAGCAGGCAGTGGCGGGGGGTGAGTAGGCGAGCCGGGGGAGGGGGGCTGAGGAGGTGAGTGGTGAGTCGGTGGCTGACCTGTTCTACTGATCTGGTCTGGCTCCCATCCCCTCTCCCAGGGCCGGCTCCAGGCACCAGCAAAACAAGCAGGTGCTTGGGGCAGCACATTTCTAGGGGCGGCATTCTGATGCTGGGAGGGAGGAGAAGCCAAGTGGCGGGGCGCTCGGGGGAGGCGGCGGAGGTGAGCTGGAGCGGGGAGTGGTTCCTCTATCCCCCTGTTACTTCCTGCGCCCCCCCACCCTAGCTCACCTTGGCTCTGCCTGCTCCCCTGAACGCGCCACCGCTCCGCTTCTCCCCCCTCCCAGGCTTGCCACGTGCGAAACTGCTATTTCGTGCAGCAAGGCTGGGAGGGAGGAGAAGCCGAGCAGCTGGTGCTCAGGGGAGGCGGCGGTGGTGGAGCGGAGGTGAGCTGGAGCAGGGAGCAGTTCCTCTATCCCCCTGTTACTTCCTGTGCCCCCCCACCCTAGCTCACCTCCGCTCCGCCTGCTTCCCTGAACGCGCCACTGCTCCACTTCTCCACCCTCCCTTGCCTAAGAAGGAGTGGGGAGAAGCAGAGTGCCCGGGGGAGCAGGCGGAGCAGAGGTGAGCTAGGGCGGGAGGTCAAGGGGGGCCCGTAGGAAGCAATGGTGGGGAGAAATTCAGCACGCCGGGAGAGGAGGCGGTGCTGGGCATTTGGGGAAGGGGTTCGGAAGGGGTGGAGTTGGGGTGGGGCCAGGGACAAAGGGGCACGAAAAAGAAAGAGGAGGCAGCCAAAATTTTTTTTGCTTGGGGTGGCAAAAATCCTAGAGCCAGCCCTGCTCTCTCCAAGAGTTACAGCTGTCTAGAGGTGCCTGCCTTCCACGCCTTCCTCATTCACACGTCATTCATTCAACAGGGCAATTGATTACAAAGTGGGGGGAAGATCTTATTTTACTTCTAGCAAAAAGACATTTTTCTTTTACCTTAATTATACTACCTTAGGGGCCTGCTATAACGTATTACCGAGGTTCAATACTGCTGTTTCAGTGGGGCGGCGCTGGGGAAGGAGGTTTTTTTTCCGTGGGGCAGGTGGCACGGGGGGTGGGGAGGTGTTTTGGTGGCGCTAGGGGAGTTGTTTCCGTGGGGCAGGAGGCGCTGGGGGGAGGGTGTTGTGTTTTGGGGGGGCTGTGGGTGGCGCTGGGGGGGGGTTGTCGGCGCTCGGAGGGTTTCGGCCGTCAGCTGTTTTCTTTGGAGTAATATGGCCCTCGCCGCTTTACGAGTTGTGCAGGCCTGCTTTAGAGAAACGTTCAAGGAAGCACTTAGTGGACAATTATGGAATAACCTGCTCATACAAGAACTTTCTCCCTGACCTCTGTCAGTCCCTGGTCAGTTTATGCCCTAAAGCAGGACGGTTCATAGCCTTTCTCCATGTGTATCTTAGCTAATAGACTGTAGATGTTCTCATTATCTGTATGTGTCTCACCTTTTTAGAATCCAGCTAGCTCTTGACCTCAGGGATACCCTCTGGTAATTAATTCCACAACAAAACAGTGCAAATAAACAAGTATTTCTTTGTATCACTTTTATATTTGCTAGCTTTCCATTTCACTGAATCTTCTGTTGGTCTTTTACTAGGAGAGGTGGCCTGGGATAGCAGGGGACTGGTCCCTTCCAGTCCTATGTTCTGTGTTCCTATGAGAGAGGGTAAAGACAAGTGCCCCATCTACCGTCTGTATTGCATCCATTATTTTATCTTGTCCATCTCGCTACACTAAACCATCCTGGACTATCCCTCTGCACAGGAATGTCCTTCAATGGCTGTAATCATTTTCGTCACTCATCTTCTCTTTCTGCTTTATTTTGAGGATGAGATTGCCAGAACTGAACACGGTGTGCCAGCTGAGGGAGTCCATAGCAGCATAATATTTTCCGTTATCTTCTCCATTCCATTCCTTATGCTTCCAAACAATTGTCTGTCCAGGTCTTTGTCCTGAGCCATTACAGTTAATTTAGAGCCAAGCAATGTGTGCAACTTGTTCAAATTATTCCTTCCAATGCACACACCCTCTTGAGTTTCCCCACACTGAATTGATCAGGACCATCTTTCACAACATTTGGGATGGATGGACACTCCTATCTAGATGCTGTAAGGCTCTTTACCTCTAGTGCCTGCCTCTCCCAAAAGCAGCTAGGAGAATGTGTGCAGAAAGTATACTGATTAATGCATTATAAATACCTAAGGCAGGTAGGTACATAGATAGATTGTGCTGTG
Source organism: Malaclemys terrapin pileata (assembly GCF_027887155.1). Classification (NCBI taxonomy): domain Eukaryota; kingdom Metazoa; phylum Chordata; order Testudines; family Emydidae; genus Malaclemys; species Malaclemys terrapin. The sequence continues at coordinate 131,139,139 of NC_071506.1, read as the reverse complement.
CTGGAATATATTCTTAACATGGAGTCAAGGAAGTGTCATGATTGCATGCCATTGCCCTGGGTTTCCACAAGCAGCACCCTCCAGCATCTATTAGTTGAAATGGTCCCATAAAAAGAAAAGCCAGACCTAGTCGCCCACCAACTTTGGAGGCTGTCGAAAATCCAAATCCAGACCCAGACTCTGATCAACATTTTACCTCTTGAGCCCATCTGTAGTTAGTATGGGACAGATTTTCAAAAGAGCTCAACATGTTGGATGTCAATCTCAGGGTGTACATGTCACAATGGGATCTGCTGGGAGCGGAGTTCCTTTGAAAATCTGACTGTAAAAATAACTATATCCCTCTTTGGAAACAGAGCTCTTCCCATGCTCTCAGGCAGTAATCCCTCTCCCTGCTGTGCCGTATTTATACTAATCTCCTCCTCTAAGGATGGTACATGGAGAAAAATCCCTCCACCCTGCACCAGGCAGAGTTCAAGGTACTCCCTGCATCTCTGGAAGATGAAGGCTGAGCGGAAGACACACGGGGTATGTCTGTACTTGGAGCTGGAGGTATAAGTTCCAAGAGGAGGAGACATACTCATGCTAGCTCTCATCAACATGCTAAAAATAGCATAACCAAAGTGGCATGAGTGGTGGGAGGGGCTCGCCATACTAGGCATGTACTTGGGGCGGCTAGCCCCTCCCACTGTTCACATCACCACGGCCCCATTGCTATTTTTAGCACATTCACTCCGAGCTAGTGTGGATTTGTCTCCTCAAGCTGGAATGTGCATCTCCATCTCCAAGTGGAGACATACCCACTGAATGCTCCTCGCCATCCTCTTCAACACACTCTCATCTGTAGCCCGTCCTACACCCCCAGAGCGCCTCGCTACCCTAGAAAAGCAAATTAATGCTCCATTTCCTGATGCTCACACCGCATACAAAAGCAACTTCCCCTGCCTCTGACTACATGCATGCAATCATCTGCATATGTATTCGTGCACCAGGTAAACATGCAACACGCACACACAGCTTCCTTTGACTCTCCACTAAAACCAAGCTATGAGCCAGATTCCAATACCTCTGCCTGACATACAGTACCCAGGAAACATAGGCCTGGAAGGGACTTCCTGCGTCATCAAGTCCAGTCCTCTGCTATCACACCCAACGCCATCATATAATCCTGTTTATAAACTTATCAAGCGCCACCTGAAAACGAGTTAGGTAGTTGTCCCTCGCACTCCTCCTATTGAACGGCTGGTCCAGAACCTCAGACCTCTGATGGTTAGAAACCTTCCTATCACTTCCAGCCTAAATGTATTCCTGACCAGTGCCTTCATCCTCAAAGAGTCCCACTGAG